>NC_142488.1:24978902-25281933 GCF_049115385.1 Moschus berezovskii | reverse complement strand
TTGTTCCGCTATAACAAAATATAGACTGGCTGGCTTAAACAATGGAAATTTATTTTCTTAAAATTCTAGAAGATGGAAGTCTGAGATCAGAGTGCCTGCATGGCCAGTTTCTGGTGAGAGCCTTCTTCATGGCTTGCATATGGATGCCTTCTTACTGTGTCTTCACATGGTGGAGAGAGAGAGCTCTATGGTGTTTCTTATGAGGACACTAATCCTATTGGATTAGGGTCCTACCTTCATGACTTTAATTCACCATGGTTACCAGTTATCCCCTTATAGGCCCTATCTCCAAATACAATCTCATTGAGGGTTTGGGTTTCAACATAAGAATTTTGAGGGGGACACAAACACTCAATCCACTATAGTCTCTTTTTATGAAGTGCTTGTTTACATATTTTATCAAAATTTCATTTGCATTGTCAATCCTTTCCTTGCTGACTTGTAAAAGTTCTTTATATGTCCAAATATGACTCCTGTATTGGATTACAAATATCTGCTCCCATTCAGTAGCTTTGATTGTTTCTGAACCAGTATTACACTTCTAATCACTGAAGCTTTATCTTCATCTGGAAGTGTAAGATATTTAACACTGCTCTTCTTCAAGCTTGACTCTTCTTGGCTCTTTATATTTTCATACACATTTTTTAAAAGCAGCTTCTCAGTTTCTACACACAAAATCTAACTGGTATTAAAACTGTATTGAATTTATAGGGTTTTTGTTTTGGGGGGGTAGAGAATTGGAATCTCAGCAATAGAGTGTTATCCAATCCAAGAATATTGTATGTAACGTCTTTTTCTCTATATCTTACCTGGGTATTGGGCAGCTTGTAATTTGGCAAGTGCCTAAAATGCACACAATATACAGAGCTCTGTTCTCAGCAGTTCCCTCCTTTCAGCATCTTATACTCTCAGGTTCTGAGTTTCTGGAAGTCCTGAGCTCCAAATATTTTTACTAAGACTGCCACAAGCTCTGAGCTCCTACTTCTTTTTAGTCTCAAAGTTTACATTGAGAGTCTAACTTCTCCAGGGGTAATGAAGTTGGGAATGCAGGACTCACTTAAACACATTTTTCTTATCAAGATCACTGTCCTTCAATTATTGGCCACTATTATTGTTCTCTGGTATCATCACTGTGTGTATGAGAATATTTTATCTAACTACCAGTTACTCAGTTTTAGCTGGAAAAAGAAGTTTTGTTATTTAGTTTTCTTTTCCTATTATCTCTTAAACATTCATTATTCCCTAGCATCATTCTTCAATACAGTTTTGTTAACACCAATAATTGAGTACCAGCCTTGTTTGAAATTTCTTGAAAAATGAAGTAAAGAATCAATCATGATTTAGGATTAAAAACAAAAAAAGCTAGGAAGCATTGGAGAAGTATGATGCCAAAACCAGTCAACAGGAGGTGTTTAGGACAAAACTCAGTAGAAAATGTAACCACTTCCTTCCCAACTAAAGTTTTTTCAGAAATAATCCTTGTGGCTCAGCTGGTAAAGAATCTGCCTGCAATGTGGGAGACCTGGGTTCGATCTCTGGGTTGGGACTATCTCCTGGAGAAGGAAAAGGCTACCTACTGCAGTATTCTGGCCTGGAGAATTCCATGGACTGTATAGTCCATGGGGTCGCAAAGAGTCAGACACAACTGAGTGACTTTCACTTTCACTATGCAGTCACAAAAGACATTGACTTGAGCAATTACAGCCCTTGCTTTGAATCAAATCCTCTTTAGAGTAAAGCTCAATGAATAATTTTCTCTTATAGGGATAGCACCCTGGTTTTTAATTTTCCTTACTCTGTTTCTTCTGAGTTCCTGATGATAGGGTTATACAATCATTATAATATACAGTGTCACTTCTTATCTCTTGAGTGACCAAAAATTAATACTAAATTTATTTAAATTCCTCTTTATTACCAGAAACTTTTGACTGATCTACATTTCAGGGCTTCCTTGGTATCTGGTGTCCATTTAACTCTGGGTCTCTAAAAGTCAAGGATGATCTCTTACAGGATCTGAGAACTACTTATGGAGGCCTGTGGTAAATAAATAAATGCCATACCATCTTCGTGTATCAGGTATTTTCTGTGACACATACTTTACAATTAGTATTTCATTCAATACTCATAAAATAGAAATTTGATGTAGCATTATCCCCATTTCACTGGAGAAGAAACTGAGATTCAGTGAGGTAGTTATCCTTAAGTGATGAAATGAACAAACCCAAGATTTGAAAAAGCTCTGATGTTAGAATTTTCCAGTACAGAAAATTTGATTGACTTCTTGTCAATTATATCTGCAGTTTAGGCTAAGGACCCAGTCGTCTTCAAGGCCTTACCAAATTAAGGTAATGAAGGATGCCTCCCTATTTTATACCCAATTATTTTCTTCCTGAAACTTCTATATATCGATTATTTTAGGGAGAAATGAGGACAGGATGGAACTGTCAGAAACTAATTATTATTAATTTTATTTGTATTCTATCTGAATAACAACCATCAGGTTTCTGCATGCAAATAACTGAATCATCCACTGTAATAAATTTACTTGGGAGAAAATAAAACTGAGAGAGCTTGCTGTTTTAAGAGTGGATTATATTAACATAATGGGCTATTATTCTCTATTGTGAATTGGCAGCTATGTTCTATATACCTTCAATATTGCCAATAACCTGGTGTGTGACAGTATAAATCATTTGAACTCTGCCTCAGCTTATCAACTAAAAAATTAGACGTTTGGTCAATATTATCTTTAAGATCACTTAGAGTTTAAAAAGTTATCTAGAGCTTTATGTATTTATATTTGCATATGTCAGTGTGATATACAAACAGCAATGCCCTGTGTATGTGTGTATTCAATTTTGCCCTCAAAAATTTCACAAATAATGCAACCTAAGTACAAGATTGAATTCTTCATTGTCTATAAGAATGTTGCACAAATAAGGAGTTCAAGTACAGCATGGGAAGATACATTAAGTCTTCAAAAAGTATATATTAGCAAATGTATATGCAATAGCAGAAATGTAGTTTTACATCACAGAATATAGATAAGATTTGGTCTAGAGATCTTATGATCTAAAAGCTTAAAACAAAACACTCCTAATCCAGCCAGGCAATCTCAGATGTCTTATAATCAAAGCTAAGAAACATTAGATGTTTTAATAGCCTTATGAATTTAATAGTCTTAGGAATGTCCATAATTACCCATGTTAGCAGCCAAGAGGCCGCTCAGCCAGAGGCACTCAGCTTTTAATAGCCAGCAAGCCACTTTGAATAGGGCGAAAACATTTTTAAATCTTTTGGGGTTATTAAGGATAATTAAAAGTAGTTGAAAGTATATAATATCATTCATCAAAGCACTAAAAGCTGTTCCATAAGAAGTACATCACAACATTAGCAAATACAATTCATATACTTCATTCATTGGTTAAGATATAACCAAATAAAATATTCTAACTCAAATAAATATTATTTTTTTATTTTATTACATATATAATTTAGGTTATATTAGCTAAAACCTAAATAAAACATAGGCAGATATGCATAAACATGTGGTCATATATATTTAAGCAATATGTATACAAATATATAAATTATATATTTATGTAAATACACAATATGAATATTTATATATCTAAATATATTTTATATATGTATAATATATACAAATTGTAAATATATATATACACACTTACACATACATATAAATACTACCTAATGCTAACTGCCCAAAGTTACAAAGCTAGTTGACCTCCAAGAGCACTGTCTGAACCACCTATGTCTCTCATAATATTGTCATTGTTGGGCCATATGTGTGTGTGAATGCTGTGCTAAGTCACTTCAGTCATGTCTGACTCTTTGTGACCCTATGGACCGTAGCCACCAGGCTCCTCTGTCCATGGGATTCTCCAGGCAAGAATACTGGAGTGGGTTGCCCATGCCCTCCTCCAGAGAATCTTCCCCACCCAGGGGTTGAACCCTCATCTCTTTACTACTACCACCACCTGGGAAGCCTGCCATATATATGTGTGTGTATACACACACACAAATAGTCATTTTTCCTGTGTAACTTTCAACTGAAAAGCTAAAAAAAATGTTTCTACAAATGTTACCCAGTCATGGCAGCATATTCTGGAAAGTAGGGCCACTATTTCACTTTGACCTAGGTTCACAAGGAAAGCCTACCTTGCATCACCTCACTGTCATTATTTGTGATGACTTTAGTGCTTCTTATAATTTTACTCAGTGGAAAAACTATTATTATTATTTAGAAAATAATTTTTAAAGTAAACCTGAACAGTATAGGGTTAAGTTCGCTGGCATAACCTATAGCTTTAAGGTAATCACAAGTATGACTTCAATACATTAAGCATTAACTTACAGTTGGTTCCAATTTGCAAAAAGTTAAAAAGGATTCTCAGGGATCCTGTAATCACATTTAATATATATATTTACACTAAAGGGAATTAGTAAATAATAATAATTACTAAATAATTTAAAACTGATATGAAAAATAGTTGCATGGTGATGAACAGCTCCATCATTAGTCAACCAAAACAGGGCTAATGTACCTTTTCCTTTCATTGTGTCATCAACAAAAAATTTATCTGGCCTTATTCCTCATGGCTTTCTACAACTATTAAAACTTCAGAAAGCAAAACATACAACTGAATGAGACTTAATTCCTTTTAAAGTACTTGAGTATCAGCTCTCAACTCACAAAAGAAGTATATGCCATTATAATTGATTTATAGTTTAAAACTCAAATTTTACATACCTAACCAAATGAAAGTATTGATCAAAGATTAATCCTTAGTGTAACCTCCCTAAAACCAAACTTTTAGAGACACTTCTTTCATTGTTGCCTCATAGCCCTGAATTTCACCAAGAGTTTCATGTTTTCATATGTGAATATTTAGAAAGATTAGAAAACTGTTCCCCCTTCAAGTCAAGGGGTTTGATTTCATCACTTGAGCTGAGATCTACAGCTCAGAGAAAGGAAAGGGAGCCAAGGGACAGAAATTGGACAATGTTGCGCAGGTTTTGGCATGCTGGTAGAGGTCATGGGAAAAGGAAATGGTATACTACAATGTCACCCTGGAGACATCCTTGTAAGCAAATAAATAACTGTCCATTTATAGATTTCTAAGACATCTGCAGGAAGATATCCTGGCACACTTATCAGCAAGTTAAACAGATGGACCTTGTCTAATACAGTAAATACACTAGAGACACTTAGTATCCCTACAACACCTGTAGTATCACTGTGCATTGCTTATTATCTGGGCAATAATTCTTTTGAATTATTAGAAAAAATCACCCTGAAAGCTTATTTTGAACTCATTCTGCCAGGAGTTCTGCTATTTATATTCAGGGGCCTTCCATGAGAGAGCATCTTGTTATATGTGTCTGATCCCAGGGAAACAGATCTTTTGTAAGAAAGGAACCAAGCATGTAGGGAAGCATGTGTGAGTTACAGAGATAATATTCCAGAAAACACTCATCTCAGAAGATAGTATTTTCACTTGTCTGAAGCCAAGATATTCTGTAACCCTTTGAAAACAGATGAAAAACACAAATAGCAGGCAGAATAAAAGGGTCATGAGCATTAGAGCCCTAATATGATAGTTAACTGCTGTGTGTGTGTGTGTCTGTGTGTGTGAATGTGTATTATGAAAGTAAATAGAAAAAAATAATCTCTCCACAACCAAAGAAAAAGGGAGTATTTCTGAGACAGTCTTACAACTTCAAAGACCAAATTTTGGTTAGTGGCATTAAATAATTGGGATGGTGATCTTGGATGGTGTGAGGTGCCACTCAGCTCCCCCACTTTAAGACTGAAGCACTCATTCTTTCTGTTTCTTGGGAGTTACCTGATGGCAGCTTATAGTGGAGGCCCTCCCTTTCCTCAAAGGGAAATACTTCACCTAAGGTTATAGCTGGGCCATTCAGTGACCATTAGGACAAACTAAAGGGCTATCCCAGCCCCAGAGCTCCCCAACTGTGAGGAGCTTTCTCCAGTGACTGTGATGCAGATTACCTTCTCCCTCTGCCTCTTGAGGGTACCCTCTCTCCACTTCAGGTACTGGTTATAGGGGCATTTCTCAATCAATGTCTTGTCAGCAAAACTCCATCTTAGAATTAATTTCCAGGACACAGTCCGTGGAATTCTCCAGTCCAGGATAGCCATCCCCTGCTTCCGGGGATCTTCCCAACCCGGGGATCAAACCCAGGTCTTACGCATTGCAGGCGGATTCTTTACCAGTTGAGCCACCAGGGAAGCCCAATTTCTAGGAAATAACACCTAAAGCATAAAGCTTGAAACTGGCCTATAGCTACCAATGTTAACATTGAGGAATGCCCTTATGAACTGGTAGCCATGGGTCAACAGACATCTATGTGGATGAGGATCTGAGGTTTCAAGAGAGAACTCAGCATAAGGGAAGAGGTGATCAAGAAGTGGCTTGATCCAGTAAAAAGCTTTACTGGTATCAGGGGAGAGAAGCAATTCTAAGTACTCTGTGGTATCACTCTCTCCCATCCCTTCATCAGAAGTGGGAAACATGAGAGCAGTAACCTGTTGGAGACAAAGCAGCGTAAGACATAGCCATACCTTGTGGATAAGCCCATGCACTGTAAAGGAAGACAAGGCAAGAGTGAGGGGTGGGGGTGGGGCAGAAATACACCATGGGCACTGCACTGCAGAAAACCTAGTATTTTTATGGGAAGGTATAAGGCACTTCCAGGCTTCCCTGATAGCTCAGCTGGTAAAGGATCCACCTACAAAGCAGGAGACCCTGGTTCAATTCCTGTGTCAGGAAGATTCCCCAGAGAAGGGATAAGCTACCTACTCCAGTATTCATGGACTTTCCTAGTGGCTCAGATGGTAAAGAATCTGCCTGCAATGCAGGAGACCTGGGTTTGATCCCTGAGTTGGAAAGATCCCCTGGAGGAGGGAGTGGCAACCCATTTCAGTAGTCTTGCCTGAAGAATCCCCATGGACAGAGGAGCCTGGCGGGCTACAGTCCATGGGATTGCAAGAGTCAGACAAGACTGAGCACAGCACATGAGGCACCTCCTTGGGACTCCAAGAAATTCTGAGGAACAGAGGAGACCACTTGAGTCAGAGAACAATATCTAGCATGGAAAATAAAAAAAATTATCGGGCCAAAAATGATACTTTTATGTTCCTTGATGGAGAGCCTTCTTGATATTCTCTTAAGGATTAACACAGTTTCACATTTAACCATATAATAACATAAGCTCAACCTGCGTGTTCTTTATGTATGCTATTAGTAGGGAGACAGGTAGTCACTTTACTCCTACTGTGCATGCATTTCTGAACTGAATAGCATATGGAGACAGAGTAGCAGAGTGGTTAAGAGCATAAACTTTGAAGCCAAAATGACTGGATTTTAATCCCAGCTCTTCTGTTAATACTTATGAGTAGTTGTTAGTTCTTACGGTTGCTTTGTGGACCAAAAGTATCAAAACTTTTAAGCACTCAAAATGCCCAACTTAACAATCAAGTATAGGAAGGACGTGCTGTGAGAAGTGTGGTCAGCAGGCAGCCTCCAGCTGACAGCCCACTCAGGGTCAGCCTTAGCTGCTGTAAGCTGCCCTGTCTGAGCCCATTCTCTTCCCAGGGGCAGCATGTGCCCACTGACTGAGTACGGCAGGAGTGTAAATGTCCTGTGGGATGTAAAGGCTCTGACATTTCAGCTCAGAGTGGGCTACTCTGATGGGCTGTACTCACTCCAGAGTCACCCCCACCCCCAAAGCTTTGTGGGTGGGGGTGGCTTCAAAGTTTGTGGCCAAAGCTTTGTCAGGTCTGCATCACAGATAAGCTTCTCCTTCTCTTCAGTTCTGCCTGTCTTCTTCCTCTTCCTTTTACAGGTATTGATTCCAAATAAACATTTTGTCTCCCACAAACTCTGCCTCAACATCTGCTTCATTTAGAAATCGTAAGTGAGCCCACGTCATACCAATTCATCACTTTATATTTATATATGAATGTCCTTTAAAAACCTAATGTCAATTCAGGGAACTGTATTATTATATAAAATATTCATAAACTGTGTTAATAATGACAACATCTAAAGATATATTTATAGTTTTATGAGAGCATAATAACATGTCTAAAATGAATTTGAAATGCTATTAGAATACTAGATATTTAAAATCTGAAAATTGTTATTTGGAAGATTCTAGAACCATTACTGTGACAAAAAAGCTACTCATTAATTCAAGTGACCAATGTCTACTGAGTACTATGTACTAGCCCATGTGCTACACACAGTAGATAATAATAAAGCTAAAATTATCCCTGCCATCATGAAGCTTATGGTCCAGTGGGGAAGAAAGATACTGAAAAAACAACAGATATACATATAATCTAATAATATCCAGGAAAGGTAATGAGTCTTATAAAAGCACAAAGCAAGGGTAAGCTTACTTAGTCTACAGACAAAGTATGTATTTAAGCTGAGCTGTAAAGGATGAGCAGGTGTTAGTCACACAAAATGGGCCAGAAACAGTGTCCCAGGAAGAGTTGGAAGAGTCTTTGCAAAAAATTCATTTTCTTAGCATTCCACTGGAAGATGTGTGCCATTAAAAAAAGAGACATCAGGGGACAAGAGGGTGACATAGGTCGTTCCTGACTTAGTGGCTCCCCACAAGAAGATCAACAACTATCTAGGAACAAGGCAATACCAAGAGAATCCTAGAGCAAAGGGGTGATGTTGAAGCACCCCCTGTGTCACAGAGATCAAGACAGGTCTTGGTCTTAGAAGAGTAAGGGAAGTGGCTACACATGGAGCACAACTGTACCCCCTCCCAGACCAGTGCAACAGCATGCAGAGAGGTTTCCTCTGAACCTCTGGTTCTTCCAGCAAAAAAAAAAAAAAGAGAGAGAGAGAGAAGCTGCCCCTACATTGTGGGTCACCTCACAGGACGTCTTATACCATGGGGACTGCAGAGGAATCTGTGAGGTTCAAGCACTGGGAATGTGACTGAAATGAAGAAGTGGGAAGGGACTCACAACTAACAGCACATGATTCCTGGCAGAGCAGTTCCTACCTGCAGTGCCCAAGTGGCAGTTCCAACCAGTGGCTGTACTCACCTGCGAACCAAATCAGTGGTGCACTCTGAGCAGGGAACTGGTTGGAGTGCAGATCTTCCTGATTTGGGTCCTTGAATGAGGAGTCTTGTCAGCTCTAGAGACACGTGTATCCATGTGCAGGTAAGAAGCTAAGTCATTGCCTCATCCACTAGGGAAAGTGTCTTCCAGCCCCATCTGGCCAGAAGGGCTGGCAGGAGCATTTGCAGCTGTGTATCTCAGAAATGCTTGGGCTGAGACAGGCAGGTAGAACTGATCTCCCCCAGAGCAAAGCCAGTACTAGGCTTGGAGGGTTCCCCTGCTATAGCCAGGCAAGCTGAATTATAGCTCAGGCTGAGAGAAGCTCCAGGGCCCTCCAGGCCAGAAAGCCTGTCTGGGAAAAATTGGCAGAGGCCTAGAGTGGCCCCTCACCAACTCACCCATGCAAGGGAACTGAGTCATAGGCCCACCCTCTGTGGGGAGTGTCTCCTAGCCCCACCTGACAGGAAGGGCTGAAGAGCAGTGGCGGCTGTGTGAACAGAAGCACTTGAGCTGAGAGGTGAAGAGGTAGAGACAGTATTCTGTACAGCATAGCTAGTGGCTCTGTTTTGTCAGGGTAGCTGGGACACAGGTTGGCTTGAGTCACAAACAAAGCTTTAGAGCTACTTCTCCTGCTGCGCCTGGACGTGGAAACTAATTTGTAGCCTGAATACAGCCTTTATCCTACTCAACCAGGGAACTTAATCAGAGTACACTGGAAGCTATGTAGCCCATTCCCATCCAACAGCCTTGCTTACAGTGTCAGTTGAGTAGAGAGCACTGCCTGTGATTTTCCCCATTGGCAGAGCAAAGCCAGTGGCCTCATCTGACCAGGAAATTCAGTGCATGCTCTTGCCTGATTTGAGTCACCAAACAACCAGCTGATCAGCTCCTGGGGCCCACTCTGCAGTTCTTCTAGGGCAGGGAACCTAATTCATAGCCTCATTTATTTCTGAATGCAGTAGCCAGTTCTGACCATCTAGTAAGCCTGACCAGAGAATCCAGGCAACTGCAGAGCCCATCCTACAGCCTCATTTGGGTAAGGAACAAAGCTAGCAGTCCTATTCAGCTGTTCTGTCAGTGGTACATCCGCAATCCTGGTCCTCAGAGCTTAAGAAAAAAGAGCTTGGACAAAAACAGGCCATAAGAGCAGGCCCTACCAGCCCATGAATATTACCAGCAGATACACCCAGAAACCCATACTGAGCTGACTGGTGAAGATTTCTCTGTCAAAGCAAATCTGTAAAGTTTGAAAGAGAAGCTGCTGCTGCTGCTGCTAAGTCACTTCAGTCGTGTCCGACTCTGTGTGACCCCATAGATGGAAGCCCACCAGGCTCCCCCGTCCCTGGGATTCTCCAGGCAAGAACACTGGAGTGGGTTGCCATTTCCTTCTCCAATGTGTGAAAGTGAAAAGTGAAAGTAAAGTCGCTCAGCGGTGTCTGACCCTTAGCGACCCCACGGACTGCAGCCTACCAGGCTCCTCCATCCATGGGATTTTCTAGGCAAGAGTACTGGAGTGGCTTGCCATTGCCTTCTCCGTGAAAGAGAAGCATGATTACTCAAATGCTTAGGTACCAATATAAGGAATCAGGAATAACAAAATAACAGGTAAATATGACATCATCAAAAAAATCCAATAATGATCCTAAAGAAACAGAGATGTACAAACTATCAGCCGAAGAATTCAGAAAAATTCTCCAAAGGATAGTAAACTATAAGAAATCACAGACAGGCAACTGAACAAAATTAGGAAAACAATGCATGAATGAAATGGGAAGTTTGAAAAGAACTAGAAGTCACCAAAAACAAACAGAAATCCTAGAGTTGGAAATACAATGAATGAATGGAAAATTCAACAGTTTCAAATCAGATTCAATCATGAAGAAGAAAGAATCAGCCACCTACCTGGAGGATAGGACGTTAGAAATTTCCATTCAGAGGAGCAAAAAGAAAGAATTAAAGACTAATGGAATGCAATGAAAAGAAATAACATTTGCATTTTTGGAATCCCAGAGAGAGAAGAGAAAGAGAAGTGGACAGAAAGTATACATAAAGCAATATGAGAAAAACTTCCTGAACTTGAGGAGAGAAATGGATATCCCAGAATCATGAGGCTCAAGTGACCCAAAATAGGTTGAACTGAATAGGGTTACACCAAAACACATTATAATTAGGTTGTCAAAAGGTAAAAATAAAGAAAGAGTTTAAACATCAGCAAGAGAAAAGAGAGAAGTTATATAGCCCCAAAAGACTATCAGTAGATATCTCAACAGAAATTTTTTAGGCCAAAAAGAATGGCATGATATATTCAAAATATGGAAAGAAAAAACCTGTTAACCAAGAATTCTGAACCCAGTGAAGCTCCCCTTCAGAAATAAAGAAGGGATAAGAACTTTCCCAAACAAACAAAAACTGAGTGAGTTCATTGCTGCTACACCTGCTTACAAGAAATTCTAAAGGGAGTTCTTTGAGTAGAAGTAAAAATATGCTAAGTAATATCACTGAAACATGAAAAGGTAGTGTAAAACTCACTGACAATGATAAACATACAGTCAAAGCTAGACTGTTTATATGGTAATAATGGGGCATAACAACTCTAGCTTAAAAGTTAAAAAAATGAACACAGAAAAAAATAACCATAACTACAGTAATCTGTTATCAGTTGTACATAAGAATATGTAAATTGTAACAGCAATAACCCAAAATGGGAGAGGGAGGAGAAAGGCAAAGTTTAGGAATTCTATTGAAGTTAACTTGTTACCAGCTTAAAATATGGTGTTAAGATATTTTTTGCAAGTCTCAGGGAACCACAGGGAAAAACTGGAGCAATAACAAAAACAGTAATATAAAGAAAACAAAGGATACTGATACCGGAAGACACCAAAACACACAAAAAAGACAGCAGGATGAGAAATAAGAAACAATGGACCTGCAAAACAACCAGAAAACAATTAACAAAATGTCAAAGTAAGTTCCTATCAATAATTTCTTTAAATGTGAACCGATTAAATTCTTCATTCAAAAGACTAAATGGCTAAATATATTTTAAAAAAAAAGATCAAATGACATGCTGCCTAAAAGATAAAAGAGTCACACTTATGGGATGGAGTAGAAATAGTTTTAAGAAGGAATTTTATATCAATAAATGCCTATGTTATAAAGCAAGAGAGATCTCAAATAAACAACTTAACTATCCTTTAAGTAACTAGAGAAAGAAAACAAACTTGAGTCTCAAGTTAGTAGAAGAAAGGAAATGATAAAGATTCAGTTCAGTCGCTGAGTCATGTGTGACTCTTTGTGACCCCATGGACTGCAGCATGCCAGGCTTCCCTGTCCATCACCAACTCCCGGAGCTTACTCAGAACTCATGTCCATTGAGTCGGTGATGCCATCCAACCATCTCATCCTCTGTTGTTCCCTTCTCCTCCCGCCTTCAATCCTTCTCAGCCTCAGGGTCTTTTCCAATGAGTCAGTTCTTCCCATCAGGTGGCCAAAGTATTGGAGTTTCAGCTTCAGCATCAGTTCTTCCATTGAATATTTAGGACTGATTTCCTTTAGGATTGACTGATTGGATCTTCTTGCAGCCCAAGGGACTCTTAAGAGTCTTCTCCAACAGCACAGTTCAAAAGCATCAATTCTTCGGTGCTCAGCTTTCTTTATAGTCCAACTCTCACATCCATATATTACTACTGGAAGAACTGTAGCTTTGACTAGACAGACCTTTGTTGGCAAAATAATGTCTCTGTTTTCAATATGCTGTCTAGGTTGGTCATAGCTTTTCTTCCCAGGAGCAAGTGTCTTTTAATTTCATGGCTGCAATCACCATATGCAGTAATTTTGGAGCCCCACTATTTCCATTGTTTTCCCATCTATAAGCCATGAAGTGATGGGACTGGATGCCATGATCTTAGTATTCTGAATGTTGAGTATTAAGCCAGCTTTTTCACTCTCCTCTTTCACTTTCATCAAGAAACTCTTTAGTTCTTCTTCACTTTCTGCCATAAGGGTGCCATAATAAAGATTAGAATAGAAATGAGTGAAATGGAAAAAAACAGAAAAAATTAAACTAAATAAGAATTGGTTCTTTAAAAAGATAAAGCTGAAAAACATTTAGCTACACTAGCCAATGGAAAAAAAGAGAGAACCCAAATCAAAAATACAAATGTAAAAGGAAACACTGAGACTTATACCACAGAAATACAAAGGATCATAAGTAGCTGTTATAAACAATTATACACTAACAAATTAGACAACCTAGAAGCAATAGAAAAATACTTAGAAACACAAAACCTTCCAAGAATGAATCAGGCCAAAATAGAAAATGTGAATAGACCAGTTACTAGTAAAGAGGCTGACTCAGTAATCAAAACTCCTCCAAAGAGGAAAATTCAAGGACCAGATGGCTTCATTAGTGACTTTTACCACGCATTTAAGAATTAACACAAGGAGACTTCCCTGGTAGTCCAGTGGTTAAGAAGCCAACTTCCAATGCAGGGGACACAGGTTGGATCCCTAGTCCAGAAAGATTCCACATGCCCTGGAGCAGCTAAGCCTGGGTACCACAACTACTGAGACTGTGCTCCAGAGCCCATGAGCCTCAATTACTGAGCCCATGTGCCGCAACTACTGAAGCCTGCACGTTCTAGACCCTGTGCTCCACAATAAGAGAAGCCACCAGAACAAGAAGCCCATGCTCCACAAGGAGAGAAAACCCATACAAAACCAGAGAAAACCCACAGGCAGCAATAAAGACCCAGCACAGCCAAAAATAAATAAGTAAATTAATTTTTTAAAAAAAGAACAGCAGGCTTCCCTGGTGGTCCAGTGTTTAAGAATCTGCCTGGACAATGCAGGTGACACAGGTTCCCTCCCTGCTCTGGAAAGATCCCACATGCCCATTAGGAAACTATGCCACCGTGCCACAATGTCTAAGCCAGTGCTCCAGAGCCTGCAAGCTGCAGCTACTGAGCCCATCTGTCTAGAGCCTGTGCTCTGCAACAAGAGAAACCACCTCAATGAGAAACCCATGCACCACAACTAGGGAGTAGCCTCCGCTCACCGCAACTAGAGAAAGCCCACACACAGCAACAAAGACCCAGTGCAGCCAAAAATAAAATAAATAAATCTTATTTTTTTAAAAAAGAATTGGCACCAATCCTCAAACTCTTCCAAAATGGTTGAAGAGGGGGGAAAATACTCCCAAATTTATTTTATGTGACTAGCCTTACCTTACCCTGATACCAAAGCCAGATAAGGACACTATGGAAAAGAAAATTATAATTCGATATCCCTAATGAACACAGATGTAAAAATCTTTAACAAAATACTAGCAAACTAGATTAAAAGAATCATTCACCATGATCAGGTGGGATTTAGTCCATGGATGCAAGGATAATTCAAAACCTAAAAATCAAGCAATGTAACACATCACATTAATAAAACAAAGGATAAAAATCTTATGATCATCTCAGTAGACACAGAAAAAGCATCTGACAAAATTAAGCATCCATTTATGATTAAAACTCTCATCATAGTGGGTACAGAAGGAATGTACCTTAACATAACAATGGCCATATATGACAAGCTCACAGCTAACATCACATTCAATGGTGAAAAGCTGAAAGCTTTTCCTCTAAGATCAAGAACAAGACAAGGCTGCTCATTCTTGTCACTTTTATTCAAAATAGTATTGAAATGCCTAGCCAGAAAATTAGGCAAGGAAAAGAAAAAAGAAAAGGCATTCAAATTGTAAAGAGAGAAGTTATATGAGCACTATTTGCCAGTGAATTTTTATACACAGAAA
This sequence comes from Moschus berezovskii, assembly GCF_049115385.1. Classification (NCBI taxonomy): domain Eukaryota; kingdom Metazoa; phylum Chordata; class Mammalia; order Artiodactyla; family Moschidae; genus Moschus; species Moschus berezovskii. Next base: position 25,266,997 of record NC_142488.1, on the reverse strand, counting down.
ATCCTAAAGACTCCATCAAAAAAAGAAAACTGTTAAGATAAATCAATTCACTAAAGTTGTAGGATATAAAACCATCTCAAAAAAAATCTGTTGCACTTCCAAACACTAACAATGAACTATCAGAAAGAGAAATTAAGAAACTATTCCATTTACAATTGCATCAAAAAGAATAAGATACATAGGAATAAATTTAACCAAGGAAGTGAAAGACCTGTACACTGAAAACTTAAGACAATGATGAAAAAATCTGAGGAAGACACAAATAGAAACAAAATAGAAAAATATTTTGTGCTCCAAATTACAAAAATTAATATTGTTAAAATGCCCATACTACCCAAAGTAATCTACAGATTCAGTGCAAACCCCATTAAAATTCCAATGACATTTTTCACAGAAATAAAACAAACAATCCTAAAACTTGTAGCGAATCACAAAAGACCCAGAATAACCAAAGCAATCTTGAGAAAGAAGGACAAAGATGAAGGTAATATGCTCCTTGATCTTTGACTATATTATCAAACTGTAACAGTTGAAACAGTACAGTATTGACATACAAACAGACATACAAATCAACAGAATAGAACAGAAAATTCAGAAATAAACCCATGCTTATATGGCTAATTTACCACAAAGGAGCCAAGAACATATACAATGGGGAAAAGTAGTCTGTTCAATAAAAGATGTTGGGAAAAATCAACACAACATGCAAAAGAACGAAACTAAACCACTATCTCACACCATATGTATTAACTAAAAATATTTTAAAGACTTGAATATAAAAAGTGAAACCATAAAACTCTGAGAAGAAAACATAGGCAGTAAACTCCTTAACACAGGTCTTGGTTCTCATTTTTTGGCTTCGATTTCAAAAGCAAAGGTAACAAAAGCAAAAATAAGCTAAAAAACTGCATAGCAAAGGAGACCATCAAGCAAATGAAAAGGCAAGCTAATGAATGGAAGAAAACAGTTGCAAATCATACTACAATAAGGGGTTACTATTCAAAACATATAAAGAATTCCTACAGCTCAATAGCCAAAAAAAAAAAAAATCAATCAAAATATGGGCAGAGGATCTGAATAGACATTTTTACAAAGAATACATACAGATGACCAAAAGATTCATGAAATGATGACCAATATTACTAATCATCAGGGAAATGCAAATGAAAACCACAATGAGATATGACCTTACCTCTGCTGGAATGGCTATCATCAAACAGACAAGAAGTAATACGTGTTAGAAAATGTGTGGAGAAAAAGGAAGCCTTGTGATCTGTTGGTGGGAATGTAATATTGTGCAGCCTCTATGGAAAATAGTATGGTGGATCCTCAAAAAACTAAAAATAAAACTACCATTAAAAATAAACTACTATATGATCCAGCAATTCCACTTCTGGGTATTTATCCAAAGAAAATGAAACAGTATGTTGAAAAGATGCACTACCACATTCACTGCAGCATGATTTACAACAGCCAAGAAATACAAATAATCCAACATTCCATTGATGAATCAATGGATAAAGAAGGTGCAGTATACATATACAATAGAATACTATTCAGTCATAAAAATGAATGGAATATTGCCATCTCCGACAACATGGATGGATCTTGAGGGCAAATGCTAAGTGAAATAAGTCATACAGGGAAAGACAAATACAATATGATCTCACATGTGGAATCTAAAAAAACAAAACCTGCAAGCTCCTACATAGACAATAGATGAGTGGCTGGGGAAAAAATGGGTGAATAGGATCAAAACGTACGAACTACCATCTATAAAAAATAAGTCATGGGGATGTAACACACACATAGTGACTATAGTTAATAATACTGTATTGTACATTTGAAAGTGGCTAACATGGTAAACCTTAAAGTTCTCAACATGGGAAAACAAAAAAGACTTTTCCTAACTTTGTATGGTACAGATGGTTATCAGACTTCTGAAAATAATATAATGTTATATGTCTATTACATTTCAATTAAAAAAATAAAACTATGTATGAAAGGGGAATATAACAGACCAGGTTCTTCACTGAGGAGGACATATAAAAGGCCAATATACTTGTAAAAATATTTTTAACCTTAGTTGTTAACAGAGAGATGCAAATAAAGCCAGAGGAGTAGTACTTTTTTATCCCAAACTATAAAATATTTTAAAATATGACAATGTCAATTATTTTTTCAGTGGTTTGTAGAGACAGAAACAAATACTGATGATAGGAGTATACATTAGTACAATTAGTTTGGAGAACATTTGGGAATTACTTAGAGAAATAGTTGATAAGCACACTCTATGATCCAATAAGCCTTCTTCTGGATATATACCAGTGAACTGCAAATGTACACCAGAAAAGTGTACTAAGGAGTTTATAAAATATAATAATTAAAACAAACACAAAACCAAAAGCAATCAATGACTGTCTGGCTGTCCAGACAGTAGAATGCATACATACACTGGGTATATTTGTACAATGTAATATCATATAACAATATACAGAATGATTTCCATAAAAACAAATCATAGTTGTATTTCAGAAAAAAAATTTTGAATGAAAAAGTTTTAGGAAGAATCATAGAGAATTATGATTCAATCTATGTAAAGATCCCAAACATGTAAAATTAAATAATATATTTTGAGAATTCAAATATATATGATAACTCTTTATAAAAAGGCAAGGGATGATAAATATGAAATTTATGAAATTTGAAATATGAAAGAAATTTATGAAATTTCATAAGTATGAAATTTATATTAGTGGTTGCTTTGGAAGGAGCAAGATTGCTTTGGATGGAAGGGGATGTTGTTAGGTGAAGACCCCCAAAGGAAATTACAACTTTAATAGTATGTTTTATCTTTGTAAATAATTGATGAATGCATTAATGTTTACATGTGCTAATCTTGAAGACATATACAGTAAGTCTCCTACATGTGAGTCTTTAAGTTACAAACTTTCAAAGATGTGAACATGCATGACTAATGAATACCTGATGGAACTGAATGCCCAGAGAAAGGATGAAGAGAGACAAGAGGAAGAAGAAAAAACTGAAGAACCAAAGAGATTCACGAGACAGGAAATGGCCAGGGGATTTTCTTTATTTGAGAAGGCACTGTTAGTTTTTGAGGCACAGGACCTGAATGTAGAATGGTACATGAAGTTACCAGCCGTTCAGAATGCAATCCAGTGCTACCGTGTCATCTATGATGAGAAAATAAGAGCTACCACCCAGACATCACTGGGTCTTTTTTTTCAAGGAGGGTAAATAGAATTCAATTTAGCAAGGAACAAGAACCTGTGCCAGCAATGTCAGGCATCAGTAAAGCTGCAGCTTGCCCTCCATCTCCTATTGCTGACCATCCTTCAGCTCTACTATCTCCCACCTCTTCTCCCTCCTCCAGTCAGTAACTTTTCTTGCCTGTTCACTTGATGCCAGCCCCTGTGTGCCAGCTGTTGTACTATTGTACTTTTCAAGGTACTGTACTGTAAAATTTTAAATGTCTTCTTTTTGTGCTTTTATTTTATGTCTTATTTGTGTGAAAAGTATTATAAACTTATTACAGTACAGTACTATAGCCAATTGTATTAGTTGGGTACCTAGGATAATTTTCTTGGACTTATAAACAAAGTGGACTTATGAGCACACTCTCAGAACAGAACTCATTTGTATGTAGGGGACTTATTGTAATATATAATACATATATACAACTTTATGTATATATAAATGGCTTCATATTCTACGTATATTTTGAAAGTTACTTTTTTCACGCAACTTTATGTTTTTAAGATTTATCTATATTGTTAAAAATAGATATGAAGTGAAAGCATTAGTTACTCAGTCATGTCTGACTCTTGCAACCCCATGGGACTATAGCCCGCCAGGCACCTCTGTCCATGGGATTTCCCAAGCAAGAATACTGGAGTGGGTTGCCATTCCCTTCTCCTGAACCAGGGATCAAACCCGGGTCCCTGCACTGCAGGCAGATTCTTTACTGTCTGAGCCACCAAAGAAGCTCAAGGATTTTCTTAGGGTTTAACTCATCAGAAATTAAATTCTTAAATGTCTGTGAATGATTTGAGGTACTCATCTAAATTTAGCTGTTTCTATAAGGAGAGCCAATTATCCTAATAGCATTTATTGAAAAGTCAATCATTTTGCCTGCTAAATTATTGTTCTCTATGTATCATACAATAAAATTACATGTATATCTCAACATAGTAACAGCTGTATATGATAGACCTACAGCTAACATCATACTCAATGGTAAAAAGCTAAAGCATTTCCTCTCAAATCAGGAACAACAAAAGGATGTCCACTCTCACCATTTTAATTCAACATAGTTTTGACGTTCTAGCCATGGCAATCACAGAAGAAAAAGAAATACAGGGAATCCAGATTGGAAAAGAAGTAAAACTGTCACTGTTTGCACATGACATAATACTATACATCGAAAATTATAAAGGCACTACCAGTAAACTACTAGAGCTCATCAATGAATTTGGTTGCAGAATATGAAATAAATGAACAGAAATAAGTTGCTTTAATATACACTAACAACAAAAATCAGAAAGAGAAATTACAGCAACAGTCCCATTTGGAATTGCATCAAAAATAATAAAGTACCTAAGAATAAACCTACCTAAGGCCAAAGATATTATATGCAGAGTACATCATGAGGAACGCTGGGCTGGAAGAAGCATAGGCTGGAATCAAGATTGCCGGGAGAAATATCAATAACCTCAGATATGCAGATGACACCACCCTTATGGCAGAAAGTGAAGAGGAACTAAAAAGCCTCTTGATGAAAGTGAAAGAGCAGAGTGAAAAAGCTGGCTTGAAGCTCAATATTCAGAAAACAAAGATCATGGCAACTGGTCCAATCACTTCATGGGAAATAGATGGGGAAACAGTGGAAACAGTGTCAGACTTTATCTTGGGGGGCTCCAAAATCACTGCAGATGCTGATTGCAGCCAGGAAATTAAAAGACGCTTACTCCTTGGAAGGAAAGTTATGACCAACCTAGATAGCATATTAAAAAGCAGAGACATTACTTTGCCAACCAAGGTCTGTCTAGTCAAGGCTATGGTTTTTCCCGTGGTCATGTATGGATGTGAGAGTTGGACGGTGAAGAAAGCTCTGTGCCGAAGAATTGATGCTTTTGAACTGTGGTGTTGGAAAAGACTCTTGAGGGTCCCTTGGACTGCAAGGAGATCCAACCAGTCCATTCTAAAGGAGATCAGTCCTGGGTGTTCATTGGAAGGACTGATGCTAAAGCTGAAGCTCCAATACTTTGGCCACCTCATGCAAAGAGTTGACTCACTGGAAAACACTCTGATGCTGGGAGGGATTGGGGGAAGGAGAAGGGGACGACAGAGGATGAGATGGCTGGATGGCATCACCGACTCGATGGACATGAGTTTGAGTGAACTCCGGGAGTTGGTGATGGACAGGGAGGCCTGGCGTGCTGTGATTCATAGGGTCACAAAGAGTCGGACACGACTGAGCGACTGAACTAACTAAACTGACTGAAGGCCAAAGATCTGTACTCTGAAAACTATAAGACCCTGATGAAAGAAATTAAAGGTGACAGGAATAGATAGAAAGATATACCATGTTCTTGGATTGGAAGAATCAATAGTGTCAAAATGACTATTCTCCCAAGGCAATCTGCATATTCAATGCAATACCTATCAAATTACCAATGGCATTTTTCACAGAACCAGAATACAAAATTCCACAATTTGTATGAAAACACCAAATACTCCGAATAGCCAAAGCCACCTTGAGAAAGAAAAATAGAGCTGGAGGAATCAACCTTCCTGACTTCAGACTATACTACAAAGCTACAGTCATCAAGACTGTATGATACTGGCAGAAAAACAGAAATACAGGTCAATGGTACAGGAAAGAAAGCCCAGAGATAAACCCATGCACCTGTTCTCACCTAATCTATGACAAAGAAGGCAAGAATATACAATGGAGAAAAGACAGTCTCTTGAATAAGTGGTGCTGGGAAAACTGGACAGCAACACATTAAAAAAATGAAGTCAGAAATTCCTTAACACCATATACAAAAATAAACTAAAAATAGATTAAAGACCTAAATGTAAGATGGGATACTATAAAACTCGAGGAATATGTAGGCAGAACACTCCTTGACATAAATTGCAGCAATATCTTTTTTTGATCCATCTGCTAGACTAACCAAAATAAAAACAAAAATAAACAAATGGGATTTAATTAAGCTTAAAAAGTTTCTGCATAACAAAAGAAACCATAAACAAAAAGAAAAGATAAACAACAGAGTGGGAGAAAATATTTGCAAATGAAGTGACCAATAAGGGATTAATCTTCACAATTTATAAACAGCTTATGCAGTTCAATATCAAAAAAACAAACAACCCAATCAAAAAATGTATGGAAGAACAAAATAGACATTTCTCCACATAAGACAGACAGAAGGCCAAGAGGCACATGAAAAGATGCTCAACATTGCTAATTATTAAAGAAATGAAAATTAAAACTACAATGAGATATCACCTCACACTATTCAGAATGGCCACCATCGAAAAGTCTATAAACGATGAATGCTGAGGGTGTGAAGAAAACAGAACCCTCCTACACTGCTGGTGGGGATATAAATTGGTACAGCCACTATGCAGAACAGTATGGAGATATCTTAAGAAACTAAAAATGGAGCTACCATATGTTCCAGCAATCCCATTCCTGTGCATATATCTGCAGAAAAATATGGTTCAGAAAGATATATGCACCACAATATTCATTGCAGTACTGTTTACAATAGGCAAGACATGGAAGCAACCTAAATATCCATCAACAGATGAATGGATAAAGAAGATATGGTATACATATACAATAGAATGTTACTCAGCCATAAAAAAGAATGAAATAGCTTGACAGAAAACAACAAAATTCTGTAAAGCAATTATCCTTCAATAAAAAAATAAATTAAAAAAATGAATGAAATAATGCCATTTGCAGCAACATGAATGCACCTGGAGATTACCACAATAAGTGAAGTAAGCAAGAAAAAGATAAATATCATATGATATTGTTATATGCAGAATCTATAAAAATGAATTTATTTATAAAACAGACTCACAGACTTAGAGTACAATTTAACGGCTGCCAGAGGGGATGTATTGGGGGGAGGGATAGATTGAGAGATTGAGATTGACATATATACACTCTAATATTTAAAATAGGTAACCAACAAGGACCTACTATATAGCACAAAGAACTTTGCTTAATATTCTCTAATAATCTAAATGAGAAAAGAATTTGAAAAAGAAAAGATAACATATATAACTGAATCACTGTGCTGTGCACCTGAAACTAATACAACATTGTTAATCAACTATATTCCAATATAAAATAAATATTTTTTGAAAAAGAACATCATTAGTAATTTGGCTGAAATGAAGAAAATGTTGTAGAATAAATGATTTATGAATTAAAAACCACATCTCTTTTATGTGATGGTCACAATTAAACAACAGATACAGAAGCATATTATCTGAATATGTAGATTTTCATTAAAAGAGCAAAAATACTAAAATCAACTTAACTTTTTAAGTGAGTGAGACTTAAAAGATTAAAAGTAGGGAATTATTATTTGATTAATTTTTACTGTATGATTTTATTACTCAGATAAAAAGCATTAACAAACCAAACTTCTCTTCATTCTGATTTCCCCTAAGCCCATGGCTCCACCCAATTCCCATGTACTTCACTTTTAAATATTATTAAAAGGACCATTCATATCTTTTCTTACTTACTCAATGGCTTACTCTCTAATTTCTAAAGAAACTGCTCTCACAAAGTCTACAGGTAAGGTCTAATCACTGTACCCAAAAGTCCCCAGACAGCCTTCAAATTATTTGGTATTTGTCTGCACATTTTCTCATTATTCAAAGTTCTGTTTCTTTGACTTAGGGCACTTATGTTTCTTCATTTTTCTATTGATGTCACCCCTACAATTTTTTTCACTGCTTACTCCTCTGATCTCCACCTCACTATCCTCTCATGGTCCCATCATTAACCCTTCTTTTCATTGTATCCCTTGGCCTCAGTTCTCTCTTTCATTTATTCCTTACACTCCATTCCCAAGTAGATATTTGTATTTGATAGAAAAGTCTATGTTTCCCATTCATTCAACATACGTAAAAACAAGTCAGTTATTCTTTTAAAAAATTCCTGCTCTTCTCCATGTATGTTCTAATTTTATTTAAGGCATTACCACACCCTGAGTAACCAAAGTTAAAATCTTTGTGTCATCTCTCTCACTTTCCTTCACTATATACATTTGATGGTCCCCACGTCCTTCGTTCATAGTTCCAATGGCTATTTTCCATGATCCTGCAAATTTTATTGTTTAAAACTCCTGAGAGAAAATCTAAGATGGGGACTGAAACATTTCTACTGGATTTATCTAAACGAAGATCTTCATTGACTTTATCGGGAAAATTTCACTGAAATTGTAGGGGGCAGGAAAGTTATTGAAATATGAATGGTAGGTAAGGAAGTAAATTCACCAAGCACAAAGAAGCAAAACAAAAATCATTTCTACTAGCCAATAGGAAGGATCCAGTAAAAGTTATAAGACTATATACAGAAGATGATAGTTAAACATAGAAAAACAGTTAAACAGAGAAAGTGAGATATCAGAGCATTAAAGCAGTATTGGTAAATCTAAAGTCATGTTTTAGAAATATTTTTGTGGACTTTTGCTGACATATTCCACTGCCTCTACTGATGAACTTCTCATAATATAGACCTTTGACTATAAGTCTGCAAGAGAGTACAGCTGAGTTAGGTAAATCTGTTGCTGCTCTTGGAAAGTTTAACGAGTACACGCTGCACAAGATGGTGAACCACTTACTTATGGCACATATCTTGCACTCAAATACCTAAAGAACCCAAATTAATGAAGGTAATTTTGATGAAGTCATAGAAAGTCTGACTTAACCCACTGAGGATTATTGTTTCTTGAGTCTGGTTATTCCTCGCCTACAATACTTACTGGCTAAAGGTCACAGGTTATTTCTGTTTTCCTTCTGTCCTTTCTTGAATGCCAACATGATGCAGTATTTTGACATTTACCACCTTAAATCTTCTGTCCAGAATTATAAGCCAGAATCAATGAAGAAAACATGGATAAAAGAAAGAATATTAAATTCAATTAGGATTCTTCATTTGAGTAATGGACCAGCTTCAACCACAGCAGTACAGTATCATGAAACTGTCATACAGATTCACAGAGATTCTGAGGATGGCTTATCACCTCTTAAAGTTTGGTCACCAAGCCAGAAAGACTAAACCTCTGCTCTTAAGGTTGCCATTTAAGAAGGGAATCTGAATCAGATGGCTTTTTCTTCCATAAAGCAATCAATTAACATGCTGTGTTTCTCTTATATATTCACTTTTAAATTGGTGAATTGTTAGTTTATATGTTCAAGTTTAACCTGGTTAAGAGTTGGAATAAAACACTGTTTAACATCCTTAAAAGTACACTCAAGCTATCACCACATGTACAATAATGTATGGCTTTCATATTTTCAGAGATGTCCAATAGTGTTAACTGGTCAGCAGTTTATGTATACTTGGAAACATAACTCTACAGGTAACTGATAATGCTGAAGATCAGGGAGTAGAATGCTCGAAGGTCCTTTCTACATTTTCTCCCATTTAGGCACAATTTCTCCTTAAAATTCAGTACCAATGATTCTCTACCTTTTGATGTTTGAAATTCAAAACTCAAAAAAATACAGAACTTGGTCTCATCTCAGAGAAGAAAAACTGTAAATATTATACAAGCTAGATACTGCTGCTATTATGCTTTCCCAATATTCTCTTTCCAAATGCATTGCAACTGAAAGATTATGTCTCTCTGACTCAAAGGTAAATAATAGGCACAGAATGGTGATTCCCTCCTTAGACTACATGTTTATTTAAAAAATAAACAAGTCACAGGCCAGTAGTTATGTTCTATAGCTTGCTGAATGAGTTTTCCTCAGGAAGATAAAATACAACCATTGACTCCAACAGTTGGCAGTTGGCCATGACAACTGACAGCAGCCCTGATTACAGTAACAGAGAGACTTGCATGAAAGCAGAATGCAGCAATGCTTACCACCTCCCTTCATGCATCAAGCTGGCAGCCATCTTAGGCCTTAAGAGCAATCATTTCTGTTTCTAAACTTCAAACCACAATCAAAATGCTTACACATTATTTGTTTTTTAACCACCAAAAGCACCAAAAATTTTCATAGCTATGAATGACATGTGCATATGTGCATGCTCAGTCACTTCAGTTGTGTCTGACTCTTTGCAACCCCATGGACTGTAGCCTGCCAGGCTCCTCTGTCCATGAGATTCTCCAGGCAAGAATACTGGAGTGTGTTGCCATTTCTTTCTCCAGGGAATCTTCTCGACCCAGGGATCAAACCTGTATCTCCTGCATTGCAGGCAGATTCTTTACCCACTGAACCACCTGGGACATACTGGACATATATTCATATTTTATTAAACCCAAAAGTTTTCTTTTCCAATCAAAAATGCAACAACTGAGTATGAAACCAAGGGAAAATGGTACATAAATCATAAATCCTGTATGTGTATTGATAGTGTGTGTATTTTGCTTTATCAACAAATACTGAACTAGTTATCTGTTATCCTATATAAGAATATAGTTATTCTACTTTATCCCCAACCATATTAAAAGGATAAAAGCCATTTTATAATAACTAAAATAGTCACCTTGGAAGATACAAGGTAAAGGGAAGCCAAAACTGCTAATGTGGAAATACATTTAAATTAACATAATTTACATCAAAATGAAAGAAAAGATATGGCACATAATGTTAGAAATGGGAAGAATGCAGTGATTTATTTAAAGACGTGAAATTATATATATATAATGGTGGGAAATATTACTAATTCTATTTTTATTTTGTTACTATTTATAAAGAAGAAAAATTTTAAAGTTAATATCTTATAAGTAAAAAGAAGTGAAGCGAAAAGCAAAGGAGAAGAGGAAAGATATACCCATTTGAATGCAGAGTTCCAAAGATTAGCAAGGAGAGATAAGAAAGCCTTCCTCAGCAATCAATGCCAAGAAATAAAGGAAAACAATAGAATGGGAAAGACTAGAGATCTCTTCAAGAAAATTAGAGAAACCAAGGGAATATTCTATGCAAAGATGGGCTCAATAAAGGACATAAATGGTAGGGACCCAACAGAAGCAGAAGATATTAAGAAGAGGTGGCAAGAATACACAGAAGAACTGTACAAAAAGGATCTTCACCACCCAGATAATTACGATGGCTTGATCACTCACTTAGAGCCAGACATCCTGGAATGTGAAGTCAAGTGGGCCTTAGGAAGTATCACTATGAACAAAGCTAGTGGAGGTGATAGAATTCCTGCTGAGCTATTTCAAATCTAGAAAGATGATGCTGTGAGGGTGCTGCACTCAATATGCCAGCAAATTTGGAAGACTCAGCAGTGGCCACAGGACTGGAAAAGGTCAGTCTTCATTCCAATCCCAAAGAAAGGCAATGCCAAAGAATGCTCAAACTACCACAAAATTGCACTCATCTCACATGCTAGTAAAGTAATGCTCAAAATTCTCCAAGCCAGGCTTCAGCAATATGTGAACCGTGAATTTCCAGATGTTCAAGCTGGTTTTAGAAAAGGCAGAGGCACCAGAGATCAAATTGCCAACATCCACTGGATCATCGAAAAAGCAAGAGAGTTCAAGAAAAACATCAATTTCTGCCTTATTGACTATGCCAAAGCCTTTGACTGTGTGGATCACAAAAAACTGTGGAAAATTCTTCAAGAGATGGGAATACCAGACCACCTGACCTGCCTCTTGAGAAACCTGTATGCAGGTCAAGAAGCAACAGTTAGAACTGGGCATGGAACAACAGACTGGTTCCAAATAGGAAATGGTCAAGGCTATATATTGTCACCCTGCTTATTTAACTTCTATGCAGAGTACATCATGAGAAACGCTGGGCTGGAGGAAGCACATGCTGGAATCGAGATTGCTGGGAGAAATATCAATAACCTCAGATATGCAGATGACACCACTCTTATGCCAGAAAGTGAAGAAGAACTAAAGAGCCTCTTGAAGAAAGTGAAAGAGGAGAGTGAAAAAGTTGGCTTAAAGTTCAACATTCAGAAAACTAAGATCTTGTCATCCGGTCCCATCATTTATGGCAAATAGATGGGGAAACAGTGGAAACAATGTCAGACTTTATTTTATTGGGCTCCAAAATCACTGCAGATGCTGACTGCAGTCACGAAATTAAAAGATGCTTACTCCTTGGAAGGAAAGTTATGACCAACCTAGATGGCATATTAAAAAGCAGAGACATTACTTCGCCAACAATGGTCCGTCTAGTCAAGGCTATGGTTTTTCCAGTGGTCATGTATGGATGTGAGAGTTGGACTATAAAGAAAGCTGATCACCGAAGAATTGATGTTTTTGAACTGTGGTGTTAGAGAAGACTCTTGAGAGTCCCTTGCACTGCAAGGAGACCCAACCAGTCCATCCTAAAGGAGATCAGTCCTGGGTGTTCATTGGAAGGACTGATTTTGAAGCTGAAACTCCAATACTTTGGCCACCTGGTGTGAAGAACTGACTCATTGGAAAAGACCCTGATGCTGGGAAAGATTGAAGGCAGGAGGAGAAGGGGACAACAGAGGATGAGGTGGTTGGATGGCATCACCGACTCCATGGACATGGGTTTGGGTGGACTCCAGGTGTTGGTGATGGACAGGGAGGCCTGGTGAGCTGCGGTTCATGGGGTCGCAGATTCAGACACGACTGAGCGACTGAACTGAACTGATCTTATAAGTAATTTACTTTCTTCAATCTGTATAAAGTATGCTTTCACCTGTGTAGAGTATTACTTTAGAGTATTACTTCCTTCTCTGTAGGAAGTAGAAAGTAGAAGCCCTGTCTTCATGGATATAACAATGTAATAACAAAACACATCAACTTTCTCTCTTCACTTAGATAAATAATATAGATGCACTTATATGTAGCTGTATATATTTATATATAAATATTCATATACAAACTCAAATTCATTCACTCATACACACACTCCCCAACATATAGATTAAAATTAAACTTAGTGTCAATGAAGTCTGAAGTTTAGCATACTATTTAGCATATTTTATTAACTGGTTTCCTTATTTAATTAAAAAATGAACAAGTGTCTGCTATATGCCAGGCAAGTATTTATTTTCTTGTGCTCCAAAATCCCTGTGGATTTTGGAGACTGCAGTGACTGCAGCCATGAAATTAAAAGACTCTTGCTCCTTGGAAGAAAAGCTATGACCAACTTAGGCAGCATATTGAAAAGCAAAGACATCACTTTGCTGACAAAGGTCTATCTAGTCAAAGCTACAGTTTTTCCAGTAGTCATGTATGGATGTGAGAGTTGGATCATAAAGAAGGCTGAGTGCTGAAGAATTGATGTTTTCGATCTGTGGTGCTGGAGAAGACTCTTGAGAGCCCACTGGACTGCAAGGAGATCCAACCAGTCATCCTAAAGGAAATTGGTCCTGAATATTCATTAGAAGGACTGATGCTGAAGCTCCAATACTTTGGCTGCTGCTGCTGCTGCTAAGTCACTTCAGTCGTGTCCGACTCTGTGTGACCCCATAGACGGAAGCCCACCAGGTTCCCCCGTCCCTGGGATTCTCCAGGCAAGAACACTGGAGTGGGTTGCCATTTCCTTCTCCAATGTGTGAAAGTGAAAAGTGAAAGTAAAGTCGCTCAGTCGTGTCCGACCCCTAGCGACCCCACGGACTGCAGCCTACCAGGCTCCTCCATCCATGGGATTTTCTAGGCAAGAGTACTGGAGTGGCTTGCCATGAGCCAACTCATTGGTAAAGACCCTGATGCTGGGACAGACTGAGGCAGGAAAGGGGACAGTGGAGGATGAGATGATTGGATGGCGTCACCGACTCGATGGACATGAGTTTGAGCAAGCTCTGAGAGATGGTGAAGGACAGGGAAGCCTGGCATGCTGCAGTCCATGGGGTCGCAAAGAGCCAGACACGACTGAGCGATTGAACAACAAAAAATATTCAAATAAAGAAGATATATCTTCTACCACTACTGAGGTCAGAGTTGGCATAAGGAATGAAATATGATGCCAAGCACCTTATCTGTTCTTGAAAATACTCAAACAATAAAAGAAACATTGTTGTTCGAGCATTTCAGGTCCTGGGCATTATGACAGCTACATTTCCTGATTTGGAATTGCATGCCCCTGGAGTAGCCCATTCTTTTCCTTAGATTCCACTAATTTTTAATTATAGAAAATGGAACCATTTTTCTATCTCACCAAAACCCATTTCCTTACTTTTTTGAGTAAAGATCCAGTCCTCTTTCTCATCCCATTTCTACAGCAATGAGGAAAAAGCTAGATTGGTGTATTTGGGGGGTGGGGGGCTCTATTACTGCTACATGAAATTGCTGTTTTAAGCACTGTCCTGATCATCATTTACAAAATTGGAGACTAACATTATATATTTAAAAAAAAAACTTTTGTAAAACAAATTATCAGGGCTGATCTCTCTCATTTAGTGATGTTTTTGCTTCCTTGTCATCCCCGACAGTGAGCACAGATCTGAAATAAACTGAATAAAGTATTTAACAATGAGAAGGTGTACAGCTCTGATGCTGTTTCCATTTTCCTTCCTTTCTTATCAGAGTTCATCACACAGATCTACCTATTATTTACATTCTTTGTCTATTTGAATTATTACAAATTCCAATGATTCATCCTTAATCAATTACCTGGGAGATGAAATTTGGACCTATCAATAAAAGTCAAGGACTTAATACCTTTCTTAAAGAAGGAAAATAGTGATTCACAGAGGGCTATGTCTTGCTTATGCTGACTCACACAATAGGACCCTATTATGTAAATAGAATTATGAAAGATTTCTGTTTTGCATATTTTGAAAGGAGGAAAACGAGTGCTTTTTTAAAAAGCTAGTAGGATAATCACCACGTTCGACATAATGGAAACTTTCCATCTGAGCTAGAAACAGCAAAATGTGGACACATACATTAAAATAGTTTTGTAGTAAAATATGTGCTATGAACTTGGATGGAAAAGCCAGAAAAAGGCATCATGGAAGTTTAAGAGACTTGGCATGGAAGATGTAGAAATAAATGCATATTAAAGATGTTTAAATACAATATAAATCATTTTATATAAACTCCAAATGTTAGGCTATGAATTTGGAGCTCTGTTATACTGCTGCACTCAAAAATATTATACATTCCTTACATAGTTCCCAAATTAAATTTCTTAAAGTATGTTAAGAGACCTAAGAATGGACTTCAAGGGTTGTGGGAACCTCCTGAAATTAACTGCACCATCTGCACTTGAGTTTAGCACAATTATATTGGATGTTGTTAGTGGTGGGAATATATGAAAATTTGAAAACTAAATTCAAGCCTGGCTACAGGGGTTGGGAGGTGGTCCTTGAGCATTAGGTAAAAGAATTACAAAACCTTTCCAAATAATATTGATGGCTAATGCATATAGACTATTATTTTATAGGCACTGCTGCTACTGCTGCTGCTAAGTCACTTCAGTCGTGTCCGACTCTGTGCGACCCCATAGACGGAAGCCCACCAGGCTCCCCCGGCCCTGGGATTCTCCAGGCAAGAACACTGGAGTGGGTTGCCATTTCCTTCTCCAATGTGTGAAAGTGGAAAGTGAAAAGTGAAAGTGAAGTCGCTCAGTCGTGTCCGACCCTTAGCGACCCCATGGACTGCAGCCTACCAGTCTCCTCCATCCATGGGATTTTCTAGGCAATAGTACTGGAGTGGCTTGCCATTGCCTTCTCCGTTTATAGGCACTACTATAAAATAATGTTTATTTGAATTAATTCAATTGATCTTCATAACAACCATATGATGTAAACACTATTATTATCTGTAATTTACAGATGAGGAGCGGGCTCAGGGATATTAAGTCACTTTTTCAAGGTCATAGCAGGTAGGTGGTGGCACCCACCAGGTGATGGCAAAAAAGGAAGAGGGTATCTTCTTCCTAAGTGGTTCACTGATAAAAGTACCCACCAACCAATGCAGGAGACTCGGATTTGATCCTTGCGTTGGGAAGATCCCTTGGAGAAGGAAATGGCAACCCACTGCAGTATTCTTGCCTGGAGAATCCCATTGACAGAGGAGCCTAGCAGGCTACAGTCCATGGGATTGCAACAGAATTGGACACGACTTAGCAACTAAACAACAACAATCCTAAAGTAGATCCAGAACAAAACAGGTTTATTTCTGTTGTTCCACTCATTTTGGCAAAATCAGATCACAGGTTATAACCACACTGAATTCATTTTCAAGAAAGATTTACAAGGATTTTGGTTTTATTTTTTTGTTTAACAGAAATGGCCCCAGAAGTCAGGATCTTAAGCATAAAGGACTAATATTTATTGATCTTCTGTTATATGCCAAGCATATATGGTGTCTAGTTGAATCATCAGAACATCACTACATATTATTTGGTGTTAATCCCTTTTTATAGATAAGAACACTGAAACCAAGAAAAGGTCAGTGACTCCTCAAAGGCATAAGCAAATGAAAGGCATAAGTGTGGAATTCAAACATAGTGTTGTTAACTGACTCTAAAACCTGTCTTTTTGCAAACATATCATGCTACTGCCCAAAGTACAAAGCAAATTCATAATGAAGACATCTTCCAGAATTTTGAAATAAAATTACAAGAAGACAATTATTATAAAACAACACTTTAAAAATTGGCTAACAAAGTGGTCACCATTACTGGCTATTATCAAACGAGATTTTTAAGAGGCTATTTCCTCTCAACATTAGGCCATGCATTGTGTTAAAATTCCAGATGGTGGTATTACTGAATTTTTTCCAGCTTAAGAACAAAAATAATTTTAGGTAATATTTCACTCTTGCCTATAACTGAATACATCTCCAGGAAATATATCTATCCATAGTATGGATATTTAAAATATAGTGGATGATGATAATGCCTTTAATCTCTCTATGGTTTTGTACATTTGCTTGAAAAATGGCCTCTGCTATTTCAAGACCTGATTAATTATAAGGAATTAAGGGGCACTGGTAAACATTCGTCTCACTTGAATATAAGAAGCCTATGATGAGTTTTATCTTCTACTAAAAAAAAATACATATCAAATTAGTTTTTCTGAGTTTATCTAGAATTGTGTTCAGTTACTTCACTAAACAGGTTCCTGTAAAACCTCTAAAGCAACTGAACCTTCTGAAAGTTGTTGCCATGGAGTTAGATACTTTGTGTCCATTGTGAATGAAAAAAGAACAGAGCGTCACTCATTATTCAGCTATCAGTTTCAGTCAGCTCAGTCGCTCAGTAGGATTTCACTCTGCAACCCCATGGACTGCAGCATGGCAGGCTTCCCTGTCCATCACCAACTCCCACAGCTTGCTCAAACTCATGTCCATAGAGTCGGTGATACCATCCAACCATCTCATTCTCTGTTGTCCCCTTCTCCTGCCTTCAGTCTTTCCCAGGATCAGGGTCTTTTCAAATGAGTCAGTTCTTCCCATCAGGTGGCCAAAGTATTGGAACTTCAGCATCAGTCCTTCCAATGAACATTCAGAACTGATTTCCTTTAGGATGGACTGGTTTGATCTTGCAGTCCAAGGGACTCTCAAGAGTCTTCTCCAACACCACAGTTCAAAAGCATCAATTCTTCTGCGCTCAGCTTTCTTTATAGTCCAACTCTCCCATCCATATATGACTACTGGAAAAAACATAGCTTTGACTAGACGGGCCTTTGTTGACAGGTCATTCATCTATACAAGGGTTAAATTACAACTCACAGCAATCACTCACAGCAATCACCCACAGCCACCAACAGTGCCTGTGTGCCCTGAAGGAAATGCTGTGCTTCCTTTAAATTGGCCCCTAGGTAGTTAAGATGCATATCTTAGGATGAATATCAATGACTCCAGATTCTTGCATCTTTCCATACACAGAAAGGCACTAAAATCATTAACATGAGATATCTGCTCTATTTAATTAGCAGTAATCTTTAACCTAGATGTATCCTTGTCTACCTGTATTTCCTAGCCAAAAAATTCACAGAGATCTGGGCTCCTCTCCTACCTCTTCAGAGCAGTTCCTCAGGAATATCTGAGAGGCTATTTCTCAGGTGAGAATACCAAGTTGACTTAATACTAAGTTAAGAAAGACTAAGTTTAGAGTAAGTGCAAAAACATTCAATCAATTAAGGCATTAATTTGAATCGCCATTATTAACTCATTTAAATACACAAAGAATATACACTTTTATATGTTACAGCATCTCTCTTCTTTTTACTGTTTTATACAAATCTTTGGATAGTTAAAACAGGTCCTAGAATTTGAATAAAATTTCTACTTTAATTAATTGGATAAAATGAGATGTAGTTGCATGAATCATATGTAATACAGTTTAACATCTTCAGTTCAGTCGCTCAGTCATGTTTGATTCTTTGTGACCCCATGAACCGCAGCACGTCAGACCTCCCTGTCCATCACCAACTCCCTGAGTCCACCCAAACCCACGTCCATTGAGTCGGTGAAGCCATCCAGCTATCTCATCCTCTGTCATCCCTTTCTCCTCCTGCCCTCAATCTTTCCCAGCATCAGGGTCTTTTCAAATGAATCAGCTCTTTGCATCAGGTGGCCAAAGGACTGGAGTCCTTCCAATGAACACCCAGGACTGATCTCCTTTAGGATGGACTGGTTGGATCTCCTTGCAGTCCAAGGGACTCTCAAGAGTCTTCTCCAACATCACAGTTCAAAAGCATCAATTCTTCTGTGCTCAGCTTTCTTTATAGTCCAACTCTCACATCCATACATGACCACTGGAAAAACCATAGCCTTGACTAGACAGACCTTTGTTGGCAAAGTAATGTCTCTGCTTTTTAATATGCTGTCTAGGTTGGTCATGGAGAAGGCAATGGCACCCCACTCCAGTACTCTTGCCTGGAAAATCCCATGGATGGAGGAGCCTGGTGGGCTGCAGTCCATGGGGTCGCTAAGAGTCGGACACGACTGAGCGACTTCATTTTCATTTTTCACTTTCATGCATTGGAGAAGGAAATGGCAACCCACTCCAGTGTTCTTGACTGGAGAATCCCAGGGACGGGGGAGCCTGGTGGACTGCCGTCTATGGGGTCACACAGAGTTGGACACGACTGAAGTGACGCAGCAGCAGCAGCGGCTAGGTTGGTCATAAGGCTTACTCCTTGGAAGGAAAGTTTAACATCTTACTACTAATCAAAATTCATATATATTTTATAGCTATTATTATAGGACTTAATAGAATATTTGTGTCTGATTGCACAGTTTGTAAGTGAATTATGGTTTTCTATATACTTCCTTTATAAAATTAGAGAAAACCTTCTCTTGAAAAGACTTAAAACAGTAGATACAATTAACCTAAATTTTAAATTCCAGGGTATATAGAAAAGTCACATATTTAACAGAAAGTTGACAACATTCAAATAAATATTATTATTACTTATTGCTGCTGCTAAGTCACTTCAGTCATGTCCGACTCTGTGTGACCCCATAGACGGAAACCCACCAGGCTCCCCCGTCCCTGGGATTCTCCAGGCAAGAACACTGGAGTGGGTTGCCATTTCCTTCTCCAATGTGTGAAAGTGAAAAGTGAAAGTGAAGTCGCTCAGTCATGTCCGACCCTTAGTGACCCCACGGACTGCAGCCTACCAGGCTCCTCCATCCATG
Source organism: Moschus berezovskii (assembly GCF_049115385.1). Lineage (NCBI taxonomy): Eukaryota > Metazoa > Chordata > Mammalia > Artiodactyla > Moschidae > Moschus > Moschus berezovskii. Next base: position 25,247,171 of record NC_142488.1, on the reverse strand, counting down.
GGATTTTCTAGGCAATAGTACTGGAGTGGCTTGCCATTGCCTTCTCCGATTACTTATTGCTACTGTCAACTAAATATTTGTCACAACCTGACAGTAGAATTATTTTATTTTGTGGGAATGTTAAGGACTCTCAGACTGGAAGGCAGCAGCTCAGACAAAACCAGTCCAAGGAGGTGGGAGAGGGAGTCAAGCTATATACAAGTTTGCAAAGAATGTGAGCAGGCAGTCTGAATATCAAAGATTATTGTTAAGTAAGGAAACCCAGATATCAAGTAAGGAATTTAGGGTTCTTCAATATATGGGAAGATGCAAGCCTCTGGGCTCACTGAATTCATTCCTTTCACGTGCACCTCAGTTATCTGGGGCCAAATCCTTTTTTTGGATTTCTCGCATACCCCTCCTCCCCCCAGCCCTTCAGCAATCACCATGGAGGTTGGCCATCTGCTGGATCACAGGCATTGTGTCCCTTTTTGGGGAGCCCTCATTCACATTTGGAGGCTTGAAATCACTGATGGCTGTTATATCCTTGTTTGTTGATATGGCCAGAGATACTTCATTTCACACTACTACTACTGTTACTATATTAATTTTATGAGCAGTACACTCATACCTGTTATGTTAACTGAGGTGTAACTGTTTAGATTAACAAAACTCATCAGCTTTAGTGTGGTGGTTTTAAAATGTGATGCAAAGTCTCTGACAGTCTTCCCATCAAAAGGTGGAATCTAACCCCAATCCCTTTTAATGTGAGGTGGTATAAAGGATCATGTCAAAAATATAGAATGTAGTGGAAGTGATATCATGCGCTGTTCAAGGCTAGGTCATAAAAAGCCACATAGCTTCTGTGTGGCTTTCTTTTTCTTGGACGGCTCACTCTGAGAGAAGCCAGTCTCCATGTTTTGAGAATACTCACACAGCACTGTGGAGAGGCCTCTGTGAAGAGCAAATAAGTGTGAGTGTGTGCGCATGCACACGCTCAGTCTCTCAGTTGTGTCTTACTCTGTGCACTATGGACTGTAGCCCACCAGGTTCCTCTGTTCATGGGATCTTCCAGGCAAGAATACTGGATTGGGTTGCCATTTCCTCCTCCAGGGGATCTTCCTCACCCAGGAATTGAACCTGTGTCTCCTATACTGGCAGGTGGATTCTTCACCACTGGGAAACTCTTCCCCTGCTGATAGCTAGCACCAAATTGGTGGCCATACAAGGGAGCCCATGGGAAGCCAACCTGTCAGCTCTGTTAATCCTTCAGGTGACTGAGATATTAAAGATCTAGGTAGAAATAGCCAGTGGGAGGAAGAACAAATGTAAAGTCTCAAAAGGGCAACTTATCTTGGAATGTAAAGTGTGTTCAAGAGGTCAAAACAGAGTCAGTATGACTTCAGCCTAATGAAAAGGGAGTGAGTGGGAAGAGGCACTGGATTGTGAAGTAGGGTGATGAGCTGCAATTCAGTTATTATCACTTTGAGGTAACAGTACCCATCTCAGTTCTAATAACTTGGTGTCTCAAAAACAAAAAAACAAATAAACAAATAAAAGCACTGCTTAAATCATAAAAGCTGAAGAAACAGCCATTTCAACATATTTAGAACATTTCTGGAAGGCACATTCACATTGCACTTGCTTGACATTTAATCAGATTTTTAGATTGGCAAAAATGATAGGTTGAAGTGGCTCATGGTAAGTCATAACACCTCATTTGATAGCTTGCTGAATAATAGATTAAAGTATTATATCCATTTCAATTCATTCTTTCAATTCATGTCCATGAGTTCCAACTAAAATATGATTGCTTTTACATGCAAAAAATGTATAACTCCTGCAATACTATCAGATCTTTACTACTATTATTTTTGCAAGACATGAACTGAAAAAACTCTTTATATGTTTCTTTCTCTTTCTATCACTCATATTTATGTAGAGGGAAAAAATCATTAGTTAAACTCTTAAAGATATTCAGGTTCAAAATGAGAGATACACTAATGGTTTTAAAAAAGTAAAAATGCTTTTCATTTTCATTTTAAAATCAGTGATGCTAGAAAATCAAGTTTTGATTCTATCCCACTTTATTACAGAGGCCCTGATTCCCATTTCTTATAACAGAGGCAAATGAGGGGAGAAAGCCCTTCACCTCCAGGTATGTAAGTCTTTACATAACTGAAGTCATGAAGCCTTACATGTAATCATATTTAAGACGCATTTTAATTAGGTTGCTAAATAGTTTATTTTTTTTAATATACTTCTGTGTATTGTTGCCACCTCTTCTTACTATCTTCTGCTTCTGTTAGGTCCATACCATTTCTGTCCTTTATTGAGCCCATCTTTGCATGAAATGTTTCCTTGGTATCTCTAATTTTCTTGAAGAGAAAGAGATTAGAATCTTTTCCCAGTCCATTGTTTTCCTCTACTTCTTTGCACTGATCACTGAGGAAGGCTTTCTTATCTCTCCTTGCTAATCTTTGGAACTCTGCATTCAAATGGGTATATCTTTCCTTTTCTACTTTGCTTTTCCCTTCTCTTCTTTTCACAGCTATTTGTAAGGCCTCCTCAGACAGCCATTTTGCTTTTTTGCATTTCTTTTCCATGGGGATGGTCTTGGTCCCTGTCTCCTGTAGAATGTCACGAACCTCCGTCCATAGTTCATCAGGGACTCTGTCTATCAGATCTAGTCCCTTAAGTCTATTTCTCACTTTCACTGTATAATTGTAAGGGATTTGATTGAGGTCATATCTGAATGGTCTAGTGGTTTGCCCTACTTTCTTCAATTTCAGTCTGAATTTGGCAATAAGGAGTTCATGATCTGAGCCACAGTCAGCTCCCAGTCTTGATTTTGCTGACTATATAGAGCTTCTACATCTTTGGCTGCAAAGAATATAATCAATCTGATTTCGGTATTGACCATCTGGTGATGTTCGTGTGTCAAGTTGTCTCCTGTGTTGTTGGAAGAGGGTGTTTGCTATGACCAGTGCGTTCTCTTGGCAAAACTCTATTTGCCTTTGCCCTACTTCATTCCGTGCTCCAAGGCCAAATTTGCCTGTTACTCCAGGTGTTCCTTGACTTCCTACTTTTGCATTCCAGTCCCCTATAATGAAAAGGACATCTTTTTGGGGTGTTAGTTCTATATGGTCTTGTAGGTCTTCATAGAACCATTCAACTTTGGCTTCTTCAGCGTTGCTGGTCGGGCATAGACTTGGATTACCATGATATTGAATGGTTTGCCTTGGAAACGAACAGAGATCATTCTGTCGTTTTTGAGATTGCATCCAAGTACTGCATTTCGGACTCTTTTGTTGACCATGATGGCTACTCCATTTCTTCTAACGGATTCTGGCCTACAATAGTAGATATAATGGTCGCCTGAGTTAAATTCACCCATTCCAGTTCATTTTAGTTCACTGATTCCTAGAATGTCGATGCTCACTCTTGCCATCTCCTGTTTGACCACTTCCAATCTGCCTTGATTCATGGACCTAACATTCCAGGTTCCTATGCAATATTACTCTTGACAGCATCAGACTTTACTTTCATCACCAGTCACATCCACAACTGGGTGTTGTTTTTGCTTTGACTCCATTTCTTCATTCTTTCTGGAGTTATTTCCCCACTGATCTTGAGTAGCATATTGGGCACCTACTGACCTGGGGAGTTCATCTTTCAGTGTCCTATCTTTTTGCCTTTTCATCCTGTTTATGGGGTTCTCAAGGCAAGAATATTGAAGTGGTTTGCCATTCTCTTCTCCAGTGGACCACATTTTGTCAAAACTCTCCACCATGACCTGTCTGTCTTGGGTGGCCCTACAAGGCATGGCTTGTAGTTTCATTGAGTTAGACAAGGCTGTGGTCCATGTGATCAGATTGGTTAGTTTTCTGTGATTGTGGTTTTCAGTCTGTCTGCCCTCTGATGGATAAGGATAAGAGGCTTATGGAAGCTTCTTGATGGGAGAGATTGACTGAGGTAGAAACTGAGACTTGTTCTGATAGGCGGGGCTTAACTCAGTAATATGTTAACTCCCAGATGTTCAAGCAGGTTTTAGAAAAGGCAGAGGCACCAGAGATCAAATTGCCAACATCCGCTGGATCATGGAGAAAGCAAGAGAGTTCCAGAAAAACATCTATTTCTGCTTCATTGACTATGCCAAAGCCTTTGACTGTGTGGATCACAATCAACTGTGGAACATTCTGAAAGAGATGGGAATACCAGACCACCTGACCTGCCTCTTGAGAAACCTGTATGCAGGTCAGGAAGCAACAGTTAGAACTGGACATGGAACAACAGACTGGTTCCAAATAGGAAAAGGAGTACGTCAAGGCTGTATATTGTCACCCTGCTTATTTAACTTCTATGCAGAGTACTTCATGAGGAACGCTGGGCTGGAAGAAGCACAAGCTGGAATCAAGATTGCTGGGAGAAATATCAATAACCTCAGATATGCAGATGACACCACCCTTATGGCAGAAAGTGAAGAGGAACTCTTGAGGAAAGTGAAAGAGGAGAGTGAAAAGGTTGTCTTGAAGCTCAACATTCAGAAAACAAAGATCATGGCATCTGGTCCAATCACTTCATGGGAAATAGATGGAAAAACAGTGGAGACAGTGTCAGACTTTATGTTTTGGGGCTCCAAAATCACTGCAGATGCTGATTGCAGCCAGGAAATTAAAAGATGCTTACTCCTTGGAAGGAAAGTTATGACCAACCTAGATAGTATATTAAAAAGCAGAGACATTACTTTGCCAACCAAGGTCTGTGTAGTCAAGGCTATGGTTTTTTCTGTGGTCATGTATGGATGTGAGAGTTGGACTATGAAGAAGGCTGATCGCCGAAGAATTGATGCTTTTGAACTGTGGTGCTGGAGAAGACTCTTGAGAGTCCCTTGGACTGCAAGGAGATCCAACCAGTCCATTCTAAAGGAGATCAATCCTGGGTGTTCATTGGAGGAACTGATGCTAAAGCTGAAACTGCAATACTTTGGCCACCTCATGCGACGAGTTGACTCACTGGAAAAGACTCTGATGCTGGGAAAGGCTGGGGGCGGGAGGAGAAGGGGACGACAGAGAATGAGATGGCTGGATGGCATCACCGACTCTATGGACATGAGTTTGGGTGAACTCCAGGAGTTGGTGATGGACAGGGAGGCCTGGCCTGCTGTTATTCATGGGGTCGCAGAGTCGGACAGGACTGAGCGACTGAACTGAACTGAATTCAGTAAATCTTTAATCCAATTATCTGTTGATGGGTGGGGCTGTGTTCCCTCCCTGTTATTTAAAAAATGGAAAAGTGAAAGTTAGTCACTCAGTCCAACTCTTTGTGACCCCATGGATTGTAGCCCACCAGGTTCCTCTGTCCATGGAATTCTCCAGGCAAGAATTCTGGAGTATGTTGCCATTTTCTTCTCCAGTGGATCTTCCCAACCCAGAGATTAAACCCAGGTTTTGTTCCCACATTGGAGGCAGACTGAGCCACCAGGGAAGCCTACCCTTAGGGAAGCCTTCCCTGTTATTTACCTGGGGCCAGACTATGGTGGAGGTAATGATGATGGCATAATGGTAACCTTCTTCAAAAGGAGGCCCTTATAGGCCTCAGTTTTCCCATTTGAAAAACTACTGAAAATCCTTTCTGTCAAGAGCCTTTGCAGAAGCTAGTATACACAGCACATTATGATCATCATCTACCCTAGACCCCAGAATTCCAGGTGTCCTAAGGTCTAAAACGTGTTCTGCAAACTGGGCAACCATGTACCTGCTGACGGTATCTCTTCTTGTAAGATATTGAACCTATAGCTCTTGTATGATATGTCCAACTGAGAGAGTCAATTCCTAGGCAAGTTGATAAGAAGTCCAGGGTCCCCGAGGAGGACAAAGGGCTCTGGGGATCTCAAGGAGGAGATGAGGGTCTGGAATTTTCAAGGAGGAGGAAAGGACAAACTTATTTTTCCTACATTCCTTAGTAAGGATTATATAACAACAATGTATCCTGCTTGAGGAAAATTTCTCCTTCTTGAAAACCTTCTGACTAATCCTGTTATCTTAAAATGTATATTATGGGATTGGGTCTGGTAAGATCTTTCTATTGTTCAGTTCTAATCCTGTTATCTTAAAATGTAAAATGTGGGAGTGGGTCTGGTAAGATCTTTACACCCTTGACACATTCTTTTGATTTATTGTAATAATCAATTTAAAAGTATATAACTAACTCCCTTGCTTAGACTAGCAAGGAGAGCACTTTCCGACCCCCTTCTGATACCTATGTCAGAATTTCTCTGTCCCTTTTTCACTTTAATAAAACTCTGCTACACAAAAGCTCTTGAGTGATCAAGCCTGCTCCCTGCTCCCTAAGCTAAATCTTCTTCAGAGATATCCTTCACCATAAGCTATCACAACTCCATCCCTAGGACCCTAAGAGTTCTTCCAGAATGTGCTGTCCATGGTCCTGAAACCCAGGACAGTTCCACACTCTTGTTAGTCTGCAAGCAGGTCACGAGGGGCACAAGGCTGGGGAGGGACTTCTGGACATCATGTGCCCAATCCAGTTCTGCACTGGGGCCTCTTTGGCGATGAGACTTACCATCCGGCTGTACCAGGGGCCTTACCACAAATACTTGCTGTGCAACATGACCCGCAAGGGATGTTCCAGCTCCCTAGACCCCTTTGCCAGCATTCTACAGTCTTATTGGAGTTATGAAGGCCCTTTCACACTGAAGCATTTCAGGGATACTTTTTCCCCCATTGGATGCTGTGGACCCAGAGATTTTGACTGTAAGATTGACCTACTGCTCAGAATTCCTTTTGATTTAATCACTTGAGTCATTTCGGCCACCATCCCTACTGGCTCTGCACGCATTCCAGTACCTGCCAATAACCAATTACTCCTCACTACAATTGAAGAGCTCCTTCTGGCAAGGTCATCAACAAAGTGTATACCTTTGAGACCATCTCCCTTACAGTAGGCTATAGAACCCAGCAACTTTGTGCATCTAGGATTCCAGGAGTTCTTTCGACACATACGGTCTAGGGCACAGGAACTCTGAACCACTTCCAGACACCTTCTGCCCTGGCGCAGCGCCCTGCTTGTCCTTTAAAAGACTGTGCTGCCCCCGTACTGGATTCCAGGAGAACCCTTATGGGAAATAGTCTGCTCTATTGCTGAAGAATGTCTGGCTTTATTGACAACCACCTATGGAAAACACCAGTGCAAGGGGCTCCTTTTTAACACTGCACTGCCTTCTGGGCAGTGCTCCCAGAAAACCTTCCAATCCCCATACTTCCTGTCAGCAAGCAATCCGGAATACCTACTGGCCACCAATCTGTATGTGTGCTAGTGAGTATTAAGGTTCTTTAGTGACCAGACAGTCCGCTTGTGGTGGAAAGGAAAATGCATGGTCATGGCACTAGCCACTGGCTGGGGAGATGTATACCTCAACCATTCTAAGCAAACTGATGAAATAAGATGTCTTTGGGTCCAGCGGTCCAGATGGTGGCCCCACACTGGTATTCCGGCCAGCAACTGGCCTCCTCCATACAATTCCATGCATTCTCATACCCCTCAGTGGACGCATGGAGTCCTCCTACCAGCACTTCAGCAGGGGGCAGCCTTTACGCCTGAGGCCCAGCAAGCCACCACTCCTTCTCACAACACAGAACCCTACTGTGCTACATGCCTGACACCTTAATGATGACTTGGTGGGGTACTTCCAGACACCATTCCCCGACTTTGTTTGTCCAGGTGACCCTTTTGGCAACTAGACTATCAGTGCACTGCGTTCCTATGAACTGAATTAAGATACCTTGCTGTGGGATATACGGCCTTACCAGAAACTGCCTATGGGCACTTTAGCCCCAGTACTACATGTGAAGGCCATTCCACCTTTAGATGTTTTCGTGAGGTACTTTCTGCCCACAGTCCATACCGGCAGCACAAGCTGTTGGTCCTATTTGATCACCGGCCTACTGCTGAAACTGAATCATATTAGATTGAGGTATAGATCTCTGACCAAGATAGAGTCGGCCCTTTGAGCAAAGAAATTTTGAGCCTGATCGGCAGTTGTATTTCTCTAGTACCCGTTCAGCCAAGAAATTTGACCCTTGTAGGCCACCTTCCTTCACCTCTAGCTCCAGTGCCTAGCAGAATCACTGACCACCAACAGTACCCTGGCTCTAAGGTTCCAGGACTATTTCCGTAATACTCACAATCACGTGCACAGGAAGCAAAAGTTCGTAAGTCACCAACCTTCTCCGTCATGCAGAAGCTAGAACCCTTCAGGTGAGGAATTAGGCTGAGCTGTCGTGAACCAATTACTCCTCCAGTCCTCAGCTAGCTCATTTTCTATGGCACTTTGAACCCTATCAGTCACGGGCTTGCTCGCTAGTGTCCCTGTTGAGGCTCCGATCACCCAGCACCTAAGGTTCCTACACACCTTAAGGCCCCGAGTCTCACTGTTATTTAACGACACTCAGTACCCTTGTGACCATCACCCTCCCGATAGCGCCAGGACTCGAAGCCCTCAGTTTATCTCATGCATGTTTATCAGGAGGAACCTACAGGGTATTCCTCCGCAATGACACTGCCCTGGCCACTAGCACTCAGAAAGGATTTAACACATTCTGCTCTGGTCCTGGTGACCTGAGGGTTCTTTCTGAGACCACAATATTTTGCGTAGGGTTCCAGGGCAGCGTTTATGCACAGTAGCCCACACCTTTGCTTTGGAATGGAGATCTTTATCGGCAACCAGCTGTTCAGCCTCCTGCAAGAGAGGGCCCTTCTGCATCACTGCACCTCCATCTAACTTATGTACCTGAAAAGCTTCCCTTCCCGCCGGCCGACTTCGTGGCAGCTAGGGTTCTGGATACCTCCTGGCTCCCAGTGTGAATTTGTTCTGGGGAACCCAGGGTGTTTGGACAACAAGCCAGGCCATCTGCAGTATAAACACATTAATTCACCCTCAGGGCACTAATACCCACCAGGTGGAACCGTGAGCCTTTCAGACCATAATTAACTTGCAGTCTTGAGAATTAATGAGCGCCCTCGGCCAGAGTCTGCCCTCTCGCCAATGCCCCGGGAATTTTTCCTGCTGCTAAATTTCCCTCTCTCCAGGATTCCAGCAATCCTTCAGGTCCACAACCATAGTCAGGCTTGGAAATATGGGTTCCTGTTATTAAACCATCAACCTGATGAACCCTTTAGGTCTGCATTCATCTAGATTTTCTCAGGCCCTTGGACTTTTCTGGATTCTTTCTGCTAGCACACTAGAGTCCCTGGGGCCATTTCCAGACACCATCCACCATGGAACTCCTCCCCTTGGGGTCCTGATTTACCCAGATTCCCAGTGAACTGCTGTGACACAGGATCCCCCCAAATCCGGTGATATGGAATATATAGGCAAATTGAAAACTACACTACCACACCCCGAGGTCTCTGACCCAATTAGGCACTGTACTCCACATCCCATCAGGGAAGTTTACAACAGATCTTACTGCTCAAAGTTCATGGACATCCCGGGGACCAGGGGGATTTCTGGTGATTACTTTATTGGCGACTTTTAAAACTAGAGGTCTTTTGGTCACAGTTAGCAAACAGGCATATGTATCCAGAGCCCTCACAGCTAAGGAATCTCAGCCCTTTCAGACACTGTACTTAACAACAGCATGGATCAACCAACAAACTCTCAACGCAACAACATGTTTCCTACCTTCGGTTCTGGTGTTCCTTATGGTTCAGAATTGTCTGGCTTCCCTGTAGACCTAAAGTCATTAGATGACCAGACTGACATTGTGATGCAGAGATTAGGGCTTTTGCAGCCACTAGCCAGGCCTGGCCTTGGGGATGGTCCTCAGCTATCCCACTAGAAACAGAACCTAGAACCCTTTCAAATATGGAATACCACACCCATTGTGTCCCTGGGCACCTTCCTAGCACGATCTGGTCCCTGCATCTGAGTTCCACATGCCTTCGTAGACCTAGCCTGTCCATCAGCTGGAGAATTAGGTATACTTCACATAGTCACCTTCTTAGTGGCTGTGAAACTCACAGCCTGAACTCTAGGTTCCTAAGGCTCTTTTGCCCAGCTTTGGTCCAGGGCCTTCTCACCCAGGGAGTACTTCTGGACATGTTCTCCCCAGTGTTTGTGCCTTGTGGGTTCTTTCTGAAGTCAAAGTACTTGAGCACTGAGCTCCAGGAGAACACACACACACTACCCTGCCCTGGATATGTGGCACACACTGCCCTAAAGGTAACTATCCACTCAGAGATATGATGCAAGGGACCTCTTTCCCCACTGCATCTTGATCTGGAAGTGCCTAGGGAATTTCTGGTAATTGGAGCTTTTGTTAGCTGAGGTTCCAGGTTTCCTGCTGTCCCCCCACTTTGTGCATATTCATGAAAACCTAGGGTCCTTGCCACCTGTCTGACCACCTTAGGTTGAGAGACTTTGGGGTCACAGCACTATCATTCTCAAGGAACTGAGAGCTTGATAGCCACAGAATCTTAGTTCTCTTGGCCATTAGCTGTCCCTGGAGTTGGTGCCCCAGAGAACATCCAGCCAACAACCAGATTGCTTAGGAAGGTTCTGATGATACTTAAGGCTCCTACACTATTCTCATGATTTGGAAACGTAAGCTCCTCCAAAGGGGCTTAGATGAGAACAAGGCTTTTCACGTTGGGTATATCACCCTCTCATGCCTGGGACATTTCCATGCCCCTCACTGGTACCACAGGCATAAATCCCAGAAGACATCTGATGTGCAGAGGGCCCTTAAGTAAGACATTACCTGCATCCAGGGCTCCAACTAGCCTTGGTCAGAGACATACTTGTAATAAACAGCCTTATTGGGAATCATACTTGTAAAATGCTGCTACTCCATACCCATTTTAGCACCAACGGTCTGTCACATGAGTGTCAGAAGGGCCTTCCAAACCATGATGCCACCCTCGACGCACCAGTGTGCTTGGAGCCTGGGGCTTTGCAGCCGTCAGTTTAGTTGTCTAGTTTTGAAATGGGACCACTTTCTGTCACAGTACCTGACACACACTGAGGTAAAGTGGGTAATTTCAGTTAAGTCTTGGAACCATTTAAGCCACCTTTCCCCTTCCCCTCTATCCAACCTCACATGTGAGACCTAATGAAACTTCAGACCACAGACATGTCTCCTTGGAAGTATTCTTGGGGTCTTTCTTGCAAGGGATCTTCTAGAGTGCCTAGGAACTGAAGGTTCTTTGGCCTCCAGCCTTCCTGTGTGATGCAGAAATGAGAACTCTTCTAGCCACTGGTCAGACCTAGCTCTTGGAACATTTGGTGGTTCTAGCGCTCAGCTACACCATTTGTATGTGCCCAACCCACTTCCCTGGTGGCTCAGATGGTAAAACGTCTGCCTACAATGTGGGAGTCCTGGGTTTGATCCCTGGGTCAGGAAGATCCCTTGGAGAAAGAAATGGCAACCCACTCCAATATTCTTGCCTGGGAAATCCCATGGACAGAGTAGCCTGGTAGGCTACAGTCCATGGGGTCGCAAAGAGTCGGACACGACTGAGTGACCTCACTTTCACTTTTCAACCCACAATCACCCTCAACATAGGCCAAGGAACCTAGAGCCCATCAGGTGGATTTTCTATGCCAATATCCAGGAGCAATGGGGTTTCTGGACACATGCACTTGCTGCACTTGTGGTGACCGTGCCCTGGTGCTATGTTCTGGGGATACTCTCAGACAGACCAGGCTGTCTGTGTGCTGGTTCTACAAGGACCACAGGCTGCCTGGTACTGTGGAACACAGAACCCTGTTAGTGACCATTTATCTAGAGCCCTGTTGCAAGACAGACCCTTTCACACCCTGCCTTCATTTGCACAATAACCCCAGGACCCTTCCAGCCACCAGACTTGCAGCCATCAACAGTTCCAGGATTCCCTCCAACTCTCAGGCTGTGTGCAGCCTGGAGAACTGAGAAGTATGTTGCTCTTTAGGACAATCAGCCTGCTTGCCAGCGACAGAAGGCGAGCACTTTCCCTCATATCACTACCATCCCCAGGGAAACTGTGGGCCTAGTGTTTGAACCAGAACACCTCTGTTCACATTACGTGTCTGACTGAGATATCATGGCTGCTTCCAGCTCAGAAATCATGAGCCCTCTAGACCACCGTTTGTTCCCACTTGGGGACTCCAAAGAATTTTCCTGCTGTGAACAAGCACATTTACTAAGGTTCCTGGGATCATTCAGGCTTCTAATCACACATGTATGGTGGAACCCAGGCTCCTCCTATTAGTCTGTCAGCAGGAGAAGACATTTTGGTCTGAGTCCATCTTGATTTCTCACTCCCTGAGACTCTTCTAGATGTGTTCTTGCCCCTGCACCAGTGTGATGGGAGGCAATTCAGGACACTATCTGCCAAGGCTCACTGCCATGGGGGCCCAGTTGCAATTGTACATCCAAAAACCAAGGGTCTTGTTGGCCAAGACTACATCTGTGCTGTGGAATACATCATGCTACTGTGAACCATACTTTCCAGTATGCCTGTGTCCGTGGTCCCACTGAGGCACCTTACACCACCCATGTTAATATAATGCAAGCCCTTCTGGCCCTAAATCTAATCAAAGTCTGTTGGTGTGCTGCGAATCTATTTGATATCCAGCTGCTAGTTTTTCAAAAGGCTGTTTAAACCAGAGCATTTGCACTCACAGTATAGGCCTCACACTGGAATACACTGGGCCCTTGCAGTTAAGAAACCCGAATCCTTTCAGCCATCACACTTTGCCCTGTAGGTGCACTGATGGATTTTCCTGATCACCATTGTATCCATTTGCTATGTTTCCCAGGTTCCTTCTGATCTGGATTAATCCTGCTTGCCTGGTAACCAAAAGTTTTTTTGCCTAAACCTGATAATTGATACAGAAACTAGAAACCTCTGGTTACGGGACAGGCATGGGAAACTATGGTGCTTATAGTCCTCAGTTATCCCATTTGAAGTGCTACCTAGATCCTTTATGTCAAGAGTCTGAAAAAGTTAGTGTACACAGCAGATTGGGATCACCATCCACCCTAGACTCCAGGGTACCAGGTATCCTAAGATCTACTACTTGGCCTGGAAGCTGGGCAACAGTATAACCTTCTGACCATCACTCTTGTGTAGGATGTGGAAGCTACAACCCTTGGACGTCCTGTCCATCTTGATCCTTGGATCTCTAAGGGCCCGGTCCATAATGTGCTGTCCAAGGTTCTGAACCCCAGAACACTTCCGGACTCAGCCTGGATGCTGGGTCATGAGAGGCACAAGGCTGGGAAGGGATTTCTGAACACCAAGAGCCTGGCCACTTCTGCACTGGGGGCCCCTTTGGCACACAGACTTACCACCAATGGTTGTGCCAGGGTCTTTCTTTAACTGAAACCCCTGCTGTACAATATGAATATGGCCCTCCTGGTAACTAAACTGACAGCTCCCTGGACCCCTTTTGTCAGCATTCTACAGTCATATTGGAGTCATGAAGGCCGTTTAACCCCGAAGCTTTTCAGTAAGACCTTTCCACTCACAGTTGATGCTGTGGACTCGGAGATACTGACTGAAAGTCACCTCCACTGCTCAGAATGCCCTTTAGTTCAGTAACGTGAGCCATTTCAGCCACCATCTCTACCCACTCCTTCCCATCCAAGAACCTGCCAATAACCAATTTAATCCCTCACTACAGTTCCAGAGCTCCTTCTGGCTCAAAGTCATAAAGAAAGTATATACCCTTGAGATAATCTCCCTTCTCGTAGGCTATAGAACCGAGGCCTTTTGTGCATCTACGACTCCTAGAGTTCTTCCAGACACATTCAGTCCAGGGCACTGGCACTCTGAACCACTTCCGGACACCTTCTGCCCTGGCACTGGTGCCCTGCTCATCCTTAAAAGACCCTGTTGCCCCCGTACTGGGATCCAGGAGAGCCCTTATGGAAAACAGCCTGCTATATTGCTGAGGAATATGTGGCTTTATTGACAACCACCTATTGAGAATATGATCGCAAGGGGCTCCTTTTACACCAAACCGACTTCTGGGCAGTGCTCCTGGAAGTCTTACCAGCCACTAGACTTCCTGTCAGCAAGCAAACTGGAATTCCCACTGGCCCCCACTCTGTATGTGTGCTAAAGAGTATTAAGGTACTTCGGTGACAAGAAGGTCCGCTTGTGGTAGGAAAGAAAGCACATGGTCATGGCACTAGCCACAGGCTGAGGAGAGGTTGGCCTCAACCACTCTAAGCAAACTAATGCAAGATCCCTCTGGGCCACCAGCAAGCAGTCCAGATGGTGCCCCACACTTACATCCTGGCCAGCATCCTGCCTCCTCTATATGGTTCCATGGATTCTTCATACCCCTCAATGGAAGCATGGGGTCCTCCTACCAGCATTTAGCAGGGGCAGTGTTTATGCCTTGGGCCCCACAAGCCATTGCTCCTTCTCAAAACACAGTACTGTACTTTTGTACATGCTTCACACAGAAATGACGCATTGGTGGGGTACTTCCGGACACCATTCCCCCTGACTTTATTGTTAGGGTGATCCTTTTGTCAACTAGACCGTCAGTTCACTGGGTTCTGACGAACTGAATTAAGAATTCTTGCTGTGGAATATAGGACCTTACTGGAAATCATCCTAACAGTTTGTTGGTACCTGGGGGCCCTTCAGCCCCAGTACTTCCATCCTGTTAGCTTCGTGAGGGCCATTCCAGTTTCAAACATTTTAATGAGTTACTTCCTGTCCACGGCCTATATAGGAAGCACAGCTTGTCAGTCCAATCTGACCACCCGCCTACCTCTGAAACTGGAACATAGGTTCAGGTATAGCTCTCTGACCAAGATACAGCGTGTCCTATGAGCAAAGGAATTTTGAGCCCTATCGGCCACCATACTGCTCTAGGCCTCTTGAGACTGAGAATTGTGAGCCTTGTAGGCCACCTTCCTTCACTTCGAGCTCCAGTGCCCAGCAAAAATCACCGACCACCAATAGTTCACTGGCTCTAACATTCCGGGACTTTTTCCAGGTTCCTGCCAATCATGTGCCTAGGAACCAAATATTCTTAAGCCACCAACATGCCCCTTCATGCAGAAGCTAGACCCTTCATGTCAGGAGTTAGGCTTGTCTGTGGTGAGCCAATTGCCCCTCCAGTCCTCAGCTAGCTTGAGTGCCATAAAACTTTGAACCCTTTTAGTCACGGGCTTGCTCGCTCGTGTCCCTGGAGAGGTTCTGATCACCAGCCCACCAAGCACCTAAGGTTCTTACATTTCTTATGACTCCAAGTCTCACTGTTATTTAGTGGCACTCTACCCTTGTGACCATCAGCCTCCCAATAGGGTCAGGAATCAGAGCCCTTAGTGCATCTCATGCATTTTGATTGGGAGGAACCTACAGGGTGTTCCTCTGCAATGATGCTGCCCTGCTCAGTGGCACTCAGAAAGGACTTCTGAACACATTCTTCCCTGGTCCTGGTAACCTGTGGGTGCTTTCTGAGACCACAATATTTTGCATAGGGTTCCAGGAGAGCCTTATGTACTCTAGCCCGACCTTTGCTTTGGAATGGAGTTTTATCTGGTTTTATCTACAACCAGCCATCCAGCCTCTTGCAGCAAGAGGGCCCTTCTGCATCACTGCACCTCCTTCTAACTGGTGTACCTGGAAAGCTTCCTGCTTGCAGACTTCTTGGAAGCTAGTGTTCTCGAATACTCCCCGGCCCCTAGTGTCAATTTGTTCTGGGGAACCAAGGGTGCTTAGACAGCAAGCCTGGCCATCTGGAGTGCAAGCAGAGAATGCCCACTGTAGGCACTAATACTCACCAGGTAAAACTCTGAGCCTTTCAGACCTTCAATTAGTTTACAGTCTTGAGATTTAATGAGTGCTCTCGGGCACTGACTGCTGGCTCGCGTATGCCCCACGAAATTTTCTGGCCACTAAATTTCCCTATCTCGAAGATTCTAGCTGGTGGCGCTAGTGGTAAAGAACGCACCTTCCAATGCAGGAGATAGATGTGACTTCCACCCCTGGGACGGGAAAATCCCCCTGGAGAAGGAAATGGCAACCCTCTCCAGTATCCATGGCTGGGAAATTCCAGGGACTAAGGATTCTGGCAGGCTACAGTCCATGAGGTCCCAAAGAGTTGGATAGGACTGAACTGACATAGCATGCAAGATTCCAGCAATCCCTCAGGTCCACAGATCATACTCAGGCAAGGAAATATGGGCTCCTCTTATTAAACCATCAACCTGATGATACTTTTAGGTCTACGTTCATCTAGATTTTCTTAGGCCCTGGGACTCTTCTGGATTCTTGCCTGCTAGCACACTGAAGTCCCAGAGGGCCTTTCCAGACACTATCTACCATGGAAGTGCTGCCCTTGCGGACCTGATTTATCCAGATTCCCAGTGAACTAACATGGGGTGGGCTGTACCCAAATCCTATGCTATGGCATATATAGCCTTAACTGAAAATGACCCTTTCCGTACCCTGGTGGTCTCAGGCAAAACTAGGCACCGTACTCCACAATGCATAAGGGAAGTGTCCAGGAAATCTTACTGCTCAAAGTTCGAAGACATTCTCTGGATGAACAGGATTTCTGGTGATTACTGGTGGCTTTTAAAACTAGAGTTATTTTGGTCACAGTACCAAACTTGGGCATATGTACCATGAGCCCCCACAAGTAGGGAATCTCAGCCCTTTTAGGCACTGAATTTACCAACAGCATGGATGAACCAATGATCTTTCAAGTCAACAATGGGTTTCCTCCCTTAGGATCTGGTGTTCCTTAGGGTCCAGAAGTGTTCAGCTTCCCTATAGACCTAAAATGATTAGGTCACTAGCCTGACATTGTGATTCAGAAATCAGGGCCATTGCAGCCACTAGGCAGGCCTGGCCTTGGGAATGGTCCTCAGCTATCCCACTCAAAACAGAATCTAGAACTTTTTCAGACATGGAATTCCACACCTGTTGTGTCCCTGGGCATCTTCCTAGCACCATTTGGTCCCTGTTTCTAAGTTCCATGTGTCCTCATGGCCTTAGCCCATCCATCAGCTGGAGGATAAGTTACTCTTCACATCATCACCTTCTTAACGACTGTGAAACTCACAGCCTGAATTCTAGGTCCCTAAGGCTCTTCTGCCTATCTTGGGTCCAGGGCCCTCTTGCCCAGGAAGCACTTCCAGTCATGTACCATGCTGGGGGACATGCCCTGTGGATTCTTTCTGAAGCCAAACTACTCCTGACTTGAGCTCCAGGAGAACACATATAGGCACTATCCTAGGCCGGAGTTTTGGCCCATACACTGCCCTAAGGCTAACCATCCACTGAGAGATCTGGTGCAAGGGACCTCTTTTCCCCTCTGCATCTTGATCTGGAAGTGCCTGGGGAATTTCTGGCCATTGGATTTTTTGATAGCTAGGGTTCCAGTTCCTGCTGACCCCTACTTTTTTCATGTTCATGGGTACCTAGGCTTCTTGCAGACCTGTCTGCCCACCTTAGATGGAGAGACTGTGGGATCACAGCACTGTTATCCCAGAGGAACCTCGAGCTTGCTAACCAGTGAATCTTAGTTCTCTTGGCCACTAGCTGGCCCTCGTGTTGGTGCCCCAGAGAACCTTCTTGACAGCAACCTCACTGATTTGCAAGGCTCTGATGATAATTAAGGCTCCTACACTATTCTCACATGCTAGAAACCCAAGATACTCCAACAGGGCTCAGAGCAGAACAAGACTTTTCACTTTTGGGTATGTTACTCTCTCATGGCTGGGGCATTTCTATGCCCCTAGCTGGTAACACAAGGCATTACTCCTGGAAGACATCTGCTGTGCAGAGGGCCCTTTAAGTGGAGACACTACCTACATCCAGACCTCCCACTGGCCCTGGACAGAGCCTGTGTTGTCAAATATACAGCCCTAGTGGGAACCATTCTTGTAAAATGCTGCTACTCCATATATATTTTGGCACCCACACTGTATCACATAAGAGTCAGGTGGGCCTTCCTCACCATGGAGTTTTGAGTAGTATCCATCTACGATGCACCAGTTTGCTTGGGGCCTGGGGCTTTCCAGCCATCAGTTTGCCTGTCTACTGCTGAAATGGGAGCACATTGAGTCACAGTACCTGACACACACTGAGTTCAAGTGCATACTTTTGATTTTTGTGTTGGAACCATTTCAGCCACCTTTCTCCTTCCCCTCTACCCAAGCCCACATGGGAGCCCTAATGAAACTTCCAACCACAGATGTGGCTCCTTGCTAGGGTTCTCGGGTTCTTGCTTGTATGAGATCTTCTAGTATGCCTAGGAACTGAAGGTACTTTGGCAACCAGGCTTCCCGCGTGATGTAGAAATGAGAACTTCTCCAGCCACTGGTCAGGCCTAGCTCTAGGGACGTTTAGTGGTTGCAGTGCTCACCTACACCATTTGCATATGCCCTTCACACAATCACCCTCAACATATTCTGTAGCAGCCAGAACCCATCTGGTATGGTTTTCCATCTGGACATTTGCACTTGGAGCACTTCTGATGACCCTGCCCTAGTGCTGTGTCCTGGGGATACTCTCAGAGACCAAGATGTCTGTGCACTGCATTCTACAAGGACCACAGGCTGTCTGGTCCTGTGGAACATAGAACCCTGTAAGTAACCACTTTATCTGGAGCCCTGGTACAAGATGGTCCCTTTCACATGGTGCCTTCATCTGCGTGGTGCCCCAGGGAGCCTTCTGGACACCAGACTTGCAGCCATCTAGGGTTCCAGGATTCCTGCCACACCCACTTTTGTGAAGCCTGGAGAACTGAGAAGTGTGTTGCCCTCTTGGGTGACCAGCCTGCTCATGGGTGGCTGAAGGAGAGTTCAGTTCAGTTCATTTCAGTCGCTCAGTCGTCTCTGACTCTTTGCGACCCCATGAATCACAGCACGCCAGGCCTCCCTGTCCATCACCAATTCCCGGAGTTCACTCAAACTCATGTCCATCGAGTCAGTGATGCCATCCAGCCATCTCATTCTCTGTCGTCCCCTTCTCCTTCCACCCCCAATCCTTCCCAGCATCAGAGTCTTTTCCAGTGAGTCAACTCTTCGCATGAGGTGGCCAAAGTATTACTTCCCCTCAAAACACTACTGTCCCCCAGGCAACTGTTGGCCTGGTGTTTGAACCAGAGCACCTGTTTTCAGTATAGGCCTCATTAGAGATATGATGGGCTATTCCAGCCCAGGAATCATGAACCCTGTAGGCCACCATTTGTCCTCCCCTGGGACCCTCAGGAACCATCATGCCAACAACATATCCATTTTTTAAGGTTCTGAGGATGTTTTAGGTTCCCAATCTCACTTCTATAGGGCTTCCCTGATATCTCAGTAAAGGTAAAGGATCCGCCTGTAATGCAGGAGACCCCGGTTTAATTCCTGGGTTGGGAAGATCTGCTGGAGAAGGGAAAGGTTACCCACTCCAGTATTCTGGCCTGGAGAATTCCATGGACTATATAGTCCATGGGTAGCAAACAGTCGGACACAACTGAGCAACTTTCACTCACTCAGTCATTCAATTACACTTCTGTGGTAGAACCCAGGCTCCTCCTATTAGTCTGTCAGCAGGAAGAGACATTTTTGGCCTGAGTCCATCTTGATTTCTCACACCCTGGGACTCTTCTGGATGTGAGGTTGCCGCTGCACCAGTGCCATTGGAGGCAGTTCAGGACACCATCTGCTTGGGTATGCTGCCCTGGGGGCCCGTTTCCAGCTATACTTCTGAAAACCTAGGGTCTCATTGTCCAAGACCAAATATGTGCTTTGGAATATGTGGCCCTACTGTGCACCATACTTTCCAGTATGCCTGAGCCCATGGTCCTACTTAGGCACCTAACACCACACATGTTTATAACATGAAGGCCTTCTGGCTCTAAATGTCTAATCAAAGTCTGTTGGTGTGCTGGACACCTGGGTGATTTCCAGACACCAGCTTTTCAAAACACTTTTGAAACTAGAGCAGTTTCACTCATAATTACAGGTTCACAGTAGAATAAACTGGACACTTGGAGTTAGGAAAGCTGAGCAGTTTCAGCCACCACACTTACCCCCAACGTGGGTACACCGATGGATTTTTTATCACCAAAGTATTCCTTTGCTATGCTTCCCAGGTTTCATCTGACCTGGATTTATCCTGCTTGCCTGGAAACCAAAAGTTATTTGCCCATGCCTGATAATGTGATACAGAAACAAGAAACTTTCTGGATAGCAAAGAAGCATGGCAAACTATGGCCCTTATACACTTCAGCTATCCCATTTGAAACACTACCTAGAATCCTTTGTCAAGAGCCTATAAAGAAATTAGTATACATAGCACAATATGATCACCATCCACCCTAGACCCTAGAGTTCCAGGTGTCCTAAGATCTACAACATGGTCTGAAATCTGGACAACAATGTACCTTTTGACCATCTCTCTTCTTGTAGGATGTAGAACCTGTAACCTGTAGGACAATGTGTCCAACTCGATCTCTAGGTCCCTAAGGGCTCTGCCAGTATGTGTTGTCCAGGGTGCTTAATCCTAGAGTCTAATCCAGACTCTGTTAGGTGGGAAGCAGGTCATGAGGGGCACAGGGCTGGAGAGGGACTTCTGGACACCATGTGCCCGGCCACTTCTGCACCAGGGCTCCTTTGGTGATGAGACTTACCACCCATGGCTGTGCCAGGGGCCTTAGCACAAACCCTTGCTGTGCAATATGGCCCTCGTGGGAAGTTCCACCTGCCTAGACCCCTTGGGCAGCATTCTACAGTCTTACTGCAGTCATGAAGGCCCTTTCACGCTGAAGTATTTCAGGGATACCTTTTCGCCCAAGTGGATGCTGTGGCCCCAGAGATTTTGACTGTAAGTTTGACCTGCTGCTCAGAATTACTTATGTTTAGTCCCTTGAGCCATTTCAGCCACCATCTCTACCTGCTCTGCATGCTTTCCAGTACCTGCCAATAACCAATCATCCTTCACTACAATTCCAGAGATCCTTCTAACCCAAAGTCATCAAGAAAGTATATACTTTTGAGACCATCTCCCTCAGCTGTAGAACACACTGACTTTGTGTATCTAGGATTATGAGGGTTCTTTCGACACATGCTGTCCAGGGCACGGGCAACTGAACCTCTTCCAGACACCTTCTGCCCAGGTGCAGTGCCCATCTCATCCTTTAAAAGACCATGCTGCCCCCGTACTGGGTTCCAGGAGAGCCCTTAGAGGAAATAGTCTGCTCTATTGCTGAAGAATATCTGGCTTTATTGACAATCACTTATCAAAAACACTGGTGCAAGGGGCTTCTATTTAAAACCACACTGCCTTTCATGCAGTACACCCAGAAAGCCTTCTGACCACCAGACTTCCTGTCAGCAAGCAATCCAGAATACCTCCTGGCCCCCAATCTGTATCTGTGCCAGCCAGTATTACATTTCTTTAGTAACCAGAGGGTCCACTTGTGGTAGAAAGGAAAGCACATAGTTATGGCACTAGCCACTGGCTGGGGAGGGGTATGCCTCAACCAAACTGATGAAGTAAGATCCCTCTGGGCCACCATCCCACATTCCAGATGGTGCCCCACACTCATATTCTGGCCAGCAACCTGCCTCCTCCATACGGTTCCATGGATTCTTCCTGCCCTTAAATGGACACATTGGGTCCTTAAACTCTCCCTTGAGCAAAAGGTGGCCTTTATGCCTTGTGCCCAGCAAGCCATCACTCCCTCTCACAACAAAGAACCCTACTGAGGTACATGCCTAACAACTCAATGATGCCTTCGTGGGGCACTTCTGGGCACCATTCCCCCTCGCTTTGTTGTCTGGGTGAGCCTTTTGGCAATGAGACTGTCAGTGCACTGTGTTCCTATGATCTGAATTAAGATACCTTGCTGTGGAATATACAGCCTTACCTGAAACCGGCTGTGGGCCCTTTGGCTCCAGTACTCCTCATGAGGGCCATTCCGCCTTTAAATGTTTTTGAGAGCTGCTTTCTGCCCACAGCCCATATTGGAAGCACAAGCTGTTGGTCCAGTTTGACCATCAGCCTACTGCTGACACTGGAAAATACTAGATTGAGGTACAGAGCTCTGCAAAACATAGAGTGGGCACTTAAGGAAAGGAATTTTGAACCCCGTTGGCTACCTTATTTCTCCAGTACGCTTTCAGCTAAGAAATTTGACGTTTGTAGGCCACCATCCTTCACCTTGAGCTCCAGTGCCCAGCAGAATCACTGACCACCAACAGTAGCCTGGCTCTAAGGGTCCAGGACTATTTCCAGTCTACTGACCATCATATTCCCTGCAACCAAACGTTCTTAAGCCACCAACCTTCCCCTGTGATGCAGAACCTAGAAGCCTTCAGGTCAGGTGTTGGGCTTGTCTGTGGTGAGTCAATTGCTCTTCCAGTCCTCCGCTAGCTCATGTGCCATAGCACTTTGAATCCTTTCAGTCACGAGCTTGCTCACTATTGTCCCTGGAGAGGTTCCGATCACCTGCACCTAAGGTTCCTACACTCATGGCCCCGCATCTCATTGTTATTTAGCGGCACTCTGTACCCTTGTGACCATCACCCTCCAGATAGGGCCAGGACGCGGAGCCCTTAGTGCATCTCATCCATTTCGATAGGGAGAAACCTACAGGGTGTTCCTCTGCAGTGATGCTGCCCGGGCCACTGGCATTCAGAAAGGACTTCTGGACACATTCTGCTCTGGTCCTGGTGACCTGTGGGTCCTTTCTGAGACCAGAATATTTTGTGTAGGCTTACAGGAAAGCCTTTATGCATAGTAGCTTGCACCTTTGCTTTGGAAGTTAGTTCTTTATTGGCAACCAGTCGTTCATCCTCCTGCAGTGAGAGGGCCCTTAGCATCACTGCACCTCCATCTAACTGGTGTACCCGTAATGCTACTGCCTGCAGACATCTTAGCAGCTAGAGTCCCGGCTCCTTCCCAGCCCCCACTGTGAATGTATTCTCGTGAATCGTGGGTGCTTGGGTAACCAGGCTGCCTGACAGAGGTGAAAACAAAGGACTTCCCCCTCTAGGTACTAATATCCACCAGGTGGAACTGTGAGCCTTTCAGACCTTCAATTAGCTAGCAGTCTTGAGATTCAGTGAGCGCTCTCAGCCACAGTATGCCCTCTTGTGGATGCCCCAGGTATTTTTCCTGCCACTAATTTTCCTTCTCTCCAAGATTCCAGCAGTCCTCTAGGTCAGCAAACCAAACTCTGGTGGAGAAATATGGGCTCCTCTTATTGAGCCATCAACCTGGTGATCCCTTTAGGTCTGTGTCCATCTAGATTTTCTCAATCCCTGGGACTTTTCTGGATTCCTTCTCCTAACACTGGTATCCCTGGGGGCATTTCCAGACAGCATCTGCCATTGGAACTACTGCGGTGGGGGTCCTGATTTAGCCAATTTGCCAGTGAACTGGAGTCGCAAGGCATGGGCACCCCCCCCCCAAATCCTGTGATATGGAATATATAGCTTAATTGAAAACTGCACTTCCCGTATCCTGCTTGTCTCAGTCAAAATTAGACACCATCACAACAGGGAAGTGTCCAGGCGCTTCTACTGCTCAAACTTCATGAACATGCCTGGAACCAAGGGGATTTCTGGTGATTACTTTAATGGCAGCTGTTAAAACTAAAGCTCTTTTGGTCACAGTACCAGACTGGGGCTTATGTACCCTGAGCCCTCACAGCTAAGGAATCTCAACCCTTTCAGGCACTGAACGAACGTACCAACAGCATGGATGAATGAATGAATTTTCAAGTCAACAACGTGTTTCTTCCCTTAGGGTCTGGTGTTCCTTAGGGTCCAGAATAGTTTGGCTTCCCTGTAGACTTAAAAAATGATTAGATCATTAGACTGACATTGTGATTCAGAGATCAGGGCCTTTGCAGCCACCAACTAGGCCTGGTCTTTGGGATGGTTCTCAGCTATCCCACTTGAAACAGATCCTAGAACACTTTCAGACATGGAATTCCACACCCATTGTGTCCCTGGGCACCTTCCTAGGACCATCTGGTCCCTGCATCTAGAGTTCTACCTTGTCCTTATGGCACTAGTCCATCCATCAGCTAGAGGATCAGATACACTTCAATCATCACTTCCTTAGTGGCCGTGAAACTCACAGCCTGAACTCTAGGTTCCTAAGGCTCTTCTGCCCACCTTTAGTTCACGGCCCTCTCACCGAGGGAGCACTGCCAGACATCTACTGTGCTCTGGCACGTTCCCTGTAGATTCTTTCTGCCGCCAAACCACTTGAGCACTGAGCTCCAGGAGAACACACACAAGCACTCTCTTGCCCCGAATTGTGGCATACACTACCCTAAGCTAACCATCCACCCAGAGATCTGGTGCAAAGGACCGAAATCTTTCCCCACCGCATCTTGATCAGAAAGTGCCTGCAGGAACTTCTGGCCATCGGACTTTTTGCTAGCTAGGGTTCCAGGTTTCGTGCTAGCTCCTAATTTCTGCATATTCATGAGAACCCAGGCTTCTTGGTGACCAGTATGTACCCCTTAGGTGCAAAACCTTTGGGTTCACATCACTATCAGCCCAGAGGAACTGAGAGCTTGCTAGCTGGGGAATCTGGAGTTCTCTCGGCCACTAGCTGTCCGTTGTGCTGTTGCCCAGGAGAACCTTCCTGCCAACAACTTGATTACTTAGTAAGTTTCTGATAATAATTAAGGCTCCTACACTATTCCCACATGATGGAAACACAGGTCTCTCCAACTGGGCTAAGAGAAGAACAAGGCTTTTCACTTTTGGGTATGTCACCTTCTCATGCCTGGGCCATTTCCATGCCCCTCGCTGATACCACAGGCATTACCCCGGGAAGACACTGCTGCACAAAGGGTCCTTAAGTGGACACAGTACCTGCATCCAGGGCTCCCATTGGGCGTAGTCAGAGCCACTTTTGTTACATACGTCCTAGTGGGAAACATTCTTGTAAAATGCTGCTACTCCACACCCATTTGAGCACCCACAGTCTGCCACATGAGTGTCAGGAGGGGTTTCTTCACCATGGAGTTTTGGGGTAGTTCCCATCTATGATGCACCAGTGTGCTTGGGGCCTGGGGTTTTCCAGACATCAGTTTAGTTGTCTAGTGTTGGGAGCACTTTAAGTCACAGTACTTGACACACACTGAGGTAATGTTGGAACCATTTCAGCCACCTTTCCCTTTCCCCTCTACCCAAGCCCACATGGGAGCACTAATGAAAATTCCAACCACAGATGTGGCTCCCAGCTAGGGTTCTCTGGTTTTCTCTTGGATGGGGACTTCTAGCGTGCCAAGGAACAGAATGTGCTTTGGCCACCAGGCTTCCTGCATGATGCAGAAGGAATTCATCCAGCCACTGGCTTAGCCAGGTGTAGCCTGGCTCAGCTACACCATTTGCACATCACCTTTCCATAATCACCTTCTACTTGACTGTGGCACCCATAGCCCATCAGGAGTGGTTTTCCATTCAGGAACAAAGAGGTTTTCTGGACACTTGCACTTGGAGCACTTTTGGTTACCCTGCCCTGGAGCTGTGTCCTACTGATACTCTCAGAAACTATGCTATCTGTGCATGGTGTTCTACAAGGACCACAGGCTGCCTGGTGCTGTGGAATACAGAGCCCTGTGAGTAACCACTCATCCAGGGCCCTGGTACAAGATTGCCCCTTTCACGTCCTGCTTTCATTTGCACAGTACACTCAGGATCGTTCCAGCTGCAAGACTTGCAGCCATCAAGGGTTCTAGGATTCTCGCCAACTCTTACCCTGTGTGCAGCCTGGAGAACTTAGAAGTATGTTACTCTCCTGTACAACCAGCCTGCTTGCCAGCAGGGGAAGGAGAGCACTTTCCCTCATAGCACTACCATCCACAGGGCAATTGTGGACCTGGTGTCTGAACCAGAGCACCTCTGTTCACATTACATGTCTGACTGAGATATCATGGGTGCTTCCAGCATAGGAATCATGAACCCTCTAGGCCACCATTTGTCCCCACTTGAAAATCCCAAAGAATCTTTATGCTGTGAACAAGTCCATTCACAAAGGTTCCTGGGATTGTTCAGGCTTCTAATCACACATGTGTGGTGGAACTCAGGCTCCTCCTATTAGTCTGTCAGCAGGAGGTGACATTTTGAGTCCATCTTGATTTCTCAGGCTCTGAGATTCTTCTAGATGTGTTCTTGCCCCTGCACCAGTACCATGGGAGGAGGTTCAGGACACTATCTGTCCGGGCACGCTGCCCTGGAGGCCCATTTGCAACTGTACATCCAAAAACCAAGGGTCTTGTTGGCCAAGACTAAATCTGTTCTATGGAATACCTGACCCTACCTACTGTGAACTGTACTTTTCAGTATGCCTGTGCCCGTGGTCCCATCGAGGCACCTTACACCACCCATGTTAATATCATGCAAGCCCTTCTGGCCCTAAATCTAATAAAAGTCTGCTGGTATGCTGGGCATCTGAGTGATATCCAGCTGCTATTTTTTCAAAAGGCTGCTTAAACCAGAGCCTTTTCACTCACAATATAGACCTCACAGTGGAATACACTGGTTCTTGCAGTTAAGAAACCTGAGCCCTTTTAGCCATCACACTTCCCCCCATGGGTATATTGATGGATTTCTTTGATCACCATCATACCCCTTTGCTATGTTTCCCAGGTTCCTTCTGACCTGGATTTATCCTGCTTGTCTGGAAACCAAAAGTTCTTTGCCTATGTCTGATAATGTGATATAGATACTAGAAACATTCTGGATACTGGAGAGGCATGGGAAACTATCGTCCTTATAATGCTCAGCTATCCCATATGAAATGCTACCTAGATCCTTTCTGTCAAGAGTCTTTGAAAAAGTTAGTATACACAGTACATTGGGATCACCATCCAGCCTAGACTTCAGAATTCCAGGTGTCCTAAGATCAACTACTTGGCCTGGAAGCTGGGCAACCACGTAACCTTCTGACCATCACTCTTGTGGAGGATGTGGAACCGACAGCCCTTGGACGTCCTGTCCGGATCTTTAGGTCTCCTCCAGAATGTGCTGTCCATGGTGCTGAAGACAGGAACACTTCTGGACTCAGCCTGGGTTCCGGGTCAAGAGGGGCACGTGTCTGGGGAGGGCCTCTGGACACCATGTGCCTGATCACTTCTGCACTGACGGCCCCTTTGTCAAAGAGATTTACCACCAACGGTTGTGCCAGGATATTTCCCAAAACTCCTCCTGTGCAATATGGCCCTTACGGTAACTAAACTGCCAGCTCCCTTACAGCTAAAGAATCTCAACTCTTTCAGACACTGCACTTCCCAAAAACATGTATGAATCAAGGAACTTTCAAGACAACAACGTGTTTCCAACCTTAGGGTCTGGTGTTCCTTACAGTCAACTACCTGAAATGATTGGGTCACTGTACTGACATTGTGATGCAGAGATCAGGGCCTTTGCAGCCACTAGCCAGGCCTGCCCTTGGGAGGGTCATCAGCTATCCCACTTGAAACAGAACCCTTTCAAGCATGGAATTTCACTCGCATTGTGTCCCTGGGCACCTTCCTAGCACCATCTGGTCCCTGCATCTAGAGTTCCATGTGGCCTCATGGCCGTAGCCCGTCCATCAGCTGAAGGATCGCATCACATTCTTTGTGGCTTTCAAACTCACAGCCTGAACTCTAGGTCCCTAAGGCCCTTCTGCCCATCTTTGGTTCAGGGCCCTGATCACCAAAGTATTCCGTTCCTATATTCCCAGGTTCCTTCTGACCTAGATTTATCCTGCTTGCCTGGGAACGAAAAGCTCCTTGCACATGCCTGATAATGCGATACAGAAACTAGAAACCTGGATACCAGAGAGGCAGGGCAAACTGTGACCCTAGGCCTCGGGTATGCCATTTGAAATACTACTGAAAATCCTTTCTTCTGAGAAGAGCCTTTGAAAAGTTAGTATACACAGCACAATATTATAACCATCCACCTAGAACTGAGAATTCCGGGAGTTCTAAGATCTACAACGTGTTCTGCAAGCTGGGCAACCGTGTACCTTCTGACCATCTCTCTTCTTGCAGGATGTAGACTTTGTAGCCCTTGGATATGCTGTCCAACTTGATCTCTAGGTCCCTAAGGGCGCATCCAGAGTGTGCTGTCCAGGGTGCTGAAATGCAACAGTTTCAGACTCTGTTAGTCAGGAAGCAGGTCATTAGGGGAACAGGGATGGGGAGGGACTTCTGGACACCATGTACCCGTGCAATTCTGAACCGGGGACCCTTTAGCGATGAGATCTACCACCCACGGTTTTGCTAGGGGCCTTACCACAAACCCTTGCTGTGCAATATTTCCCTCATGGGAACTTCCAGCTGCCTAGATCCCTTTGGCAGCATTCTACAGTCTTATTGGAGTCATAAAGGCCCTTTCACGCTGAAGCATTTCAGAGATGCCTTTTCCCCAAAGTGGATGCTGGGGACCTGGAGATTTTGACTAAAATTGACCTGCTGCTCAGAATTCCTTTTGGTTTAGTCACTTGAGCCATGTTGGCCACCGTCCCTACCAGCTCGGCATCCATCCCAGTACCTGCCAATAACCAATTATCCCTCACTGAAATTCCAGCGATCCTTCTGGCCCAAAGTCATCAAGAAAGTATATACCTTTGACATCATCTCCCTTACTGTAGGATGTAGAATCCAGCAAGTTTGTGCATCTAGGATTCCGGAGGATCTTTCGACACATGCGGTCCAGGGTCTTCGCTCTCTGAACCACCCCCAGACACCTTTCGCTCTGGTGCAGTACCCTGCATGTCCTTTAAAAGACCCTGCTGCCCCTGTACTGGGTTCCAGGAGAGCCCTTATGGGAAACAGCCTGCTCTATTGTTGAAGAATATCTGGCTTCTTTGACAACCACCTATCCAGAGCAGAGCTTCCCATGTGGCGCAGCTGGTAAAGAAGCTGCCCGCAATGCAGGAGACCTGGCTTTGATTCCTGGGGTGGGAAGATCCCCTGGAGAAGGGAAAGGCTACCCACTCCAGTATCCTTGCCTGGAGAATTCCACCGACTGTATAGTTCCTGTGTTCAAAACAGTCGGACACGACTGACTGACTTTCCCTTTCACTTATCCAGAACACCGTTGCAAGGGGCTCCTTTTTAACACTGCACCACCTTCCGGCCAGTGCTCCCAGAAAACCTTCCTACCACCAGACTGCCTGTCAGCAAGCAATCCAGAATACCTACTGGCCACCGATCTCTATGTGTGCTAGTGATTATTAAGGTTCTTTAGTGACCAGAGGGTCTGCTTGTGGTGGAAAGGAAGGCACATATCATGGCACTAGCCACTGGCTGAAGAGGTGTATGCTTAAACCAGTCTAAGCAAACGGATTAAGGAAAATCCATCTGGGCCACCGTCCACTGGTCCAGATGGTGCCCCACATGAATATTCCGGCCAACAATCTACCTTCTGCATACGGTTCCATGGATTCTTCATGTCCATCAATGGATGCATGGGGTCCTCCTACTAGCCTCTCATCAGAAAGTGGCCGTTATGTCTTGGGCCCAGCAAGCCATTGCTCCTTCTCACAACATAGTACTCTACTGTGGCACACGCCTGACACCTCAGCGATGCCTTCGTTGGGGTATTTCTGGGCATCATTTGCCCTGACTTTGTTGTCCGGGTGACCCTTTTGGCAACTAGACTATCAGTGCACTAATTTACTATGAACTAAATGAAGATACCTTGCTGTAGAATATAAGGCCTTACTAGAAACCACCGGTAGGTCCTTTTCCCCTGAATTCCTCATGGGGGACATTCCAGCTTTAAATATTTTCGTGAGGTACCTTCTGCCCACAGCCCATATTGGAAGCACAAGCTATTAGTCCAGTTTGACCACCAGCCTACTGCTGACACTGGAGTATAATAGATTGAGAAAAGAGCTCTGAAAGACACACAGCAGGCACTTGACAAAAGGAATTTTGAACCCGATCGGTCCCCATACTTATCCAGTACCCTTTAAGCTAAGAATTTTGACCCTTAAAGGCCACCATCCTTCATCTCGGGCTCCAGTGCCTGACAGAATTACCGACGACCAACAGTACCCTGGCTCTAAGGTTCCGGGACTATTTCTGGTCTACTGACCATCACGTGCTCAGGAAACAAACGTGCTTAAGCCACCAACCTGCCCCCGTGATGCAGAACCTAGAAACCTTCAGGTCAGGAGTTAGGCTTGCCTGTGGTGAGCCAATTGCTCTTTCAGTCCTCCGCTAACTCATGTGCCATAGCACTTTGAATCCTTTCAGTCACGGACTTGCTCGCTATTTTCCCTGGAGAGGTTCCAATCACCATGCCACCCACCACCTAAGGTTCCTACACTCCTTATGGCCCCGAGTCTCACTGTTATTTAGGGGCACTCTGTACCCTTGTGACCATCACTCTCCAGATACGGCCAGGACGCGGAATCCTTAAGGTATCTCATCCATTTTGATCGGGAGGAACCTACAAGGTGTTCCTCGAGAATGATGCTGATCTGGCCACTGGCACTCGGAAAGGACTTCTGGACACATTCTGCCCTGGTTCTGGTGACCTGTGTGTCCTTGCTGACACCACAATATTTTGCATAGAGTTCCAGGAGAGCCTTTATGTACACTAAACCACACCTTTGCTTTGGAAGTTAGCTATTTTTTGGCAACCAGCCGTTCTGATCCGTGCAGCAAAAGGGCCCTTCTGCATCACCGCACCTCCGTCTAACTGGTTTAACTGGAATGTTCCTGCCTGCAGACTTCTTAGAAGCTAGGGTTCCCGGATCCTTCCAAGCCCCCACTGTGAACTTATTCTGGGGAATCGTGAGTGCTTGGATTACCTGGATGCCCGACAGAGGTGAAAACAGAAGATTTCCACCCGCCCCTTCCAGCCCAGTACTAATATCCATCAGGTGGAAATGTGAGCCTTTCAGGCCTTCAATTAGCTAGCAGTGCTGAGATTAGATGGCAAGCCACTCCAGTACTCTAGCCTAGAAAATCCCATGGATGGAGGAGCCTGGTAGGCTGCAGTCCATGGGGTCGCTAAGGGTTGGACACGACTGAGGGACCTCACTTTCACTTTTCACTTTTACACATTGGAGAAGGAAATGGCAACCCACTCCAGTGTTCTTGCCTGGAGAATCCCAGGGACGGGGGAGCCTGGTGGGCTTCCGTCTATGGGGTCACACCGAGTCGGACACGACTGAAGTGACTTAGCAGCAGCAGCAGCTGAGATTAGATGAGCGCTCTCGGCCACAGTCTGCCCTCTCGTGGATGCCCCAGGTATTTTTCCTGCTGCTAAATTTCCTTCTCTCCAAGATTCCAGCAATACTCCAGGTCAACAAAGGAAACTCAGGCAGGGAACTATGAGCTCCTCTTATCAAGTCATCAACCTGATGATACCTTTAGTTCTGCGTCCATCTAGATTTTCTCAGGCCCTGGGACTTTTCTGGGTTCCCTCTGCTAGCACACTGGTATCACAGGGAGCATTTCCAGTCACCATCTGAAATTTGAACTATGGCCAGGGGACCTGATTCAGTCAGATTGCCAATGAACTGGAGTCACATGGTTTGATCTTCCCCCAAATCATGTTATATGGAATATATAGCCTAATTGAAAACCAAACTTCCTGTTCTCTGCTTGTCTTGGTCACAGGCACCATGGCATCAGGAAAGTGTCCAGGATATCTTACTGCTCAAAGTTCACAGACGTGCCTGCGACCAGGGGACTTTCTGGTGATTACCCTACTGGTGGCTGTTAAAACTAGAGCTCTTTTGGTCATAGTCCCAGAGTGGGGTTTATGTACCCTAAGCCCTCATGACTAAGGAATCTCAACCCTTTCAGACACTGAACTTACCAACAGCATGGATGAACAAATGAACTTTCAAGTCAACAACGTGTTTCCTCCCTTAGGGTCTGGTGCTCCTTAGGGTCCAGAATTGCTTGGCTCTCCTGTAGACCTCAAATGACTAGGTCACTAGACTGCCATTGTGCTGAAAAGAAGAGGGCCTTTGCACCCACTAGCCAGGCCTGGCTTGGGAAGGTCCTCAGCTATCCCACTTGATACAGAAACTAGAACCCTTTCAAAAATAAAATTCTGCACCCATTGTGTCCCTGGCAACCTTCCTAGCACCATTTGGTCCCTACATCTAGAGTTCCACGTGTCCTCATGGCCCTACCCTGCCCATCAGATGGAGGATTAGATACACTTCACATCATCACCTTCTTAGTGGCCATGAAACTCACACCCAGAACTCTAGGTTCCTAAGGCTCTTCTGCCCACCTTTATTCCAGGGTCCTCTCACCGAGGGAGCACTTGAAGACATGTAGTGTGCTGTGCCATGTGCCATGTGGATTCTTTCTGAAGCCAAATTACTTGAGCAGTGAGTTCCAGAAGAACACACACAAGCACTAACCTGCCTGGGATATGTGGAACACATTGCCTTGAGGATAATTATCCACCCAGAGGTCTGGGGCAAGGATCCTCTTTCCCCCACTGCGTCTTGATCTGGACGTTGTGTGGGGTCTGGCCATCACAATTTCTGCTAGTTAGGGTTCCAGGTTTCATGCTGGCTCCCACTTTCTGCATATTCATGAGAACCCAGGCTTATTGGTGAGCTGTTGCCCCCCCTTTAGGTGGAGAAACTTTGGGGTCACAGCACTATCAGCCCAGAGGAACCGAGAGATTGCTAGCTGGGGAATCTGGAGTTCTCTTGGCCACTAACTGTCTTGCATGCTGGTGCCCAGGAGAACCTTCCTGCAAACAACCTGATTGCTTAGTAAGGTTCTGATGATAATTAAGGATCCTACATCATCCTCATGGAATGGAAACCCGGGATCCTCCCAACTGGGCCCAGAGTAGAACCAGGCTTTTCACTCTTAGGTATGTCACCCTCTCATGCCTGGGCCATTTCCATGACCTTGCTGATACCACAGGCATTACTCCTGGAAGACATCTCCCATGCAGGGGAGCTTCAGTGGAGACAGTACATGCATCCAGAACTCTCACTGGCCCTGTTCAGAGACATACTTGTTATATAAAACCCTAGTGGGAACCATTCTTGTAAAATGGTACTACTCCACACCCATTAGAGCACCCACTGTCTGTCACATGACTGTCAGGAGGGCCTTCACCATGGAGTTTTTGGGTACTTACCATCTAAGATGCACCAGTGTGCTTGGGGACTGGGGCTTTCCAGACATCACTTTAGCATTCTAGTGTGGAAATCAGAGCAGTTTTGGTCACAGTAAGTGACACATGCTGAGGGAAAGTGGGTAATTTAGGTTCTGTTTTTGGATACATTTCAGCCACCTTGCCCTTTCTCCTATAACCAACCCCACATGGGAGCCCTGATGAAACTTCCAACCACAGATGTGGCTCCTTGCTAGGGTTCTTGGGTTCACTCTTGCATGGGGTCTTCTAGCATGCCTAGGGACTGAAGGTACTTTGGCCATCAGGCTTCCTCCATGATTCAGGAAGAACTCATCCAGCCACTGGTCAGGCCTAGCTCAGCTACACCGTTTGCACATCAGCTTTCCATAATCATTTCCACTTGGCTGTGGCAGCCAGAGTCCATCAGGCATGGTTTTCCATCCCGACATCCAGGAACAAGTAGGTTTCTAGACACCTGCATTTGGAGCACTTCTGGTGATCCTGCCCAGGTGCTGTGTCCTGGGGCTATTCTGACAGTCCAGGCTGTCTGTGCACTGTGTTCTACAAGGACCACAGGCTGCCTGGTCCTGTGGAACACAGAACCCTGTAAGGAATCACTTATCTAGAGCTCTGGTACTATATGACCCTGTTCACATTCAGCCTTCATCTGCGTGGTGCCCCAGGGAGCCATCCAGCTGCCAGGCTTGCTGCCAGCCTGGGATCCAGTTTTCCCAACAGCTCCCAGCCAGTGTGCTGCATGGAGAACTGGGAACTGTGTTGGGCTCTTCAGCAACCAGCCTGCTCACAGAAAGCAGAAGGAGAGCACTTCTCCTCATAACACTAACATCCTGAATGGTAACTGCAGTCCTGGTGTTTGTACCAGAGCACCTCTGTTCACAGTACAGGCCTCACTATGAGATGTCATCAGTGCTTCCAGTCCAGGAATCATGAATCTTCTGGCACTCCATTTCTCACTCCTAAGGTGACAAGTCCATTCACTCTAGTTTTGGGGCTCTTTCAGGCTCCCAATCACATTTTGATTGAACCCATGTAGAACCCAGGCTCCTCCTATTAGTTTGTCAGCAGGAGAAGACACTGGTCTGAGTCCATCTTGATTACTCAGGCCTGTGTCTCTTCTGGATGTGAGCTTGCCCCTGCACCAGTGCCATGGGAGACAGTTCAGGACACCATCTGCCTGGTCACACTGCCCTGCGGGACCCTTTGGCAACTATATTTCTGGAAACCTATGGTCTCCTTGGCCATGAGCAAATCTGTGTGCTGGAATACCTGGCCCTAGGGTGAATATTCCTTTCCAGTAGGCAAGCACCCATGGTCCCATTAGTCCCTTACTCCATGTAGGCCCTTCTGACTCTAAATTTCTAATCAAAGTCTGTTGGTGTGCTGGCCACGTGGGTGATTTACAGCAACCCATTTTGCAAAAGTCTGTTGAAACCAGAGCATTTTCATTCTAAATACATGTCTCACACTGAAATAAACTGGGCACTTGGGAGTTACCAAAGCTTAGTGCTTTCAGCGACCACACTTCCCCACAACATTGCTGCACTGATGAATTTTCTCATCACCATCATACTCCTTTGCTATGCTTCCCAGGTCCCTTCTGACCTGGATTTATCCTCCTTGCCTGGGAACCAAAAGTTCTTTGCCTAACCTGATAATGTAATACAGATAATAGAAACCTTCTGAATACTGGACAGGCATGGGAAACTATGGCCCTATAGTCCTCAGCTAGCCCATTTGAAATGTTCCCTAGAATCCTTTGTGTCAAGAGTCTTTGCAGAAGTCAGTATACATAGCACATTATGATAGCCATCCATCCTAGACCCCAGAATGTCAGGTGTCCTAAGATCGACAATTTGGGCTGCAAGCTGGGTAACCGTGTACCTTTTGACCATCCCTCTTCTTGTAGGATGTAGATTCTGTAGCCCTTGGACAGTCCGTCCTACTCTATCTCTAGGTCCCTAAGGGCTCATCTATAATGTGCTGTCCAGGGTGCTGAAACCAAGGACAGTTCTAGGCTGTTTTAGATTGGAAGCAGCTCACGGGGCCAGAGAGCGGAACATGGCTGGGGAGAGACTAATAGACACGATGTTCCCTTTCACTTCTGCACCAGGGCCCCTTTGGCGATGAGACATCACCAATGGCTGTTCCAGAGGCCTTACCCCAAACCCTTGCTGTGCAATATTTCCCTCATGGGAATTTCCAGCTTCCTAGACACCCTTGGCAGCATTCCACAGTCTTATTGGAGTCATGAAGGCCCTTTGACGCTGAAGAATATCAGCGATAATTTTTCCACCAAGTGGATGCTATGGACACGGAGATTTTCACTGTAAGTTTGCTCAGCTGCTCAGAATTCATTTTGGTTCAGTCACTTGAGCCATTTCAGCTGACGTCCCTACGCACTCTGCACACATCCAAGTACTTGCTGATAACAATTACCCCTCTTACAATTCCAGAGCTCCTTCCAGCCCAAAGTCATCAAGAAAGTGTATACCTTTCAGACCATTACCTAACTGTAGGCTAGTCTACCTCATAGCACTGTCAGACACAACTGAGTGACTAAGCATAGCATAGCACACCTCGTAGATCTTTGGTCAGAATCTGCATGCAGTGCAGGAGATCCAGGTTTGATCCCTGGATTGGAAAGATCCCCTGGAGAAGGAAATGGCAACCAAATCCAGTATTCTTGCCTGGAGCATCCCATGAAAACATGGCGTCACAACAGTTGGACACAATCTAAGAGACTAAACCACCACCAGGACTCCTGGAGTTCTTCCAGACACATGCAGTCGAGGCACTAGCACTTGATCCACTTCTGGATACTTTATGCCCTGATGCTAGTGCCATGCTCACCCGTTAAAATACCATGCTGCTCCAGTACTGGGTTCCAGGAGAGCCCTTATGGGAAATAGCCAGCTCTATTGCTGAAGAATATCTGGCCTTATTGACAACAACCTATCCATAACATTGTTGTAAGGGGCTCCTTTTTATCAACGTACTGGATTCCTGGCATTGCACCCAGAAAACCTTCCAACCACCAGACTTCCTGTCAGCCAGCAATCTGGAATACCTACTGGCCCCCAATGTATATTTGTGCTAGTGGGTATTGAGATTCTTTAGTGACCAGAGGGTCCACGTGTGGTGGAAATGAAAGCATATAGTCGTGGCACGAGACACTGACCGAGGAGGTATATGCCTCAACCAGTCAAAGCAAACTGATGAAGTCTTTCTCTGAGATCAACTTGAATTCTCAGTCCCTGAGACTCTTCTGGATGTGAGCTTGCCCTTGTACCAGTGCCATGGAAGGCATCTCAGGAAACTATCTGCCCGGGCATGCTGCCCAAGGAGCCTGTTCGCAACTCTACATTCAAAAATTAATGGTCTTGTTGGCCAAGACTAAATCGGTGGTGTGGAATATGTGGGGCTACTGTAAACCATACGTTCCAGTATACCTGTGCCCATGG
Organism: Moschus berezovskii; assembly: GCF_049115385.1. Taxonomy (NCBI): domain Eukaryota; kingdom Metazoa; phylum Chordata; class Mammalia; order Artiodactyla; family Moschidae; genus Moschus; species Moschus berezovskii. Next base: position 25,210,591 of record NC_142488.1, on the reverse strand, counting down.
TCCCACTGAGGAACCTTACACCAGGCATGTTAATATGATGTAAGCCTTTCTGGCCCTAAATCCAATCAAATTCTGTTGCTGTGCTGGGCATCTGGATGAAAACCAGCTGCTACTTTTTCAAAAGGCTGTTTAAACCAGAGCATCTTCACTCATAGTATAGGCCTCACACTGGAATACACTGGGCTCTTTCAGTTAAGAAACCTGAGACTTTTCATCCAATACACTTCACCCTGTGGGTGCACTGGTGGATTTTTCTGATCACCCTTTGCTATGTTTCCCAGCTTCCTTTTGACTGAGATTTATCCTGCTTGCTTGGGAATGAAAAGTTCTTTTCCTAAGCCTGATAATGTGAATCAGATACTAGAAATGTCCTGGATAGCTGAAAGACATGGAAAATTACGGCCCTTAGAGTCCTCAGCTATCCCATTTAAAATGCTACCTAGATCCCTTTAGTCAAGACTCTTTGAAAAAGTTAGTATACACAGCACACTGAGATCACCATCCAGCCTAGACTCCAGAATTCCAGGTGTCCTAAGATCTGTTAGTTGGCCTGGAAGCTGGACAACCGTGTAACGTTATGACAGTCATTCCTGTGTAGTATGAGGAACCTACAGCCCTTGGACGTCCTGTCTATCTTGAGTCTAGAATGTGCTGTCCAGGGTGCTGAACCCCAGAACACTTCTAGACTCAGCCTGGAAGCCCTGTCAAGAGGGGCACAGGGATAGGGAGGAGCTCCGTACATCACGTGCCTGATCACTTCTTCACTGGAAGTCCATTTGAGAATGAGACTTACCACCTACAGTTGTGCCAGGGTCTTTACCCAAACTCTTGTTGTGCAATATGTGCCTTATAGGAATTAAACTGTCAGGTCCCAGAATCCCTATTGGCAGCATTCTACCACCATTTGGAGTCATGAAGGCCCTTTCACCCAGAAGTGTTTCAGGGAGATTTTTCCACCCACAGCTGATGCGGTGGACCCGGAGATATTGATTGTAAGTCAGCTCCACTGCTCAGAATTCTCTCCGGTTCAATCACTTGAGCCATTTCAGTCACCATCTCTACACACTCCTCCCCATCCAAGTACCTGCCAAAACCCAATTTAATCCCTCACTACAATGCGACGAGTTGACTCACTGGAAAAGACTCTGATGCTGGGAAAGGTTGGGGGCGGGAGGAGAAGGGGACGACAGAGAATGAGATGGCTGGATGGCATCACCGACTCTGTGGACATGAGTTTGAGTGTACTCCGGGAGTTGGTGATGGATAGGGAGGCCTGGCGTGCTGTGATTCATGGGGTCGCGGAGAGTCGGACACGACTGAGCGACTGAACTGAACAGTACGAGAGATCCTTATGGCCCAAAGTCATAAAGAAAGTATACACCATTGAGATCATCTCCCTTCTCATAGGCTGTAGAACCGGGGTCTTTTGTGCATCTAGGACTCCTGGAGTTGTTCCAGACACATGCGGCCCAGGACACTGGCACTCTGAACCACTTCTGGACACCTTCTGCCCTGGCACTGGTGCCCTGCTCGTCCTTTAAAGGACCCTCTTGCCCTGTACTGGGTTCCTGGCGAGCCCTTATAGGAAAGAGCCTGCTCTACTTCTGAGGAATATGTGGGTTTATTGACAAACACCTATTGAGAACATGATTTCAAAGGCCTTCTTTTAACAACAAAGCAGCTTCTGGGAAGTTCTCTCGGAAATCTTACCGGCCACTAGACTTCATGTCAGCCATTCAAAGAGAATTCCCACTGGCCTCCAATTTGTATGTGTGCTGCCGAGAATTAAGGTTCTTGAGTGACAAGAAGGTTAGCTTGTGGTAGAAAAGAAATTCTCCTGGTCATGAACTAGACACTGGCTGGGGGAGGGGTTGGCCCAACCACTCTAAGCAAACTGATGAATCAAGGTCTCTCTGGGCCACCGTCTAGCAGTCAAAATGGTACCCCACACTTACATTCCGGCCAGCAACCGGCCTCCTCTCTGTGGTTCCAATGATTCCTCATACCCCTCAATGAAAGCATGCCTCATCCTACCAGCATTCAGCAAGCAGTTGCCTTTACACCTTTGGCCCCGCAAGTCATCACTATTTCTCACAACAGAGTACCGTACTTTCCTACATGCTTGACACCAAAAGGATGCCTTGGTGGGGTACATCCGGGAACCATTCCCCCTGAATTTATTGTCCGGGTGACCCTTTTGGCAACTAGACTGTCTGTGTACAGGGTTCCTATGAACTGAATTAAGAATGCTTCCTGTGAAAGATAGGGCCTTACTGAAAGCCATTCTAACAGCTTGTTGGTACCTGGGGGTTCTTTGGCTTGAGTACTCCCATGCTGTTAGCCTCCTGAGGGCCATTCCAGCTTTAAATGTTTTTGTGAGGTGAGATATTTCCTGTCCAAAGCCTAAACAGGAAGCATGGGTTATCAGTCCAATTTGACCATTCACCTATTGCTGAAACTTTAACATATTAGATTCAGGTATAGATCTCTTACCAAGACAAAAAGTGTCCCATGAGCAAAGGAATTTTGAGCACTATCGGCCACCATCCTTCTCCAAGATAATTTCACTGGAGAAATTTGAGCTTTATAGGCCACCTTCCTTCTTCTTGCACTCTAGTGCCCAGAAGAATCACCGACCAACAACAGTACCCTGCCTCTAAGGTTCCAGGACTATTTCCGGCTATCTGCCAAAGGGGTGCCAGGCACCAAATATTGTTAAGACCCCAACCTGCACCGTCATGCCAACGCTAGAAGTTTTCAGGTTAGGAGGTAAACTTCTCTGTGGTGAGCTGATTTCTCCTCCAGTCCTAAGCTAGATCATGTCCCATGAAACTTTGAACTGCTTCATTCATGGGCTTGCAACATCCTGTCCCTGGGGAAGTTTGGATCACCAACCCACACAGCACCTAAGGTTCCTGCACTCCTTATTGGCCCCGAGTCTCAGTGTTATTAAGGGCACTCTGTACCCTTGTGACCATCACCATTCTGATAGGAGCAGAACTCAGAGCCCTTACTCCATCTCATTCATTTGATCGGAAGGAACCTACAGGGTGTTCCTCAGCAATGACACTGCCCTGGACACTGCACTCAGAAAGAACTCCTTGACACATTCCGCTCTGGGCCTGATGACCTGTGGGTCCTTTCTGAGACCAGAATATCTTTGCATAGGGTTCCAGAAGAGCCTTTATGTACACTAGATCACAGCTTTTTTTGAAACAGAGTTCTTTTCTGTCAACCAGCCGTTCAGATTCCTACATAAGGGGGCCCATCTGCATACTTCACCTCCAAGTAAGTGGGGTACCTCGAATTTTTATGGGAAGAGCACTGGCAGCTAGGTTTCCAACATACCAACGGGCCACAACTGTGAATTTATTGTGGGGAAACGAGGGTGGTTGGATAACCAAGCAGCCGGACTGCAGTGAAAACAGACTATTTCCCCCTCTAGGCACTAATACTCACCAGGTGGAACTGTGAGCCTTTCAGGTCTTCAATTAGCTAACAGTCTTGTAATTAAATGAGCTCTCTGGGCCACTGTCCACAGTCTCCTGCGTAGCCCAGGACTTTTGCTTCCTGTAAATTTCCCTCTCCAAGATTCCAGCAGGTGGCGCTACTTGAAAAGAACCCGCCTGCCAATGCAGCAGACATAAGAGACATGGGTTCGATCCCTGGGTCGGGAAGATCCACTGGACAAGGAAATGGCAACCAAGTCCAGTATCCATGCCTGGAAAATCCCAGGGACTAAGGATTCTGGTGGGCCACAGTCCATGGGGTGGGAGAGTGTTGGACACGAATGAACCGACTTAAAACACAGGGAAGATTCCAGCAATCCTTCAAGTCCACAAACCATATTAAGGCGGGGAAACTAGGGTTCCTCTTAGTAAAATATCAGCCACATGTTCCCTGTAGGTCTGCGAACATATAGATATTCTCAGGCCCTGGGACTTTTCTGAATTCTTTCTGGTAACACGCTGGAGTCCCAGGGAGCATATCCAGAAACCATCCGCCATTGAACGCCTGCCCGGAGGGTTCTGCTTTATGCAGATTTCCAGTGAACTGGCATGGCATGTGCTGTACAAAAATCCTGTGCTATGGCATATATATCCTAATTGAAAACCATACTTCTGGTATCCTGATGGTCTAAGTCACAATTAGGCACGGGACTCCACATCACATCAGGAAGTGCCCAGGATATCTTATTACTCTAAGTTCATGGACATGCCTGGGACCAGTGGGGCTTCTGGCAATTACTTTACTGGTAGCTATTAAAACTGGAGTCCTTTTGGTCACGGTCTCAGACTTCAGCATATGTACACAGAGCCCTCAGAGCTAACGAATCTCCAGGCTTTCAGACACTGTAATTCCCAAAACATGTACGAACCAATGAACTTTCAAGTCACCAACATGTTTCCTGCCTTAGGGTCTGGTGTTCCTTAGGGTCCAGAATTGTTTGGCTTCCCTGTAGAACTAAAATGATTAGGTCACTAGCCTGACATTGTGATGCAGAGAACAGGGCCTTGCATCCACTAGCCAGACCTGGCCTTGGGGAGGGTCCTCAGCTAGCCCACTTGAAACAGAACCTAGAACCCTTTCAAACATGGATTTCAGCACCCATTGTGTCCCTAGGCACATTCCTAGCACCATCTGGTCCCTGCATCTGGATTTTCAAGTGTCCTTATGGTCCTAGACCATCCATCAGCTAGAGGATTAGATACCCTTCACATCATCACCTTCTTAGTGGCTGTGAGACTCATAGCCTGAACTCTAGAACCGTAAGGCTATTCTGACAACCTTTGGTCGAGGTCACTCTCGCCAGGGGAGCACTTCCAGAAATGTACTGTTATGTGGCACATGCCCTGTGGGTCCTTCTGAAGCCAAACTACTTCTGCACTGTGCTCCAGGAAAACACATATGGGCACTATTCTGTGCCAAGTTTTGGCACACACTGCCCTAAGGCTAACCATACACTGAGATATCTGGTGCAAGGGACCTCTTTCTCCAGTTCATCTTGATCTCGAAGAGCCTGGGGAAGTACTGGTCATCAGATTTTCCTAGCCAGGGTAGCGAGGCTCCTGCTGGCCCACACTGTTTACATGTTCGTGGGAACCTAGGCTTCTTGGAGACCTGTCTGCTCACCCTAGATGGAGAGACTTCTGGATCACAGCACTATCATCCCTGAGGAACCTAGAGCTTCCTAGTCAGCGAATCTTAGTTCTCTGGACCACTAACTCTCAGCCTCATGTTGCTTCCCCAGAGAACCTTCCTGTCAACAACCTCACTGCTTTGCAAGGTTCTGATGATAATTAAGGTTCCTGCAATATTCTCAGGTGATGGAAACCTAGGATCCTCCCATGGGGCTCAGAGCATACCAAGGTCACTTGTTGGGTATGTCACCCACTCATGCCTGGACATTTCCATGCCCCTCCCTGGTAACCAGGCATTACTCCTGGAGGACATCTGCTGTGCAGAAGGCTCTTTAAGTGGAGACACTCCCTGCATCCAGGGTGCACACTGGCCCTGGACAAAGCCTGTGCTGTCAAATATACAGCCCTAGCGGGAACCATTCTTGTAAAATGCTGCTACTCCAGACACATTTTGGCACCCACACTCTGTCACATGATGGTCAGGTGGGCCTTCCTCAGCAAGGAGTTTTGGGACAGTTCCCATCTATGACACACCAATGTGCTTGGGGCCTGGGACTCCAGCCATCAGATTGTTAACTACTGATATAGGAACACTTTGAGTCACAGTACATGACACACACTGATGTCAAGTGGGTACTTTCGATTTAGTGTTGGAACAATTTCAGCCATCTTTCCCCTTCCCCTCTACCCAAGGCCACATGGGACCCCTAATGAAACTTGCAACCACAGATGTGGGTTCTTGCTAGAGTTCTCAGGTTCTCTCTTGAATAGGGTCTTCTAGCATGCCTAGGGACTGAAGATACTTTGGCCTCCAGGCTTCCCTCATGTCGTAGAACAGAGAACACCTACATCCACTGGGCAGACCTAGATCTCAGGACATTTGCAGATCCAGCACTTGGCTACATCATTTATACATGACCTTCAACAATCACCCTCCCAGTAGGCTGTGGCACCCAGAGCACATCGGACATGGTTTTCCATTCCAACATCCAGGAACAAAGAAGTTTTGGGGCACTTGCACTTGCAGCACTTCTGATGACCCTGCTGTGTTCTGGGGATATATTCAGAGACCAGGCTCTCTGCACACTGGATTCGACAAGGACAATAGGCTGCCTGGTGCTGTGGAACATAAAACCCTGTAAGTGACCATTTATCTAGAGCTGTAGTACAAGACGGCCCCTTTCACAATCTGCCATCATCTGCAGGGTGTCCCAGGGAGCCTTTCAACCAGCAGACTTGCTGCCATCTAGGGTTCCAGGATTCCCACCAGCTCCCACCTTTGTGAATCCTCCAGAACTGAGAAGTGTGTAGCTCCCTTGGGTTAGCAGCGTGCTCATGGGTGCCAGGAGAGTTCAGTTCAGTTAAAATCAGTTCAGTTGCTCAGTCGTGTCCAACTCTTTGCAACCCCATGACTGCAGCATGCCAGGCCTCCCTGTCCACCACCAAACTCCCAGAGTTTACTCAAAGTCATGTCCGTTGAGTCGGTGATGCTATCCAACCATCTCATTCTCTGTTGTCCTCTTCTCCTCCTGCCTTCAATCCTTCCCAGCATCAGGGTCTTTTCAAATGAGTCAGTTCTTCATTTCAGAGGACCAAAGTATTGGAGTTTCAGCTTCAATACTGTCGGCTTGGTGTTTCTGTTCACAATACAGGCATCACTAGAGATAGCACGAGCAATTCCAGCCCGGGAATCATGAACCCTGTAGGATACCATTTCTCCCCCCTTGGGATCTCCAAGTATCTTCAGACCAACAACATATTGATCCTTTAAGATTCCGAGGATATTTTAGGCTCCCAATCGCACTTCTGTGGTGGAACTCAGGCTCCTCCTATTAGTCTTCCAGCACAAGGAGACATTTTGTCTGAGTCCATCTTGAATTCTCAGATGCTGGGACTCTTATAAAGGTGAGGATGTCCCTGCACCAGAACCATGGGAGGCATTTCAGGACACCATCTGCCTAGATACACTACCTCAGTAGCCCATTTTCAAAATATACTTCTGAAAACCTAGGGTTTCATTGGCCAAAATGAAATCTGTGTTGTGGAATACTTGGTCCTACTGTGAACCATACATTCCAGTATGCCTATGCCCATGGTCACATTAGGCACCTTACACCACCCATGTTAATATCATGAAGGCCCTTCTGGATCTAAATTTCTAATCAAAGTTTGCTGGTGTGACAGGCACCTGGACGATTTCCACCTGCTAGTTTTCCAAAAGGATGTTTAAAGCAGAACATTTTCACTCATAATACAGGCTTCACACTGGAACAAACTGGGCACGTGAGTTGAGAAACCAGAACCCTTTCAGCCATCACACTTCCCCCCATGGGAGCACTCATGGATTTTTTGATCACCGATTGTACTCCTTTGCTATGCTTCCCTGACCTGCATTTATCCTGCTTGCCTGGGAACTAAAACTTCTTTGCCTAAGCCTGATAATGTGATACAGATAATAGAAACCTTATGGATACTGGACAGGCATGGAAAACTATCGTCCTTATAGTCCTCAGCTATCCCATTTGAAATGCTACCTAGATCCTCTTAATCAAGAGTCTTTGAAAAAGTTAGTATACACAGCACATTGGGATCACCATCCAGCCTAGACTCTAGAATTCCAGGTCTCCTAAGATATACTAGTTGGCCTGGAAGTTGGAGAACTGTGTAACCTTCTGACCGTCACTCTTGTGTAGGATGTGGACCCTACAGTCCGTGGACATTTGGTTCATCTTGATACTCACATCTCTAAGGGCTCTCCCGGAATGTGCTGTCCAGGGTGCTGAACTTCAGAACACTGCTGCTGCTAGTGCTACTGCTAAGTCACTTCAGTCGTGTCCGACTTTGTGTGACCCCATAGACGGCAGCCCTGGACCCCTTTTGGCAGCATTCTACCGTTGTATTGGACTCAGGAATGCCCTTTTACCCTGAAGTGTTTCAGGGAGATCTTTCTGCCCAGAGTTGATGCTCTGGAGTCAGAGATACTGATTCTACATCAGCCGCATTGCTCAGAATTCCTTTCATTTCAGTCACTTGAGCTATTTCAGCCACCATCTGTACCCACGCCTCCCCATCCAAGTACCTGTCAATAACTAATTTAACCCCTCACTACAATTCCAGCGCACCTTCTGGCCCAAAGTCAAACAGAAAGCATATACCCTTGAGAACATCTCCCTTCTCATAGGCTGCAGAACCAAGTGATTTTGTGCATCTAACACTCCAGGAGTTCTTCTAGAGACATGCAGTGCAGGACACTGGCACTCTGAACCAATTCCAGATACCTTCTGTCCTGGCACTGTTACCCTAATCATCCTTTAAAATACACTGTTAGCCCGGTACTGGGTTTCAGGAGAACCCTTATGGCAAACGGCCTGCTCTATTGCTGAGGAACATGAGGCTTTATTGACAACCACTCAGCGAGAACAAGAACACGATTGCAAGGGACTCCTTTTAACAATGAACTGGCTACTCGGCACTGTTCCGGGAAATCTAATCGGCCACCAGTCTTTCTGTCAGTAAGTGAAACAGAATTTCCACTGGACCTCAATCTGTATGTGTGCTAATGAGTATTAAGGTTCTTTAGTAACAAGAATGCTCGCTTATTGTAGAAAAGAAAGCACGGGGTCATGGCACTAGCCACAGGCTGGGAAGGGGTTGGCCTCAACAACTCTAAGCAAACTGATGAAGCGAGATCTCTCTGGGCCACCATCAAGCAGTCCCGATTGTGCACCACACTTACATTCCGGTCAGCAAACTTCCTCTTCCATAGGGTTCCATGGATTCTTCATACCCATCAATGGAAGCATGGTTCCTCCTACCAGCATTAAGCAGGGGGAGGCCTTTGGGCCTTGAGCCCTGCAATCCATCGCTCCTTTTCACAACACAATACCATACTTTTGTACATGCTTGACACAGAAATGATGCTTTGGTGGGGTACTTCCGGACACCATTCCCCCTGACTTTATTGTCCGGGTGACCCTTTTGGCAACTAGACTGTCAGTGCACTGGGTTCCTACGAACTGAATTAAGAATTCTTGCTTTGGAATATAGGACCTTACTGGAAATCACCCTAACAGCTTGTTGGTACCTGGGGGCCCTTCAGCTCCAGTACTCCCATCCTGTTACCCTCGTGAGGGCCGTTCCAGCTTCAAACATTTTAATGAGTTACTTCCTGTACACGGCCTATACAGGAAGCACAGCTTATCAGTCCAATCTGACCACCCGCCTACCTCTGAAATTGGAACATAAGTTCAGGTATAGACCTCTGACCGAGATACAACGTGTCCTATGAGCAAAGAAATTTTGAGCCCTATCCGCCACCGTACTGCTTTAGGCCTCTTGAAACAGAATTGTGAGCCTCCAGTGCCCAGCAGAATCACCGACCACCAACAGTACCCTGGCTCTAAGGTTCTGGGATATTCTCTGGCTTCCTGCCAATCATGTGCCCAGGTACCAAACGTTATTAAGTCACCAACCTGCCACGTCATGCAGAAATTAGACGCTTCAGGTCAGGAGTTAGGCTTGTCTATGGTTAGCCAATTGCTCCTCCAGGCCTCCAGGCCTCTAACAGCTTCTTTGCCTGGAATTTTGAACCGATTTGGTCTTGGGCTTCTTCGCTAGTGTCTCTGGAGAGGTTCAGATCACCAGCCTATCCAGCACCTAAGGTTCCTACACTCCTTATGGCACCGAGTCTCACTGTTATTTTGTGGCACTCTACCCTTGTGACCATCACCCTCCAGATTGGGCCAGGACTCAGAGCCCTTAGTGCATCTCATGCATTTTGATTGGGAGGAACCTACAGGGTGTTCCACCGCAATGACACTCCCCTGGCAGCTAGTACTCAGGACTTCTGCACACATTCCGCTCTGATGATGGTGACCTGTGGGTTCTTTCTGAGACCACAAATCTTTTCGTAGGGTTCCACGAGAGCCTATATGTACACTAGCACACAGTTTTCTTTGAAACAGTGTTCTTTTTTGGCAACCAGCCATTCAAACCCATGCAGGGAGGGGCCCTTCTGAATCACTGAACCTCCAAGTAACTGGTGTACCTAGCATTATCATGTGCAGACTTCTTGGCAGCTAGGGTTCCGGGCTACCCTCCGCCCCCCAGTGTGAATATATTCTGGGGAATAGATGGTGCTTGGAAAACCACACTGCCCGACTGCAGTGAAAAGAGAGTATGTCTCCCTCAGGGCACCAATACTCTCCAGGTGGAACTGTAAGCCTGTCAGGCCTTCAGTTAGCTCGCAGTCTTGAGATTAAATGAGCGCTCACTGCCACAGTCCGCTGTCTCGTGTATGGCCCACACATTTTTCCTGCCACTAAATATCCCTCTCTCCAAGATTCCTGCAGGTGGCGCTACTGGCAAAGAACACACCGGCTAGTGCAGGAGACCTAAGACACATCGGTCCAATCCCTGGGTAGGCAAGATACCCTGGAGAAAGAAATGGCAACCCACTCCAGTGTCCAAGACTGGAAAATCTCAGGGACTGAGGATTCTGACAGGCTACAGTCCATGAGGTCACAAAGAGATGGACAGGACTGAATCCACTTAGCATGTATACAAGATTCCAGCAATCATTCAGGTCCACAAAGCATACTCAGGCAGGAAATCTGGGCTCCTCTTCTTAAGTCATCAAAGTAATCCCTTTAGGTCTCTGTCCATCTAGATTTTCTCAGGCCCTGGGACTCTTCTGGATTCTTGTCTGCTAGCACATTGGAGTCCCAGGGGGCATTTCCAGATACCATCTGCCATGGAAGTGCTGCCCTTGGGTTCCTGATTTACCCAGATTGCCAGTGAACTGGCATGGCATGGGCTGTAAACAAATCCTGTGCTATGGCATACATAGCCTAATTGAAAACCACCCTTCCCGTACATTGGTGGTCTCGGTCACAACTAGGTACCTTACTCCACATCCCATTGGGGAATTGTCCAGGAGGTCTTATTACTCAGAGTTCACCGACATGCTATGGACTAACAGGATTTCTGCTGATTACTTTACTGGTGGCTTTTAAAACTAGAGGTATTTTGGTCACAGTACCAGATGAGCATATGTACCCTGAGCCCTCACAACTAAAGAATCTCAGCCCTTTCACACACAGAATTGACTAAAAAACAGCATGAGAGAACCAATGAAATATCAAGTCAACAATGTGTTTCCTCCTTAGGGTCTGGTGTTCCTTAGGGTCCAGAATTGTTTTGCTTCCCTCTAAACCTAAAATGTTTATGTCACTAGACTGACATCGTGATCGAGATCACGGCCTTTGCAGTCACTAGCCTCACCTGGCCTTGCAGATGGTCCTCAACTATCCCACTTGAAACAGAACCTAGAACCCTTTCAAACATGGAATTCCATACTCATTGTGTCCGTGGACACCTTCCTATCAACATCTGATTGCTGCATCTAAAGTTCCACCTGTCCTTATGGCACTAGACCGTCCATCAGCTGGAGGATCAGATACACTTCACATCATCACCTTCTTAGTGGCCGTGAAACTCACAGCCTGAACTCTAGGTCCCTAAGGCTCTTCTGCCCACCTTGGGTCCAGGACCCTCTCACTGAGGGAGCACTTCCCGACATGTTCTGCCCCGGTGCTTGTTCCTTGTGAGTTCTTTCTGAAGTCAAGTACTTGAGCACTGAGCTCCAGGAGAACACACACAAGCACTGTCCTACCCCAGATATAAGGCACACACTGCCCTAAGGGTAATCATCCACCCAGCGATCTGGGGCAAGGGACCTCTTTTCCCAGTGCATCTTGATATGGAAGTGCCTGGTAAATTTCTTGTCACTGGACTTTTTGCTAGCTAGGGTTTCAGGTTTCCTGCTCTGCACACATTTGCATGTTCATGAGAACCCAGGTTACTTGGCACCCTGTCTCCCCTCCTTAGGTGGAGAACCTTTGGGGTCACAGCAGTATCATCCACATGATCCAAGAGCTTGCCAGCTGGGGTATCCAGAGTTCTCTAGTTCACTAGCTGTCCCTCGTGCTGGTGTTCAGAAAAACCTTCCTGCCAACAACCTGATTGCTTAGCAAGGGTCTGATAATAATTAATGCTCCCACACTATTCTCACATGATGGACCCTGGGCTCCACCAAGTAGGCTCAGAACAGACAAAGCTTTTCACTTTGGGGGTATGTCAACCTCTCATGCCTGGGCCATTTCCATGCCCCTTGCTGATACCACAGGCATTACTCCTAGAAGACATCTGCTGCACAGAGGGCCCTTTAAGTGAGACACTACCTGCAGCCAGGGCTCCCATGGGCCCTGGACAGAGCCTGTGCTATGGTATATAATGCCCCAGTGGGAAACATACTTGTAATATGCTGTAACTTAACGCCCATTTTGGCACCCACACTCTGTCACATAAGTGTCAGATGGGAAGGTAGTTTCCATCTAAGATGCACCAGTGTGCTTGGGGCCTGGTGCTTTCCAGCCATCAGTTTAGCTGTCTAGTGTTGAAATGGGAGTACTTTCAGTCCCAGTATGTGACTCAGTATGCTGAGTTGAAGTAGGTAATTTAGGTTCTGGTGTTGAAAGCATTTCAGCCACCTTTCCCCATCCCTCTCTACCCAAGCCCACATGGGAGCCCTAATGAAACTTCCATGACAGATGTGGCTCCTTGCTTGGGTTCTCACGTTCTCTCTTGCATGGGGTCTGCTAGCATGCTTAGGAACTGAAGGTATACTGACCACAAGGCTTCCTGCGTGATTCAGACCGAACTCATCCAGTCACTGGTCAGGCCTAGCTCAGCTACACCGTTTGCACATCGCCTTTGCATAATCACCCTACACTTGGCTGTGGCACCCAGAGCCCATTGGACATGGTTTTCCATCCCGACACCCAGGAACAAGGAGTTTTCTGGACAGTTGCACTCGGGGCACTTCTGGCGACCCTGCCCTGGTGCTGTGTTCTGGGAATACTCTCAGAGACCATGCTGTGTGTGCACTGTGTTCTATAAGGACCAGAGGCTGCCTGGTCCTGTGGAACACAGAACCCTGTAAGGAACCACTAATCTAGAGCCCTGGAACAAGACTGCCCCATTCACATCCTGCCTTAATCTGCACAGTGCACCAGGAACCACTCCAGCCTCCAGACTTGCTGCCAGCCTGGGTTCCGGGTTTCCTGCCAGTTCCCAGCCTGGAGTGCTGGGAACTGTGTTGCACTCTTGAGCAAGCAACCTGCTCATGGGCAGCAGAAGGAGACCACTTCCACTCATAGCACTAACATCCCGCAGGGCAACTGCGGGTCTGGCGTTTGAACCAGAGCACCACTGTTCACGAAACAGGCCTCACTATGAGATGCCATCGGTGCTTCCAGCCCAGGAGTCATGAATCCTCTAGGCCACCGTTTTTCTCCACTGGGGGCCCTGAAGAATCTTCCTGCCACCAACATGTCCATTCACTACAGTTTGGGGGATCTTTCAGGCTCCCAATCACACTTGTGTGGTAGAACCCAGCCTCCTCCTATTAGTCTGTCAGCAGGAGGTGAAATTTTGGTCTGAGTCCATCTTGATTTCTCAGGCCCTGGAACTCTTCTGGATGTGAGCTGGCCCCTGCACCAGTACCATGGGAGGCAATTTTGGACACTCTCCACCCAGGCATGATGCCTTGGGGGCCCATTTGCAATTATATATCTGAAAAGCAGTTTTCCTGTTGGCCAAGACTAAATCTGTGCTGTGGAATACCTGGCCCTACTGTGAACCATACTTCCCAGAGTGCCTGTGCTCATGGTCCCATGAGGAACCTTACACCGTGCATGTTAATAATATGCAGGCCCTTCTGGCCCTAAATCTAATCAAAGTCTGGTGGTGTGCTGGGCACCTGGGCAATTTCCAGCCGCTAGTTTTCCAAAGGCTGTTTAAACCAGGGCCTTTTCACTCACAATATAGGCCTCATAGTGGAATACCCTGGGATCTTGAAGTTAAGAAACCTGAGCCATTTCAGCCATCACACTTCCCCCAGTGGGTGAACTGATGGATTTCTTTTATCAACCATCATACCGCTTTGCTATATTTCCCAGGTTCCTCCTGACCTGGATTTATCCTACTTGCCTGGTAACCAAAAGTTCTTTGTCTAAGTCTGATAATGTGATACAGGTACTATAAAGCTTCTGGATATGGGACAGGCATGGGAAATTATGGTCTTTATAGGCCTCAGCTATCCCATTTGAAATGCTACTTAGATCCTTTCTGTCAAGAGTCTTTGAAAAAGTTAGTATACCCAGCACATTGGGATCACCACTCACCCTAGACTCCTGAATTCCAGGTGTCCTAAGATCTACTAGTTGGCCTGGAAGCTGAGCAACCGTGTAACATGACCATCGCTCTTGTGTAGGATGCGGAACCATCAGCCCTTGGACGTCCTGTCCATCTTGATCCTTGGATCTCCAATGGCTTGTCCAGAATGTGCTGTCCAGGATGCTGAACCCAAGAACACTTCCAGACTCAAAGTGGATACCAGGTCATGAGGGGCACAGGGGTTGGGAGGGACTTTTGAACACCATGCACCTGGCCACTTCTGCACTGGGGGCCCCTTTAGCAATGAGACGTATCACCGGCAGTTGTGCCAGGGTCTTTACCCGAAACCCTTACTGTGCAATATGGCCCTCATGGTAACTAAACTGCCAACTCTCTGGACCCATTTTAGCAGCATTCTGCCATCGTTTGGAGTCATGAAGGCCCTTTCACCCCAAAGTGTTTCAGGGAGATCTTTCTGCCGACAGCTCATGCTGTGGACTCAAATATACTGACTGTAGGTCAGTTCCACCGCTCAGAATTCCCTTTGGTTCAGTCACTTGAGCCATTTCAGCTACCATCTCTACCCACTCCTCCCCATCCAAGTACCTGTCAATAACCAATTTAACCCCTCACTACAATTCCAGCACTTGTTCTGGCCCAAAGTCATAACCCTTGAGATCATTTCCCTTCTCGTAGGCTGTAGAACCAAGGCCTTTTGTGCATCTATGACTCCGAGAGTTCTTCCAGGCATATGTAATCCAGGGCACTGGCACTATGAACCACTTGTGGACACCTACCCTGGCACTGTTGCCCTGCTCATCCTTTAAAAGACCCTGTTGCCCCCATACTGGGATCCAGGAGAACCCTTATGGGAAACAGCCTCCTATATGTCTGAGAAATATGTAGTCTTATTGACAACCACCTATTGAGAACATGATTGCAAAAGACTCCTTTTAACCCTGAACTGGCTTCTGGGCACTGCTCCTGGAAATCTTCTGGGCCATTAGACTTCATGTCAGTAAGCAAACGGGGAAATCCCACTGGCCCCCAATCTGTATGTATGTTAGCTAGTATTAAGGTTCTTTGGTGACAAGAAGGTCTGCTTATGGTAGAAAATAAAGCACATGGTCATTCACTAGCCACTGGCTGGGGAGGGGTTGGCCTCAACCACTCTAAGCAAACTGATGAAGTAAGATCCCTCTGTGCCACAGTCCAGCAGTTCAGATGGTGCCCAACATTGACATTCTGACCAGCAACCTGCCTCCTCTATAGGGTTCCAACGATTTTTCATACCAGTCAATGGAAGCATGGGCTCCTCATAGCAGCATTTAGCAGGGATCGGCCTTTATGCCTTGGACCCTGCAAGCCATCACTCCTTATTACAGCACACTGCTGTACTTTTGTAGATGCTTGACACCACAATGATGCCTTGGTGGGGGTACTTCCAGACACCATTCCCCCTGACTTTATTGTCCGGGTGACCCTTTTGTCAACTAGACTGTCAGTGCACTGGGTTGCTACAAACTGCATTAAGAATCCTTGCTGTGAAAGATAGGGCCTTACTGGAAATCATTCTAACAGCTTGTTGGTACCTGGGGGCCCTTTGGCCCCAGTACTCCCCTCCTGTTAGCCTTGTGAGGGCCATTCCAGCTTCAAATATTTTCGTGAGGTATTTCCTGTCCACAGCCTATATGGGAAGCATGGGTTGTCAGTCTAATCTGATCACCCGCCTATCTCTGAAACTGGAACATATTAGGTTCAGGTATAGAGCTCTGACCGAGATAGAACGTGTCTATGAGCAAAGGAATTTTGAGCCCTATCGGCCACCGTACTTCTCCAGGTCCCGCTAGACGGAGAACTGTGAGCCTTGTAGGCCACCTTCCTTCCTTTACCTCGAGCTCCAGGGCCCCACAGAATCACCGACCACCAACAGTACGCTTGCTCTACGTTTCTGGGTTCCTGCCAATCATGTGCCTAGGAACCATATGTTCTTAAACCACCAACCTGCCCTGTCATGCAGAAGCTAGACTCTTCAGGTCAGGAGTTAGGCTTGTGTATGGTGAGCCAATTGCTCCTGCAGTCCTCATCTAGCTCATGTGCAGTGGAACTTTGAACACTTTGAGTCACAGGCATGCTTGCTAGTGTCCCTGCAGAGATTCCCATCACCAGCCCACCCAGTACCTAAGTTCCTACAGTCCTTATGGCCCCAGTCTCACTGTTATTTAGTGGCGCTCTGTACTCTTGTGACCATCACCCTCTCGATAGCGCTAGGACTCGGAGCCCTTAGTGCATCTCATGCATTTTGATCGGGAGGAACCTACAGGGTGTTCCTCATCAATGACGCTGCCCTGTTCAGTGGCGCTCAGAAAGGACTTCTCAGCACATTCTGCTCTGGTCTTAGTGACCTGTGGGTCCTTTCTGAGACCACAATATTTTGTGCAGGGTTTCAGGAGAGCCTTTATGCACCATTGCCCACACCTTTGCTTTCGAATGGAGATCTGATCAGCAACCAGCCATTCAGACCCATGCAAGGAGGGGCCCTTCTGAATCACTGCACCTCCGAGTAACTGGTGTACCCGGCGATTTTTATGTGCAGACTTCTTGGTAGCCAGGATTCCAGGATACCCTCCAGCCCCCAGTGAGAATTTATTCTGGGGAATCGATGGTGCTTGGAAAACCAGCCTGCCCGACTGCAGTGAAAACAGAGTATGTCTCCTTCAGGGCACTAATACTCACCAAGTAGAAGTGTGAACCTTATCGGTCTTCAATTAGCTCGCAGTCTTGAGATTAAATGAGCACATGCCACCACAGTTGGCCATCTAGCGGATCCCTCACGAATTTTTCTTGCCACTCAATTTCCCTCTTTCCAACATTCCAGCAGGTGAAGATAGTGTTAAAGAACCCGCTTGCTAATGCAGGATACCTAAGAGATATGGGTTCGATACTTGGGTCAGCAAGATCCCCTGGAGAAGGAAATGGCAACCCATTCCAGTATCCTTGACTGGAAAATTCCAGGGACTGAGGATTCTGACAGGTTACAGTCCATGGGGTCGCAAAGAGTTGGACAGGACTGAAGCAACTTAGCACAGATGCAAGATTCCAGCAATCTTTCAGAGCATACTCAGGTGGGGAACCATGGGCTCCTCTTATTAAGCTATCAAACTGATGATCCCTTTAGGGCATCCATCTAGATTTTCTCAGGCCCTAGGAGTTTTCTGGATTCTTGCCTGCTAGCACACTGAAGTCCCAGAGGGCCTTTCCAGACACCATCTGCCATGGAAGTGCTGCCCTTGCGGACCTGATTTATCCAGATTCCCAGTGAACTAGCATGGGGTGGGCTGTACCCAAAACCTGTGCTATGGCATATATAGCCTAATTGAAAACCACCCTTCCCATATCCTCGTGATCTCGGTCACAATTAGGCACCATACTCCACACTGCATCAGGGAAGTGTCCAGGAGATCTTACTGCTCAAAGTTCAAAGACGTGCTCTGGACCAGGGGGAATTTCTGGTGATTATGTTACTGGCATAGCTGAGCTCTCACAGCTAAGAAATCTCAGCCCTTTCAGACACTGAACTTACCAGTATTATGGGTGAAACAATGAACTTTCAAGTCAAAAACATATTTCCTCCATTAGGGTCTGGTGTTCCTTAGGGTCCAGAATTGTTTGGCTTCCATATAGACCCAAAATGATTAGGCCACTGACATTGTTATTCAGAGATCAGGGCCTTTGCATCCAATAGCCTGACCTGGCCTTGGGAACGGTCCTCAGCTAGCCCATTTAAAACAGAACCTAGGACCCGGCCGGCATCCCAAGATGGAGGCTGCAGTGGCGCCTGGGAACCCGCAGCAATGTCCGGACTGCTGAGACAGGCCCTGAGTGGCTGGCAACGGACGGGCCAGGCCGAGGGCCAGCGAACGGGCCGGGCCTCTCCCTTCTCAACTTAGGGCGGCGGCGGGCCCGCGCCCCTGGCTCCCAGGCCATGGTGCTGAGGGAGCTCAAAGTGTGTCTGCTGGGGGATACAGGTGTGGGTAAATCAAGTATTGTGTGGTGGTTCATGGAAGACAGTTTTGATCCAAACATCAACCCAACAATAGGGGCATCTTTTATGACCAAGACGGTCCAGTACCAAAATGAACTACATAAATTCCTCATCTGGGACACAGCTGGACAAGAACGATTTCGTGCCTTAGCGCCAATGTACTACCAAAGCTCAGCTGCAGTTATAATTGTTTACGACATCATGAAAGAAGAAACATGTTCAACGTTAAAGAATTGTGTAAAAGAGATCTGGCAGCACGGCCCACCCAATATTGTAGTTGCCATTGCAGGAAATAAGTGTGATCTTATCGATGTAAGAGTAGTCATGGAGAGAGATGCCAAGGACTACACCGACTCCATCCATGCAGTCTTTGTAGAGACAAGCGCGAAGAACGCGATAAACATAAATGAACTCTTTATAGAAAAGAGTCGAAGAATTCCATGCACTGACGCTAGCCCGCCTTCTGGCGGAAAGGGCTTCAAATTCCAGAGACAGCCTTCGGAGCCAAAGCAGAGCTGCTGCTGACTGGGCCTCGGCCCCCCGGGCTTCCCGATGAAGTAGGTGGTCCTGACAGGTCTCAGGAGGGCTGGGCCCCGCCTCCAGGGGTCGCCTGCCAGTCTTGGATCTTCTTTGGGCAACAAGGATTCACAGGAATTGACCGGTTTCGTCTCCTCTTTGGAAACTGCAGCAATAATACGTTAGTCTGTGGACTTCCCTCCTGTAAAGAATCTCTGTGTACACAGGGACTGCATCGTTGGCTCCTGATCTTGCTGAGAAGGAATGTACAGTTGTGTGGATGGTAGGATGAGATCATTGAGTAGCTTTGTAGTCAAGATTCTATGTCACATTTGTAAAGGGAAAATTAGCACTTTCGTGGTTCTTGAGGGGAAAAAATGACCTTGTGGGGACTTTCCTTCCCTTGGTTTCCCATTGCCACTGTTAGAGGGAGCAGTAGCATTTAGAATGTGTGCAGTTACCACCGCGGAGAGATGGCAGTTATGATTGTCTGAAGCTGACATGGGTTGTTTCTGGGCTGATGGAGAGGCACCCACCCCTGCCGTCTCTGACGCACTTTCCATTGGGTACAGCAGACCAGGACCCTGTCGCATGCGTGTCCCCAGGCATGTCACTGGCACCTTTTTAGGTAAGCTCTGACGATTGAGATGGTGGTGGTAGAGAGGCTGCCTGGAACATGTTGAATTGCAGATTCAGTTTAAACTGACTAGCCATGTTTTCCAAAAGAAGAGAGGAAGCCCAGAAAGTGGAGTAAATGCTGTCCGTTTTTTATTTAACTTAGTTGTCTTGGTGGGGGAAGCAGTTATCTGCCGCTTGCTTAGCACATGTAAAGTTGTAGTCATATATTTATGAGACCACTGCTTACAGATTATAAATTATGTAAATACATTAATAAATTCTATGTTTCATTTAAAATAAATAAATAAAACAGAACCTAGAACCCTTTCAAACACGGAATTCTGCACCCATTATGTACTGGACTCCTTCCTAGCACCATCTGTTCCCTGCATCTAGAGTTCCAGATATCCTCATGGCCCTAGACCATCTATCAGCTGAAGGATCAGATACACTTCACATCATCAGCTTCTTAGTGGCCGTGAAACTCACAGCCTGAACTCTAGGACCCTAAGACTATTCTGCTCCCCTTGGGTCTAGGGCCTTCTCACCAAGGGAGCAATTCTGGACATTCTGCCCTGGTGCTTGTGCCTTGTGGGTTATTTCTGAAGCCAAACTTCTTGAGTGCTGACCTCCAGAAGAACACATACAAGCACTCTCCTGCCCCAAATTGTGGTACACACTACCCTAAGGCTAACCATCCACCTAGAGATCTGGTGCAAAGGACCTCTCTCCCCACTGCATCTTGATCTGGAAGTGCCTGGGTAATTTCTGGTCATCAGACTTTTTTCTAGCTAGGGTTCCAGGTTTCCTGCTGCCCCCCACTTTCTACATGTTCATGAGAACCCAGGTTACTTGGCAACCTGTCTGCTCCCCTTAGGTGGAGAAACTTTGGGATCACAGCACTATCATCCCAGTGGAACCTGAGAGCTTGCTAGCTGGGGAATCTGAAGTTCTCTCTATCCCTAGCTGTCCCTTGTGCTGGTGCCCAGGAGAACCTTCTTGCCAACAACCTCATGGCTTAGCAAGTTTCTGATGATACATAAGGCTCTGACACTATTCTCACATGATGGAAACCCAGGCTCTTCCAATGGGGCTCAGGGCAGAACAAGCTTTTCACTTTTGGGGTATGTCGCCCTCTCATGCTTGTGCCTTTTCCTGGACCCTTGCTGATACCACAGGCATTACTCCTAGAAGACATCTGCTGCACAGAGGGCCCTTTAAGTGAGACACTACCTGCAGCCAGGGCTCCCATGGGCCCTGGACAGAGCCTGTGCTATGGTATATAATGCCCTAGTGGGAACCATACTTGTAAAATGCTGTTACTTAACACCCATTTTGGCACCCATACTGTAGTCACATAAGTGTCAGAAGGGCTTCCCTCACTGTGGAGTTTTGGGGTAGTTTCCATCTAAGATGCACCAGCGTGCTTGGGGCCTGGTGCTTTCCAGCCATCAGTTTAGCTGTCTAGTGTTGAAATGGCAGCACTTTCAGTCACAGTATGTGACACATGCTGAGGCAAAGTGAGTGTTAGAACCATCGTGGTGTTAGAACCATTTCAGCCACCTTTCCCCTTCCCATCTACCCAGTCCCACATGGGAGCCCTAATGAAATTTCCAGTCACAGATTTGGCTCCTTGCTAGGGTTCTTGGGTTCTCTCTTGTGCGGGGTCTTATAGCATGCCTAGGAACTGAAGGTACTTTGGCACCATACTTCCTGCATGATGCAGAAAGAAGAATTCATCCAGCCACTGGTCAGGCCTAGCTCAGCTACACCATTTGCATAATACCTTTCCATAATCACCCTCCACTTGGCTGTGGCAACCAGAGCCCATTGGGCATGGTTTTCCATCCCAACAGCCAGGAATAAGGAGGTTTCTGGACACTTGCACTTGGAGCACTTTTGGTAACCCTGCCCTGGTATTGTTTCTGGGGATACTCCCAGAAAGACCAGGCTGTCTGTGCACTGGTTTCTACAAGGACCATGGGCTTCCAGGTGCTGTGGAACACAGAAGCCTGTGCTGCTGCTGCTAAGTCACTTCAGTCGTGTCCGACTCTGTGCGACCCCATAGATGGCAGCCCACCAGGCTCCCCCGTCCCTGGGATTCTCCAGGCAAGAACACTGGAGTGGGTTGCCATTTCCTTCTCCAATGTGTGAAAGTGAAAAGTGAAAGTGAAGTCGCTCAGTCGTGTCCGACCCTTAGCGACCCCACGGACTGCAGCCTACCAGGCTTCTCCATCCATGGGATTTTCTAGGCAAGAGTACTGGAGTGGCTTGCCATTGCCTTCTCCGACAGAAGCCTGTAAGTAACCACTTATCTAGAGCCTTGGTACAAGATGGCTCCTTTGCCATCCTGCCTTCATCTGTGTGGTGCCCCAAGAGCCTTCCAGCTGCCAGACTTGCTGCCCCCCTGGGTTCCAGTTTTCCTGCCAGCTCCCAGTCTGTGTGGAGCCTGGAAAACTTGGAACTGTGTTGTACTCTTGAGCAACCAGCCTGCTTGTGGATGGCAGAGAAAGAGCACTTCCCCTCATAACAATAACATCCTGCAGGGCAACTGTGGGACTGGTGTTTGAGCCAGAGCACCTCTGTTCACAGTACAGGCCTCACTATGAGATATCACTGGCGCTTAAAGCCCAGGAATCATGAATCCTCTGGCACTCTATTTCTCACCTCTTGGGGTGACAACAACTTGTCCATTCACTAAGGTTTGGGGGACTTTTCAGGTTCTCAATCACACCTGTGTGGTAGAACCCAGGCTCCTTGTATTAGTCTGTTAGCAGGAGGAGACATTTTGGTCTGAGTCCATCTTAATTTCTCATACCCTGGGACTCTTTTGGATGTGAGTGTGCCCCTGAACTGGTGCCACGGGAGGCAATTCAGGACACCATCTCCCCAGTCACACTGCCCTGGAGGCCCCTTTGACAACTATACTTCTGAAAACCTAGGGTCTCATTGGCCGAAAGCATATCTGTACTGTGGAATACCTGGCCTTACTGTGAACCATACTTTCCAGTAGACTGTGCCCGTGGTACCATTTAGGTACCTTACACCACTCATATTAATAACATGCAGCCTCTTCTGGCTCTAAATTTCTAATCAAAGTCTGGTGGTGTGCTGGGCACCCGGGCGATTTCCAGCCACCAGTTTTCCAAATGGCTGTTGAAATTAGAGCATTTTCAGTTACAATACAGGCCTCACACTGAAATAAACTGGGCACTGGAAGTTAAAAAACCTGAGCCCTTTCAGGCACCACACTTCTCCCCTATGTGGGTGCACTGATTAATTTTCCAATAAGCAACCTAAACCCTTTGCTATGCCTCCCAGGTTCCTTCTGGCCTTCAATTTGCCTCCTTTCCTGGAAACCAAATGTTCTTTGCCCCAAACCTGATAGTGTGATACAGATACAAGAGTCTTTCTGATTACTGGACAGGCATGGAAACTATGGTCCTTATAGTTCTCAGCTACCCCATTTGAAATCCTATCAAGAATCCTTTCTATCAAGAACTTTTGTAGAGTTAGTATACACAGCACATTGGATCACCGTCCACCTTGTGTGTATCACTCACTCAGTCGTGTCTGACTCTTTGCGACCCCAGGCTCTCTGTTCATGGAATTCTTCAGGCCAGAATGCTGGAGTGGGTAGCCATTTCCTTCTTCACGGGATCTTTCTGACCTAGGGATTGAACCCGGGTCTCCTGTACTGTAGGCAGATTCTTTATCACCTGAGCCATCAATGAAGCCTACCATCCATCTTAGACACAAAATTCCACCTGTCCTAAGATCTAGTAGTTAACCTGCAAGCTGTGAAACCATTGACTCTTCTGACCATCACTCTTCTTCTAGGATGCAGAATCTATAGATCTTGGACATCCTGTCCATTTTCATCTCTATTATGTTCCTAAGGGCTCGTCCAGGAAATGCTGTCCAGGGTGCTGAACTTTCAGCCACTGGTCAGGCGGACATTTGGTGGTTACAGTGCTCAGCTACACAATTTGCACATGCCCTTCCATAATCACCCCCCCCCAGTAGGCTGTGGCACCCAGAGTTCATCGGGCATGGTTTTCCATCCCGACATCCAGGAACAAGGAGGTTTCTGGACACTTGCACTTGAAACGCTTCTGGTGACCCTGCCCTGGTGCTGGGTTCTGGGGGATACTCTCAGACAGGCCAGGAGTCATGAAACCTCTAGGCCACCATTTGTCCTCCCTTACGGACACCCAAGAATCTTCCTGCTGTGAACAAGTCCATTCACTAAGGTTCCTGGGATCTTTCACAAGTGTGATGGAACTCGGGACCCTCCTATTAGTCTGTCAGCAGGAGTAGACATTTTGGTCTGGGTCCATCTTGATTTCTCATACCCTGGGATCTTCTGGATGTGAGCCTACCCTGCACCAGTGCCAAGGGAGGCAGTTCAGGACAGCACCTGCCCGGACATGGTTCCCTGAGGCTTCTTTTCCAACTATACTTCTGAAAACCTAGGGTCTCATTGACCAAGATGGAATTTGTGCTATGGAATATGTGGCCCTACTGTGAAACATACTGTGCAGTATGCCTGTGCCCATGGTCTCACTCGGGCACCTTACACCACACATGTTAATAACATGAAGGCCCTTCTGGCTCTAAATTTCTAATTAAAATCTGGTGGTGTGCTCAGCATCTGGGTGATTTCCAGCCATCAGTTTTCCAAAAGGCTGTTGAAACCACAGCATTTTCAGTTATAATACAGGCCTCACACTGGAATAAACTTGGCACTTGCATTTAAAATACCTGAGCCCCTTCAGCCACCACACTTCCCCCTGCCATGTGGGTGCACTGATGAGTTTTCTGATTACCAATGTACCCCTTTGCTATGCCTCCCAGGTTCCTTCTGGACTGGAGATAATCCTGCTTGCCTGGGAACCAAAATTTATTTGCCCCAAGCCTGATAGTGTGATACAAAAAAACAAAAATTTTTCTGGTTACAGGGAGGCATGGGAAACTATGGCTCTTATTGTCCTCAGCTATCCGACTTGAACTGCAACCTAGAATCCTTTTGTCAAATGCCTTTGCAGAAGTTAGTATACACAGCACATTGGCATCACCATTCACTCTAGAACCCAGAATTCCAAGTGTCCTAAGATCTACTAGTTGGCCTGCATGTGGGGGAACCGTGTATCCTTCTGATCATCATTCTTCTTGTGGAATGTAGAACCTATAGCCCTTGGACAATGTGCCCATCTGGATCTCTGGGTCCCTAAGGGCTCATCCGGAATGTGCTGTCCAGGGTGCTAGGATCTCAGGAGCACGGCCAGACTCTGTTAGCCTGGAGAGGGAAAAGTGAAAGTGTCAGTTGCTCAGTCATGTCCAACTCTTTGCAACACCATGGACTGTAGCCCCTCAGGCTCCTCTGTCCATGGCGTTTTGCAGGCAAGAATTCTGGAGTGGGTTGCCATTTCCTTCTCCAGGGGATCTTTCCGACCCAGATTTCAAACCTGGGTCTGCTCCATTACAGGTAGATTCTTTACTGTCTGAGCCACCAGGGAAGCCCGTTAGCCTGATGCCAGGTCATTTTTGAGATCAGACTCTCTGCGCACTGGGTTCTAGGAGAGCTCATATGGACACGAGCCTCGTGCGGTGCTCTAATGCGGTGCAAGGAGGCTCTTTTCACCACTGCACCTCCATCTGTGCTGTACCAAAGGAACCTTCCGCTCACTCTTGCTTTCTAACATCTAGTGTTCCAGGTTTCCTATTAGACTCCAGCCTGTGAATGCTCTGGGATCACAGGATTCTTTGCTACATGCCTGTTACCTGTGACTGCAATGAGAGCATTGAGTTTATGGCACTTGCTTCCCAAACAGGAGTGGAGAGCCCCTCAGGCCTCCAATCAGCTCACAGCTGGACAATCACGAGACCGTAGGCCATCGTCTGCCCCTCATGTGGGCAGTTTGCTTTAAGTGCTCCCAGTTTGCAAACTCTCTTTTGGTGCACAGTAACTTACTAATTTCCCCTTTGGTGATTCTTTCCTTTTCTGAATTTCTTCACACAATGAAACCAGAAGACTATAGGTTTAAAAAGACTCTGCTCATGGGCACCAGTCTGACCACATCCTGGAAGCCAGGAGAACCTTTTAACTACCCTACAGCCCTTCAGATACTGCATGAAAGACCCGGGCCGACACAAGCCTGTCCACAAATGGTATCCCAAGGGCCTTGGAAGCTTAGACCACACACTGGCAAAGGAACTTAGAAACCATTCTGCTCACCTGGCACTGCCTCAGGGGCCCTTTCCAGGGAAACCCAAGTGTGGTAAAATCCACACCCCTACTCAGCAATCAGCAAGCTAGCACTCCCTGCCTCAGTCCATGTTCCCATTTCAAATCCCACAACTCAACAGGAAATATACCTGTCACCTTGCTGAGCCCAGGAGCACCTCTAGACTATCTCCACCTGGCAATGTTGTCCTAGATGTCCCTTCTGAGTCCATACTGCACACAAACTGTGGTCCAGGGTAAGCAGACAGTAGCCACTGCTCTGGAACACACGGCTCCTCCTACCGCCAAGGTAGGGCTTTCAGCGCCTATTAATTACACCATGCCTATGCAGCTGGAAAACATCTGACCTCCAAACCCTTCCTACCAGCTAGGGACGGGGATGCCTTCCACCCCAGACTATGCAAGCTGAGGTATCAAGCGTTCTTAGGCACTCAGGCTGCCCATCTGCCATGGAAAAGACAGTATTTTCAGTCACAACCATGGCATCCCGCAGAGGTAGCATCAGTCCTTCAACCTTCAGTCGGCTTACAAGTTCGGATAACAGACTTTCTCCGGCCACTACCTCTCCCTCAGGCAGGTGCCCGAACCTTCCTGCCAGAAACCTGCTGGCTCATCAGGGTTCCACTGACCCTTCAGGCCACCAGGTGGTCCTTATTAAAGCAGTGCATGCCTGCTAAGTCACTCAGTCCCACCCATCTCTTTGTGACCCCTTGGACTGCAGCCTGCCAAGCTCCTCTGTCCATGCAATTCTCCAAGCAAGAATAGTGAAGTGGGTTCCCATGTCCTCCTCCATGGGATCTTCCCCAACCTGGGATTGACCCACGTCTCTTATGTCTCCTTCATTGGTGGGCGAGTGCTTTACCACTAGTGTCACCTGAAACTTGGGCAATTCATCCTAAGCCGTCAACAGGCCTTTAGGTTTACAGGCATCTAACCCAAATGGTGTATTCTTACTGCTTCAAAGGGGTCATGGGAGAGTGGCACAGAGTTGTCTATGATGTATGGACACCATGTGCCCGAACACTTTTCCACTGGGGATCCTTTTGTTTAAGGGATTTACCACGCAAGGGTGGGCCAGGGGCCCTGCCCCAAACACTTTCTGTGCAATATGGTCCTTGTGGGAACTAAACTTCTGGCTCCCTGGACCCCTTTTGGCAGCATTTTACCCTCCTATTGGTGTCATGAAGACCCTTTCAGCCCTCTATATTTCAGGGCGATCTTTCCACCCACAGTGGATACTGCAGACCCAGAGATTTGGACTCTAAGTTTCCCCCACTGCTCAGAATTCCATCTGGTTCACTCACTTGAGGTATTTCGGCCACCATTCCTACCCTCTCCGCCCCATCCAAGTATGTGCCAACCACTAATCCTAACCACTCACTACAATTTCAGAACTCCTTCTGGCCAAAACTCCTCAATAAAATATATAATACACTTGAAACCATCTTCCTTTCCTAGACTCTAAAACCAGTGCCATCCAGGACTCCTTGAGTTCTTCCAGACACGTGTGGTCCAGGGCATTGTCACTCAGAACCACCTCTGGACACATTCTGCCCTGGCACAGGGGCCCTGCAGATGATTTAACAGACCGTGCTGCCATACTGGTAAACAACCTTTCTCTACTGCTGAGGAATATGTGCCTTTTACTGACCAGAACACTGTCACAAGAAGCTCCTTATTAACTCCACACAGGGCTTCCATGCAGTGCTCCCAGGAAAACTTCTGGTCACCAGATTTCCAGTCAGCAAGCAATCCGGGATTCCCACTAGCCCCTAGTCTGTATGTGCCCTGATGACTCTTAGGTTTTTAGTGACCAGAGGGTCTGTCTATGGTGGAAAAGAAAGCACTCAGTCATGACACTAGCCACTGGCTGGGGAAGTGTAGGTCTCAACCACTCTAAGTAAACTGATGAAGTTACATTGCTCTGGGCCACTGTCCAGCCATGCAGATGGTGCCCCACACTGATATTCCAGCCAGCAACCTGCCACATCCATATCACCATAGGATTCCATGGCATCTACAGATCCCTTGGAGGAACGATGGGTTCCTACCAGCACATTAGCAGGGGTGGCCTTTACCCTTTGGACCCAGCAAGCCATTGGTACTTCTCACAACACAGTACTCTACTGTGGTACATGCCTGACACCTCTATGATGCCTTGGTGGAGTACTTCCAGACATCATTCCCCCTGAAATGTTGTCTGGGTGACCCTTTTGGCAACTAGACTCTCAGTGCACTGGGGTCCTACAAACTGAATTAAGATTCCTTACTGTAGAATATAAGGCCTTACCTGAAACCAACTAACAGCCTGTTGGTACTCTGGGTACCCTTTGGCCCCAGTACCCCCATCCTGTTACCCTCATGAGTGCCATTCCCACCTTAAATGTTTTCACGAGGTCTTTCCTGCCCACAGCCCATATAGGAATCATGGGTTGTTGATCCAGTTTGATCGTGTGACTACTGTTAGAAATGGAACACATTAGATTGAGATATACATCTCTGACCAAGATACACTGTGTACTTCTTGCTAGGCAATTTTGAGCTCTTTTGGCCTCCATCCTTCACCAGGGCCCTTTCACCTAAGTATTTTGAGGCTTGACTCTTGAGAGTCCCTTGGACTGCAAGGAGATCCAACCAGTCCATTCTAAAGGAGACCAGTCCTGGGTGTTCACTGGAAGGACTGATGCTAAAGCTGAAACTCCAATACTTTAGCCACCTCATGTGAAAAGTTGACTCACTGGAAAAGACTCTGATGCTGGGAAGGATTGGGGGCGGGAGGAGAAGGGGATGACAGAGAATGAAATGGCTGGATGGCATCACTGACTCGATGGACATGAGTTTGAGTGAACTCCGGGAGTTGGTGATGGACAGGGAGGCCTGGCGTGCTATGATTCTTGGGGTTGCGAAGAGTCGGACACGACTGAGTGACTGAACTGAACTGAACTGAGGCCACCTTTCTTCACATCACGTTCCAGTGGCCAGCAGAATCACCGAACACCGACAGTACCCTGGCTCTAAGGTTCCTGAACTATTTCTGGCCTACTGATCACATGCCCAGGAACCAAAACTTCTTAAGCCACCAACCTGACCCATCATGCAGAAGCTAGAACTCAAGTCAGGAGTTAGGCTCGGCTTTGGTGAGCCAATTGCTCCTCCAGTTGTCCGATAGCTCATGTGCCATGGAACTCTGAACCCTTTCAGTCACCAGCTGGCTTGATATGTCCCTGGAGAGGTTCTGACCACAAGCCCATCCAGCAATTAAGGTTCCCACACTCATGACCCCACATCTCACTGTTACTTAGCGGCACTCTGTACCCTTGTGACCATCACCCCCCCGATAGGGCCAGGACACAGAACCCTTAGTATATCTCATCCATTTTGATCGGGAGAAATCTACAAGGTGTTCCTCTTCAGTGACGCTGCCTTGGCCACTGGATCTCAGACGTCTCAACACACTCTGCTCTGGTCCTGGTGACCTGTGGGTCCTTCTGGGATCACAATAATTTTGTGTAGAGTTCCAGGAGAACCTTTATGTACACTGGCCCACACGTTAAGTTTAGAACCGAGATCATTATTGGCAACCAGCCGTTCAGACACATGCAGCGAGAGGGCCCTTCTGCATTACTGTACCTTCATCTAACTTGTGTACCTTGGAAAGCTTCCCGCCTGCAGACTTCTTGGTAGCTAAGGTTTCAGGATACTCCCCAGGCCCCAGTGTGAATTTGTTCTGTTTGAATCAAGGGTGCTTGGACAACAAGCCGGGCCGTCTGCGGTACAAACAGAGAATCTTCCCCACAAGGCACTAATACCCATGAGGTAGACCTGTGAGCCTTTCAGACCTTTAATTAGCTAGCAGTCTTGAGATTAAATATTACTATACATTAATTTATCAAAGTTTGTTTATACATTAATTTATTAAAGTCCAACTAGTTTGGGCTTCCCTTGGTGGTTCAACCGGTAAAGAATTTGCCTGCAATACAGGAGACCTGGGTTCAATCTCTGGGTTGGGAAGATCCCCTGGAGAAAGGAAAGGCTACCCACTCCAGTATTCTGCCCTGGAGAATTCCATGGACTGTATACTCCATGGGGTCCCAAAGGGTCGGACATGACAAAGCGACTTTATTCTTCTTCACCTGAGATTAAAGGAGCACTCTCGGCCACTGTCTGCCCTCTCGTGGATGCCCCAGATATTTTTCCTTCTGCTAAATTTCTCTTCTTCAAGATTTCAGCAATCTTTTGGGTTCAGAAAGCATATGCAGGTGGGGAAATATGGGATCCTCTTATTAAACCATCAACCTGATGTTCCCTTTAGGTCTGTGTCCATCTAGATTTTCTCAGGCCCTTGGACTTTTCTGGATTCTCTCTGCTAGCACACTGGTGTCCCAGGGGGCATTTCCAGACACAATCTGCCATAGAAGTGCTGCCCTTGGGGTCCTAGTTTAGCCAGATTGACAGTGAACTGGCATCCTCTGGGCTTTACCCAAATGCTATGCTATGGAATATATAGCCTAATTGGAAACCATGCTTCTTGTATGGAGACCATGGTCTCCGTGCCATTTAGGCACATACTCCACATCCTATCAGGGAAGTTTCCTGGAGATCTTACTGCTCAAAGTTCATGGACATGCCTGGGACAAAGGGGATTTCTGGCAAGTACTTACTGGTGGCATTTAAAACTAGTGTTGGGTCACAGTACCAAATTTCGGCATATGTGCCCTGAGCTCTCACAGCTAATGAATCTCAGCCCTTTCAGACACTGTACTTCCCAACAGCATGGATGAACCAATCAACTTTCAAGTCAACAACATGTTTCCTCCCTTAGCGTCCAGAATTGTTTGGCGTTCCTGTAGACCTAAAGTGATTAGGTCACTAGACTGACATTGTGATTCACAGATCAGGGCCTTTGCAGCCATTGTCTGGCCTGGCCTTGGGAATGGTCCTCAGCTATGGCACTTGAGGCAGAATCTAGAACCCTTTCATACATGGAATTCCACACCCATTCTGTCCCTGGGCACCTTCCTAGCACTATCTGGTCACTGCATCTGGAGTTCCATGATGACCTAGTCCTCATGGCCCTAGCCCGTCCATCAGCTGGAGGATTAGATACACTTCACATCATCACCTTCTTAGTGGCTGTGAAACTCACAGTCTGAACTCTAGGTTCCTGGGGCTCTTCTGCCCACCTTGGATCCAGGGCCCTGTCATGCAGGGAGCACTTCCAGTCATGTATTTGCTGTGGCATGTGCCTATTGATTCTTTATGAAGCCAAACTACTTGTGCACTGAGCTCTAGGAGAACACATACAGGCACTATCCTGGGCCGGAGTTTTGGCACACACACTGCCCTAAGGCTAACCATCCACCCAGAGATTGGGTGCAAGGGACCTCTTTTCCCACTGCATCTTGATCTGGAAGTGCCTGGGGAATTTCTGGCCATGGGACTTTTTGCTAGCTAGGGTTCCAGGTTCCTGCTGGCCCCTGCATTTTTCATGTTCATGGGAACCTAGGCTTCTTGGAGAACTGTCTGCCACCTTAGATGGAGAGACTTTGGGATCACAACAGTATCATCCCAGAGGAACCCAAGAGCTTATTACCCAGCAAATTTACTTCTCTCTCTCACTAGCTGTCCCTCGTGTTGGTGCCTCAGAGAACTTTCCTGCCAACAATTCACTGCTTTGCAAAGTTCTGATAATAATTATGGTCCCTACACTATTGTCACATGATGGAAACCTGGGACACACCAACTGGGCTCAGAGCAGAACCAGGCTTTTCACTTTTGGGGTATGTCACCCTCTCATTCCTGGGACATTTATATGCCCCTATCTTGTAACACAGGCATTACTCCTGGAAGACACCTGCTGCACAGACGGCCCTTTAAGTGGGGACAATACGTGCATCCAGGGCTCAATTTGGTGCTGGTAGAGCCTGTGCTGTGGAATATACAGCCCTAGTGGAACCATACTTGTAAAGTGCTACTACTATAGACACATGTTGGCACCCACACTGAATCACATGAGTGTCAGGTAGGCCTTCCTCAGATGGACTTTTGGAGCAGTTCCCATCAAGGATGCACCAGTTTGCTTGGGGCCTGGAGCTCATCCAACCATTAGTTTGGCTGTCTACTGCTGAAATGGGAGCATGTTGAGTCACAGTACATGACATGCACTGAGGTCAAGTGGGTACTTTTGAGTTCGGTGTTGGAACCATTTCAGCCACCCTTTCCCTTCCGCTCTACCCAACTCCACATGAAAGCCCTAATGAAACTTCCAACCACTGATGTGTGTTCTTGCTAGGGTTCTTGGGTTCTTTCTTGTATAGGGTCTTCTAGCATGCCCAGGAATTGAAGATACTCTGGCCACCATGCTTCCCATGTGATGTATGAATAAGAACTCCTCCAACCACTGGTTAGGCCTAGCTCTAGGGACATTTTTTGCGGTTGCAGTACTCACCTATACCATTTGTAAATGCCCTTGCAACAATCACCCTTAATGTAGGCTGTAGCAGCCAGAGCCTATCTGGCATAGTTTTCTATCTGGATACTTGCACTTGGAGCACTTCTGGTGACCCTTCCCTGAACTGGTGTCCTGGGGATACTCTCATAGACCAGGGTGCCTATGTACTGGGTTCTCCAAGGACCACAGGATGCCAGGTGCAGTGGACTACGGAACCCTGTAAGTAACCGCTTATCTAGAGCCATGGTACAAGATGGTCCCTTTCACATCGTGCCTTCATCTGTGTCGTGCATCAAGGGGCCTTCCATGCCACTGAACTTGCTGCCATCTAAGGTTCTAGGAATCCTGCCAGCACCCACCTTTTGAAGCCTGGAGAACTGAGAAGTGTGTTGCCCTCTTGGGTGACTAGCCACCTCATGGGTTGCAGAAGGAGAGCACTACCCCTCAAAACACTACTGTCCCCCAGGGAAACTGGTGGCCTGGTGTTTGAACCAGAGCACCTATTTTCAGTATAGGTCTCATTAGAAATACCATGGGAGATTCCAGCCCAGGAATCATGAACCCTGTAGGCCACCATTTTTCCTCCCTTGGAACCCTCAAGAACCATCATGCCAACAACATATCCATTTTTTAAGGTTCTGAGGATCTTTTAGGCTCCTAATCACACTTCTACAGGGCTTCCCTGATATCTCAGTTGGTAAAAAAAAATCCACCTGCAATGCAGGAGACACTGGTTTGATTCCTGGGTCAGGAAGATCCACTGGAGAAGGAATAGGCTACTGACTCCAGTATTCTTGGGCTTCCCTTGTAGCTTAGCTAGTAAACATGTGTTTGATCCCTGGGTTGAGAAGATGCCCTGGAGAAGGAAAATGCTACCAACTCCAGTATTCTGACCTGGAGAAATCCATGGACTGTAGTCGGACATGACTGAGCTACTTTCATTCACACACTCACTCATACCTCGGCAGTGGAACCCAGTCTCCTCCTATCAGTCTGTCAGCATGAGGAGACATTTTTCTCTGAGGTCATCTTGAATTTTCAGGCCCTGGGACTCTTCTGGATGTGAAGCTGCACCTAAACTGGTGCCAGGGGACGCAGTTCAGGACAACATCTCCAGGCACGCTGCCCTGGGGACTCTGCTCCAACTATATTTCTGAAAAACCTAGGGTCTCATTAGCCAAGATCAAATCTGTGCTTTGTAATATGTGGCCCTACTGTGAACAATACTTCCCAGTATGCCTGAGCACATGGTCCCATTTAGGCACCTAACACCACACATGTTAATAACATGAAGGCCCTTCTGGCTCTAAATTTCTAATCAAAGTCTGGTGGTGTGCTGGACTCATGGGTGATTTCCAGACACTAGCTTTCCAAAACACTTTTTGAAACCAGAACATTTTCACTCATAATACAGGTTCACAATGAAATAAAATGGGCACGTTGAGTTAAGAAGGCTGAGGACTTTAAACCAACACATTTGCCCTCAAAATGGGTGCACTACAGGTCAACACCGAGATCAGATTGATTATATTCTTTGCAGCCAAAGATGGAGAAGCTCTATACACATAGCAAAAACAAGACCAGGAGCTGACTGTGGCTCAGATCATGAACTCCTTATTGCCAAATTCAGACTTAAATTGAAGAAAGTAGGGAAAACCACTAGACCATTCAGATATGACCTAAATCAAATCCCTTATGATTATACAGTGGAAGTAAGAAATAGATTTAAGGGACTAGATCTGATAGATAGAGTACCTGATGAAATATGGACGAAGGTCCATGACATTGTACAGGTGACAGGGACCAAGACCATCCCCATGGAAAAGAAATGCAAAAAAGCAAAATGGCTGTCTGAGGAGGGCTTACAAATAGCTGTGAAAAGAAGACAAGCAAAAAGCAAAGAAGAAAAGGAAAAATATAAGCATCCGAATGCAGAGTTCCAAAGAATAGCAAGGAGAGATAAGAAAGCCTTCCTCAGGGATCAATGCAAAGAAATAGAGGAAAACAATGGAATGGGAAAGACTAGAGATATCTTCTAGAAAATTAAAGATACCAAGGGAACATTTCATGCAAAGATGGGCTCGATAAAGGACAGAAATGGTAGGGACCTAACAGAAGCAGAAGATATTAAGAGGAGGTGGCAAGAATACACAGAGGAATTGTAAAAAAAAGACCTTCACGACCAAGACAATCATGATGGTGAGATCACTCACCTGGAGCCAGACATCTTGGAATGTGAGGTCAAGTGGGCCTTAGAGAGCCCACTACGAACAAAGCTAGTGGAGGTGATGGAATTCCAATTGAGCTATTTCAAATCCTGAAAGATGATGCTGTGAAAATGCTGCACTCAATATGCCAGCAAATTTGGAAAACTCAGCAGTGGCCACAAGACTGGAAAAGGTCAGTCTTCATTCCAATCCCAAAGAAAGGCAATGCCAAAGAATGCTCAAACTACCGCACAATTGCCCTCATCTCACACGCTGGTAAAGACATGCTCAAAATTCTCCAAGCCAGGCTTCAGCAATATGTGAACCCTGAACTTCCAGATGTTCAAGCAGGTTTTAGAAAAAGCAGAGGCACCAGAGATCAAATTGCCAACATCCGCTGGATCATGGAGAAAGCAAGAGAGCTCTAGAAAAACATCTATTTCTGCTTCATTGACTATGCCAAATCTTTTGACTGTGTGGATCACAATCAACTGTGGAATATTCTGAAAGAGATGGGAATACCAGACCACCTGACCTGCCTCTTGAGAAACCTGTATGCAGGTCAGGAAGCAACAGTTAGAACTGGACATGGAACAACGGACTGGTTCCAAATAAGAAAAGGAGTGTGTCAAGGTTGGATATTGTCACCCTGCTTATTTAACTTATATGCAGAGTACATCATGAGGAACGCTGGGCTGGAAGAAGCACAAGCTGGAATCAAAATTGCTGGGAGAAATATCAATAACCTCAGATATGGAGATGACACCACCCTTATGGCAGAAAGTGAAGAGGAACTCAAAAGCCTCTTGATGAAAGTGAAAGAGGAGAGTGAAAAGGTTGGCTTGAAGCTCAACATTCAGAAAACAAAGATTATGGCATCTGGTCCCATCACTTCATGGGAAATAGATGGAAAAACAGTGGAAACAGTGTCAGACTTTATTTTTGGGGGGCTCAAAAATCACTGCAGATGCTGATTGCAGCCATGAAATTAAAAGACACTTACTCCTTGGAAGGAAGGTTATGACCAACTTAGATAGCATATTAAAAAGCAGAGACATTACTTTGCCAACAAAGGTCCGTCTAGTCAAGGCTATGGTTTTTCCAGTGGTCATGTATGGATGTGAGAGTTGGACTGTGAAGAAAGCTGATCACCGAAGAATTGATGCTTTTGAACTGTGGTGTTGGAGAAGACTCTTGAGAGTCCCTTGGACTGCAATGAGATCCAACCAGTCCATTCTAAAGGAGATCAATCCTGGGTGTTCATTGGAAGGACTGATGCTAAAGCTGAAACTCCAATACTTTGGCCACCTCATGTGACGAGTTGACTCACTTGAAAAGACTGATGCTGGGAGGGATTGGGGGTGGGAAGAGACGCAGACGACAGAGAATGAGATGGCTGGATGGCATCACCAACTCGATGGACATGAGTTTGAGTGGACTCCATGAGCTGGGGATGGACAGGGAGGCCTGGTGTGCTGTGATTCATGGGATCGCAAAGACTCGGACACGACTGAGCGACTGAACTGAACTGAACTGAACTGAATGGATTTTCTGATCACCAAAGTATTCCTTTCCCATATTCCCAGGTTCCTTCTGACCTGGATTTATCCTGCTTGCCTGGGAACGAAAAGCTCCTTGCACATGCCTGATAATGCGATACAGAAACTAGAAACCTGGATACCAGAGAGGCAGGGCAAACTGTGACCCTTATAGGCCTCGGGTATGCCATTTGAAATACTACTGAAAATCCTTTCTTCTGTCAAGAGCCTTTGAAAAGTTAGTATACACAGCATAATATTATGACCATCCATCTAGAACTCAGAATTCTGGGAGTTCGAAGATCTACAACGTGTTCTGCAAACTGGGCAACCGTGTACCTTCTGACCATCTCTCTTCTTGCAGGATGTAGATTTTGTAGCCCTTGGATATGCTGTCCAACTTGATCTTTAGGTCCCTAAGGGTGCATCCAGAATGTGCTGTCCAGGGTGCTGAAATGCAACAGTTTCAGACTCTGTTAGTCAGGAAGCAGGTCATTAGGGGAACAGGGATGGGGAGGGACTTCTGGACACCATGTACCCATACAATTCTGAACCGGGGACCCTTTAGCGATGAGATCTACCACCCACGGTTGTGCTAGGGGCCTTACCACAAACCCTTGCTGTGCAATATTTCCCTCATGGGAACTTCCAGCTGCCTAGACCTCTTTGGCAGCATTCTACAGTCTTATTGGAGTCATAAAGGCCCTTTCACGCTGAAGCATTTCAGAGATGCCTTTTCCCCCAAGTGGATGCTGAGGACCTGGAGATTTTGACTTTAAATTTGACCTGCTGCTCAGAATTCCTTTTGGTTTAGTCACTTGAGCCATTCTGGCCACCGTCCCTACCAGCTCCGCACGCATTCCAGTACCAGCCAATAACAAATTAGCGCTCACTGAAATTCCACAGTTCCTTCTGGCCCAAAGTCATCAAGAAAGTATATAGCTTTGTGACCATCTCCCTTACTGTAGGCCGTGGAATCCAGCGAGTTTGTGCATCTAGGATTCCGGAGGTTCTTTCGACACATTCAGTGCAGGGCTTTGGCTCTCTGAAACACCCCCAGACACCTTTCACTCTGGTGCAGTACCCTGCACGTCCTTTAAAAGATCCTGCTGCCCCCGTACTGGGTTCCAGGAGAGCCCTTATGGGAAACAGCCTGCTCTATTGTTGAAGACTATCTGGCTTCTTTGACAACCACCTACCCAGAGCAGAGCTTCCCTTGTGGCGCAGCTGGTAAAGAAGCTGCCCGTAATACAGGAGACCTGGCTTTGATTCCTGGGTTGGGAAGATCCCCTGGAGAAGGGAAAGGCTACCCACTCCAGTATCCTAGACTGGAGAATTCCACCGACTGTATAGTTCCTGTATTCACAAACAGTTGGACACGACTGAGTGACTTTCACTTTCTCGTACCCAGAACACTGTTGCAAGGGGTTCCTTTTTAACACTGCACCACTTTCCGGTCAGTGCTCCCAGAAAACCTTCCTACCACCAGACTGCCTGTCAGCAAGCAATCCAGAATACCTACTGGCCACCGATCTCTATGTGTGCTAGCGAGTTTTAAGGTTCTTTAGTGACCAAAGGGTCTGCTTGTGGTGGAAAGGAAGGCATGTATCATGGCACTAGCCACTGGCTGAAGAGGTGTATGCTTAAACCAGTCTAAGCAAACTGATTAAAGAAAATCCATCTGGGCCACCGTCCACTGGTCCAGATGGTGCCCCACATGGATATTCTGGCCAACAATCTGCCTCCTGCATACGGTTCCATGGATTCTTCATGTCCATCAATGGATGCATGGGGGTCCTCCTACTAGCCTCTCATCAGAACGTGGCCGTTATGTCTTGGGCCCAGCAAGCCATTGCTCCTTCTCACAACATAGTACTCTACTGTGGCACATGCCTGACACCTCAGTGATGCCTTCGTTGGGTATTTCTGGGCATCATTTGCCCTGACTTTGTTGTCCGGGTGACCCTTTTGGCAACTAGACTATCAGTGCACTAATTTACTATGAACTAAATGAAGATACCTTGCTGTTTATAATGCCTTACTAGAAACCACTGGTAGGACCTTGTCCCCTGAATTCCCCGTGGGGGACATTCCAGGTTTAAATGATTTTGTGAGGTACCTTCTGCCCACAGCCCATATTGGAAGCACAAGCTGTTAGTCCAGTTTGACCACCGGCCTACTGATGACACTGGAGCATATTAGATTGAGGAAAGAGCTCTGAAAAACACATAGCAAGCACTTGACCAAAGGAATATTGACCCCAATCAGACCCCGTACTTCTCCAGTACCCTTTCAGCTAAGAATTTTGACCCTTATAGGCCACCATCCTTCACCTCGAGCTCTGGTGCACAACTGAATTACCGACGACCAACAGTTCCCTGGCTCTAAGGTTCCGGGACTATTTCTGGTCTACTGGCCATCACGTGCTCAGGAAACCAATGTACTTAAGCCACCAACCTGCCCCCGTGATGCAGACAGAACCTAGAACCCTTCAGGTCAGGACTTAGGCTTGTCTGTGGTGAGACAATTGCTCTTCCAGTCCTCTGCTAACTCATGTACCATAGCACTTTGAATCCTTTTAGTCATGGGCTTTCTCGCTATTGTCCCTGGAGAGGTTCCAATCACCAGGCCACCCACCACCTAAGGTTCCTACACTCCTTATGGCCCCGAGTCTCACTGTTATTTAGGGGCACTCTGTACCTTTGTGACCATCACCCTCCAGATAGGGCCAGGACGCGGAGTCCTTAGTGCATCTCATCTATTTTGATCGGGAGGAACCTACAGGGTGTTCCTCCAGAATGATGCTGGCCTGGCCACTGGCACTCAGAAAGGGCTTCTGGACACATTCTGTCCTGGTTCTGGTGACCTGTGTGTCCTTGGTGACACCACAGTGTTTTGCATAGAGTTCCAGGAGAGCCTTTATGTACACTAAACCACACCTTTTTTTTTGAAGTTAGCTCTTTTCAGGCAACCAACCGTTCAGATCCATGCAGCAAGAGGGTCCTTTGCATCTCTGCACCTCCGTCTTACTGAGTTTAACTGGAATGTACTTGCCTGCAGACTTCTTAGCAGCCAGGGTGGGCAGATCCTTCCAAGCCCCCACTGTGAATTTATTCTGGGGAATCGTGAGTGCTTGTATAACCTGGATGCCCGACAGAGGTGAAAACAGAAGATTTCCACTCGCCCCTTCCAGCCCAGTACTAATATCCATCAGGTGGAAATGTAAGCCTTTCAGGCCTTCAATTAGCGAGCAGTGCTGAGATTAGATGAGCGCTCTCAGCCACAGTCTGCCCTCTCGTGGATGCCCCAGGTATTTTTGCTGCCGCTAAATTTCCTTCTCTCCAAGATTCCAGCAATACTCCAGGTAAACAAAGGAACCGCAGGCAGGGAAATAAGGGCTCCTCTTATCAAGTAATAAACCTGAAGATCCCTTTAGGTCTGTTTCCATCTAGATTTTTTCAGGTCCTGGGACTTTTCTGGGTTCCCTCTGCTAGCACACTGGTATCACAGGGAGCATTTCCAGACACCATCTGCCATTTGATTCAGCCAGATTGCCAGTGAACTGGAGTCGCGTGGCATGGTCTCCCCCACAAATCCTGCGATATGGAATATATAGGCTAATTGAAAACCAAACTTCCTGTTCTCTGCTTGTCTCGGTCACAGGCACCACGGCATCAGGAAAGTGTCCAGGATATCTTACTGCTCAAAGTTAACGGACATGCCTGCGACCAGAAGACTTTCTGGTGATTACCCTGGAAACTAGAGCTCTTTTGGTCATAGTCCCAGAGTGGGGTTTATGTACCCTAAGCCCTCATGACTAAGGAATCTCAACCCTTTCAGACACTGAACTTACCAACAGCATGGATGAACGAATGAACTTTCAAGTCAACAACGTGTTTCCTCCCTTAGGGTCTGGTGCTCCTTAGGGTCCAGAACTGCTTGGCTTTCCTGTAGACCTCAAATGACTAGGTCACTAGACTGCCATTGTGCTGAAAAGAAGAGGGCCTTTGCACCCACTAGCCAGGCCTGGCTTGGGAAGGTCCTCAGCTATCCCACTTGATACAGAAACTAGAACCCTTTCAAAAATAAAATTCTGCAACCATTGTGTCCCTGGCAACCTTCCTAGCACCATTTGGTCCCTACATCTAGAGTTCCACGTGTCCTCATGGCCCTACCCTGCCAATCAGACGGAGGATTAGATACACTTCACATCATCACCTTCTTAGTGGCCGTGAAACTCACACCCAGAACTCTAGGACCCTAAGGCTCTTCTGCCCACCTTTATTACAGGGTCCTCTCACCGAGGGAGCACTTGCGGACATGTAGTTTGCTGTGCCATGTGCCTTGTGGATTCTTTCCTAAGCCGAATTACTTGAGCAGTGAGTTCCAGAAGAACACACACAAGCACTATCCTTCCCAGGATAGGTGGCACACACTGCCCTGAGGATAAACATCCATCCAGAGGGTACTCTTTCCCCCACTGCGTCTTGATCTGGATGTTGCCTGGAGAATCTGGTCATCATAGTTTCTTCTAGCTAGGGTTCCAGGTTTCCTGCTGGCTTCCACTTTCTGCATATTCATGAGAACCCAGGCTTATTGGTGAGCTGTTGCCCCCCCTTAGGTGGAGAAACTTTGGGGTCACAGCACTATCAGCCCAGAGGAACCAAGAGGTTGCTAGCTGGGGAATCTGGAGTTCTCTCGGCCACTAACTGTCTTGCATGCTGGTGCCCAGGAAAACCTTCCTGCAAACAACCTGATTACTTAGTAAGGTTCTGATGATAATTAAGGATCCTACATCATCCTCATGGAATGGAAACCCAGGATCCTCCCAACTGGGCCCAGAGTAGAACCAGGCTTTTCACTCTTAGGTATGTCACCCTCTCATGCCTGGGCCATTTCCATGACCCTCACTGATACCACAGGCATTACTCCTGCAAGACATCTTCCATGCAGGGGAGATTCAGTGGAGACAATGCATGCATCCAGAGCTCCCATTGGCCCTAGTCAGAGACATACTTGCTATATAAAACCCTAGTGGGAACCATTCTTGTAAAATGGTACTACTCCACACCCATTAGAGCACCCACTGTCTGTCACATGACTGTCAGGAGGGCCTTCACCATGGAGTTTTTGGGTACTTACCATCTAAGATGCACCAGTGTGCTTGGGGACTGGGGCTTTCCAGACATCACTTTAGTATTCTAGTGTGGAAATCGGAGCAGTTTTGGTCACAGTAAGTGACACATGCTGAGGGAAAGTGGGTAATTTAGGTTCTGTTTTTGGATACATTTCAGCCACCTTGCCCTTTCTCCTATAACCAACCCCACATGGGAGCCCTGATGAAACTTCCAACCACAGATGTGGCTCCTTGCTAGGGTTCTTGGGTTCACTCTTGCATGGGGTCTTCTGGCATGCCTAGGGACTGAAGGTACTTTGGCCATCAGGCTTCCTCCATGATGCAGGAAGAAATCCTCCAGCCACTGGTCAGGCCTAGCTCAGCTACCATTTGCACATCACCTTTCCATATTCACTTTCCACTTGGCTGTGGCAGCCAGAGTCCATCGGGCATGGTTTTCCATCCCGACATCCAGGAACAAGTAGGTTTCTAGACACCTGCATTTGGGGCACTTCTGGTGATCCTGCCCAGGTGCTGTGTTGGGGCTATTCTGACAGACCAGGCTGACTGTGCACTGTGTTCTACAAGGACCACAGGCTGCCTGGTCCTGTGGAACACAGAACCCTGTAAGGAATCACTTATGTAGAGCTCTGGTACTAGATGGCCCTGTTCCCATTCAGCCTTCATCTGAGTGGTGCCCCAGGGAGCCATCCAGCTGCCAGACTTGCCGCCAGCCTGGGATCCAGTTTTCCCGACAGCTCCCAGCCAGTGTGCCGCCTGGAGAACTGGGAACTGTGTTGGTCTTTTCAGCAACCAGCCTGCTCATGGAAGGCAGAAGGATAGCACTTCTCCTCATAACACTAACATCCTGAATGGTAACTGCGGGCCTGGTGTTTGAACCAGAGCACCTCTGTTCACAGTACAGGCGTCACTATGAGATGTCATCGGTGCTTCCAGCCCAGGAATCATGAATCTTCTGGCACTCCATTTCTCACTCCTTAGGGTGACAACAACATGTCCATTCACTCTGGTTTTAGGGATCTCTCAGGCTCCCAATCACACTTTGATTGAACCCATGTAGAACCCAGGCTCCTCCTATTAGTCTGTCAGCATGAGAAGACACTTTGGTCTGAGTCCCTCTTGATTTCTCAGGCCTGTGACT
Organism: Moschus berezovskii; assembly: GCF_049115385.1. Classification (NCBI taxonomy): domain Eukaryota; kingdom Metazoa; phylum Chordata; class Mammalia; order Artiodactyla; family Moschidae; genus Moschus; species Moschus berezovskii. The sequence continues at coordinate 25,168,313 of NC_142488.1, read as the reverse complement.
CTTTTGGATGTGAGCTTGCCCCTGCACCAGTGCCATGGGAGACAGTTCAGGGCACCATCTGCCTGGTCACGCTGCCCTGCGGGACCCTTTGACAACTATACTTCTGAAAAGCTATGATCTCATTGGCCAAGAGCAAATCTGTGTGGTCAAATACCTGGCCGTACGGTGAACATTTCTTTCCAGCAGGCAAGCGCCCCATTACTCCTTACTCCACGTAGTGTTAATACTATGCAGGCCCTTCTGACTCTAAATTTCTAATCAAAGTCTGTTGGTGTGCTGGCCACCTGGGTGATTTACAGCAACCCATTTTGCAAAAGTCTGTTGGAACCAGAGCATTTTCATTCTAAATACATGTCTCCCTAGATGTCCATCTGCAGACGAATGGATAAGAAAGCTTTGGTACATATACACAATGGAGTATTACTCAGCTATTAAAAAGAAGACATTTGATTCAGTTCTAATGAGGTGGATGAAACTGGAGCCTATTATACAGAGTGAAGTAAGCCAGAAAGAAAAACACCAATACAGTATACTAACGCATATATATGGAATTTAGAAAGATGATAATGATAACCCTGCATATAAGACAGCAAAAGAGACACAGGTATATAGAACAGTCTGTGGGACTCTGTGGGAGGGGGTGAGGGTGGGATGATTTGGGAGAATGGCATTGAAACATGTATATTATCATATTGAAACGAATCACCAGTCCAGGTTCGACGCATGATATAGGATGCTCGGGGCTGGTGCATGGGGATGACCCAGAGGGAAGATAAGGGGAGCAGGGATGTGGGAGGGGGGTTCAAGAAGGGGAACACATGTACACCCAGGGTGGATTCATGTCATTGTATGGCAAAACCAACCAATATAATATTGTAAAGTAATTAGCCTCCAATAAAAAAATAATAATAATAAAGAATATAAAAATAATAAGTAAATAAATACGTGTCTCACACTGAAATAAACTGGGCACTTGGGAGGTACCAAAGCTTAGTACTCTCAGCCACCACACTTCCCCCCTAACGTGGCTGCACTGATGGATTTTCTCATCACCATCATACTCCTTTGCTATGCTTCCCAGGTCCCTTCTGACTTGGATTTATCCTCCTTGCCTGGGAACCAAAAGTTCTTTGCCTAACCTGATAATGTAATACAGATAATAGAAACCTTCTGAATACTGGACAGGTATGGGAAACTATGGCACTTATAGTCCTCAGCTAGCCCATTTGAAATGTTCCCTAGAATTCTTTGTGTCAAGAGGCTTTGCAGAAGTTAGTATACACAGCACACTATGATCACCATCTATCCTAGACCCCAGAATGTCAGGTGTCCTAAGATCAACAACTTGGGCTGCCAGCTGGGTAACCGTGTAACCATCCCTCTTCTTGTTGGACATAGATTCTGTAGCCCTTGGACACCCTGTCCAACTGATCTCTCGGTCCCTAAGGGCTCGCCCAGAATGTGCTGTCCAAGGTGCTGAGTTCCAGGCTCTGTTAGTCTGGAAGCAGCTGACGGGGCCGAGGGAGGCACATGGCTGGGGAGAGACTAATAGACACCATGTTCCCTTTCACTTCTGCACCAGGGCCCCTTTGGAGATGAGACTTACCACCCACGACTGTGCCAAACCCTTGCTGTGCAATATTTCTCTCATGGGAAGTTCCAGCTTCCAAGACACCCTTGGCAGCATTCTACAGTCTTATTGGAGTCATGAAGGCCCTTCAACGCTGAGGAATATCAGCGATAATTTTTCCACCAAGTGGATGCTGTGGACCCAGAGATTTTTACTGTAAGTTTTCCCAGCTGCTCAGAATTCATTTTGGTTCAGTCACTTGAGCCATCTCAGCTGACATCCCTACCCAGTCTGCACACATCCAAGTACCTGCCAATAACAATTACCCCTTATTACAATTCCAGAGCTCCTTCTGGCCCAAAGTCATCAAGAAAGTGTATACCTTTCAGACCATTACCTAACTGTAGGCTAGTCTACCTCATAGCGCTGTCAGACACAACTGAACAACTAAGCATAGCATAGCACACCTCGTAGATCTTTGGTCAGAATCTGCATGCAGTGCAGGAGATCCAGGTTCGATCCCTGGATTGGAAAGATCCCCTGGAGAAGGAAATGGCAACCAAATCCAGTATTCTTGCCTGGAGCATCCCATGAAAACATGGCGTCACAACAGTTGGACACAATCTAAGAGACTAAACCACCACCAGGACTCCTGGAGTTCTTCCAGACACATGCAGTCGAGGCACTAGCACTTGATCTACTTCTGGATACCTTATGCCCTGATGCTAGTGCCATGCTCACCCGTTAAAATACCATGCTGCTCTAGTACTGGGTTCCAGGAGCGCCCTTATGGGAAATAGACAGCTCTTCTGCTGAGGAATATCTGGCCTTATTGACAACAACCTATGGATAACATTGTTGTAAGGGGCTCCTTTTTATCAACGCACTGGTTTCCTGACATTGCACCCAGAAAACCATCCAACCACCAGACTTCCCATCAGCCAGCAATCTGGAATACCTGCTGCTGCTGCTGCTGCTAAGTCACTTCAGTTGTGTCCGACTCTGTGACCCCATAGACGGCAGCCCACCAGGCTCCCCCATTCCTGGGATTCTGCAGGCAAGAAGACTGGAGTGGGTTGTCATTTCCTTCTCCAATGCATGAAAGTGAAAGTGAAGTCGCTCAGTCGTGTCCGACTCCTACTGGTCCCCAAAGTGTATGTGTCCTAGTGGGTAGTGAGATTCTTTAGTGACCAGAGGGTCCGCGTGTGGTGGAAACGAAAGCATATGGTCATGACACTAGACACTGGCTGGGGAGGTGTATGTTTCAACCAGTCTAAGCAAACTGATGAATTCTCTTTCTCTGAATTCAACTTGATTTCTCAGTCCCTGAGACTCTTCTGGATATGAGCTTGTCCCTGTACCAGTGCCATGGAAACTATCTGCCCGGGCATGCTGCCCAAGGAGCCTGTTCGCAACTCTACATTCGAAAACCAATGGTCTTGTTGGCCAAGACTAAATCTGTGGTGTGGAATATGTGGGGCTACTGTAAACCATATGTTTCAGTATACCTGTGCCCATGGTCCCACTGAGGAACCTTACACCATGCATGTTAGTATGATGCAAACCTTTCTGGCCCTAAATCTAATCAAAGTCTGTTGTTGTGTTGGGCATCTGGATGAAAACCAGCTGCAAGTTTTTCAAAAGGCTGTTTAAACCAGAGCATTTTCACTCACAGTATAGGCCTCACACTGGAATACACTGGGCTCTTGCAGTTAAGAAACCTGAGCCTTTTCAGCCAATACACATCGCCCTGTGGGTGCACTGATGGAGTTTTCTGATCACCATGGTACCCCTTTGCTATGTTTCCCAGCTTCCTTCTGACTGAGATTTATCCTGCTTGCCTGGGAATGAAAAGTCATTTTCCTAATCCTGATAATGTGAATCAGATATTAGAAATGTTCTGGATAGTGGAGAGGCATGGAAAACTACAGCCCTTAGAGTCCTCAGCTATCCCATTTGAAATGCTACCTAGATCCTTTTAGTCAAGAGTCTTTGAAAAAGTTAGTATACACAGCACTTTGAGATCACCATCCAGCCTAGGCTCCAGAATTCCAGGTGTCCTAAGATCTGTTAGTTGGCCTGGAAGCTGGACAACCATGTAACGTTATGACAATCATTCCTATGTAGTATGCGGAACCTACAGCCCTTGGACGTCCTGTCTATCTTGAGTCTAGAATGTGCTGTCCACGGTGCTGAACCCCAGAACACTTCCAGACTCAGCCTGGAAGCCCCGTCAGGAGGGGCACAGGGATAGGGAGGAGCTCCATACATCACATGCCTGATCACTTCTTCACTGGAAGTCCATTTGAGAATGAGACTTACCACCTACAGGTGTGCCAGGGTCTTTACCCAAACTCTTGCTGTGCAATATGTGCCTTATGGGAATTAAACTGCCAGGTCCCAGAATCCCTTTTGGCAGCATTCTACCGCCATTTGGAGTCATGAAGGCCCTTTCACCCAGAAGTGTTTCAGGGAGATTTTTCCACCCACAGCTGATGAGGTGGACCCAGAGATATTGATTGTAAATCAGCTCCACTGCTCAGAATTCTCTCCAGTTCAATCACTTGAGCCATTTCAGTCACCATCTCTACACACTCCTCCCCATCCAAGTACCTGCCAAAACCCAATTTAATCCCTCACTACAGTACAAGAGATCCTTATGGCCCAAAGTCATAAAGAAAGTTTACACCATTGAGATCATCTCCCTTCTCATAGGCTGTAGAACCGGGGTCTTTTGTGCATCTAGGACTCCTGGAGTTGTTCCAGACACATGCGGCCCAGGACACTGGCACTCTGAACCACTTCTGGACACCTTCTGCCCTGGCACTGGTGCCCTGCTCGTCCTTTAAAGGACCCTCTTGCCCTGTACTGGGTTCCTGGCGAGCCCTTATAGGAAAGAGCCTGCTCTACTTCTGAGGAATATGTGGCTTTATTGACGAACACCTATTGAGAACATGATTTCAAAGGCCTTCTTTTAACAACAAAGCAGCTTCTGGGAAGTTCTCTCGGAAATCTTACCGGCCACTAGACTTCATGTCAGCCATTAAAAGAGAATTCCCACTGGCCTCCAATTTGTATGTGTGCTGCCAAGAATTAAGGTTCTTGAGCGACAAGAAGGTTAGCTTGTGGTAAAAAAAAAAAAAAAAAAAAAAAAAGGACCTGGTCATGAACTAGACACTGGCTGGGGGAGGGGTTGGCCTCAACCATTCTAAGCAAACTGATGAAGCAAGGTCTCTCTGGGCCACCGTCTAGCAGTCAAAATGGTACCCCACACTTACATTCCGGCCAGCAACCGGCCTCCTCTCTGTGGTTCCAATGATTCCTCATACCCCTCAATGAAAGCATGCCTCATCCTACCAGCATTCAGCAAGAGGTTGCCTTTACACCTTGGGCCCCGCAAGTCACCGCTATTTCTCACAACAGAGTACCGTACTTTTCTACATGCTTGACACCAAAATTATGCCTAGGTCGGGTAATTCCAGGCACCATTCCCCCTGAATTTATTGTCTGGGTGACCCTTTTCGCAACTAGACTGTCAGTGTACAGGGTTCCGAACTGAATTAAGAATGCTTCCTGTGAAAGATAGGGCCTTACTGAAAGCCATTCTAACAGCTTGTTGGTACCTGGGGTTCTTTGGCTTGAGTATTCCCATGCTGTTAGCCTCCTGAGGGCCATTCCAGCTTTAAATGTTTTTGTGAGGTGAGATATTTCCTGTCCAAAGCCTAAACAGAAAGCACGTGTTATCAGTCCAATTTGACCATTCTCCTATTGCTGAAACTTTAACATATTAGATTCAGGTGCAGCCGTCTTACCAAGACAAAACATGTCACATGAGCAAAGGAATTTTGAGCCCTATTGGCCACCGTTCCACTGCAAGATAATTTCACTGGAGAAATTTGAGCTTTATTGGCTACCTTCCTTCATCTGGCGCTCTAGTGCCCAGAAGAATCACCGACCAACAACAGTACCCTGCCTCTAAGGTTCCGGGACTACTTCCGGCTATCTGCCAAAGGGGTGAAAGGCACCAAATATTGTTAAGACCCCAACCTGCACCGTCATGCCAACGCTAGAAGTTTTCAGGTTAGGAGGTAAACTTCTCTGTGGTGAGCTGATTTCTCCTCCAGTCCTAAGCTAGCTCATGTCCCATGAAACTTTGAACTGCTTCATTCATGGGCTTGCTTCATCCTGTCCCTGGGGAAGTTTGGATCACCAGACCACACAGCACCTAAGGTTCCTGCACTCCTTATTGGCCCCGAGTCTCAATGTTATTAAGGGCACTCTGTACCCTTGTGACCATCACCATTCTGATAGGAGCAGAACTCAGAGCCCTTACTGCATCACATTCATTTGATCGGGAGGAACCTACAGGGTGTTCCTCCGCAATGACACTGCCCTGGACACTGCACTCAGAAAGAACTCCTTGACACATTCCGCTCTGGGCCTGATGACCTGTGGGTCCTTTCGGAGACCAGAATATCTTTGCATAGGGTTCCAGAAGAGCCTTTATGTACACTAGATCACAGCTTTTTTGAAACAGAGTATTTTTTGGCAACCAGCCGTTCAGATTCCTACAGCAAGGGGGCCCATCTGCATACTTCACCTCCAAGTAAGTGGGGTACCTCGAATTTTTATGGGAAGAGCACTGGCAGCTAGGTTTCCAACATACCAACGGGCCACAACTGTGAATTTATTGTGGGGAACGAGGGTGGTTGGATAACCAAGCAGCCGGACTGCAGTGAAAACAGACTATTTCCCCCTCTAGGCACTAATATTCACCAGGTGGAACTGTGAGCCTTTCAGGTCTTCAATTAGCTAACAGTCTTGTAATTAAATGAGCTCTCTGGGCCACTGTCCACAGTCTCCTGCGTAGCCCAGGACTTTTGCTTCCTGTAAATTTCCCTCTCTCCAAGATTCCAGCAGGTGGCGCTACTTGAAAAGAACCCACCTGCCAATGCAGCAGACATAAGAGACATGGGTTCGATCCCTGGGTCGGGAAGATCCACTGGACAAGGAAATGGCAACCAAGTCCAGTATCCATGCCTGGAAAATCCCAGGGACTAAGGATTCTGGTGGGCCACAGTCCATGGGGTGGGAGAGTGTTGGACACGAATGAACCGACTTAACACACAGGGAAGATTCCAGCAATCCTTCAAGTCCACAAACCATATTAAGGCGGGGGAACATGGGTTCCTCTTAGTAAAATATCAACCTCATGTTCCCTGTAGGTCTGCGAACATCTAGATGTTCTCAGGCCCTGGGACTTTTCTGAATTCTTTCTGGTAACACGTTGGAGTCACACGGGGCATATCCAGAAACCTTCCGCAATTGAACGCCTGCCCCGGGGGTTCTGCTTTATGCAGATTCCCGGTGAACTGGTATGGCGTGGGCTGTACCCAAATCCTGTGCTATGGCATATATAGCCTAATTGAAAACCATACTTCTGGTATCCTGATGGTCTCAGTCACAATTAGGCACGGGACTCCACATCGCATCAAGAAGTGCCCAGGATATCTTACTACTCTAAGTTCATGGACATGCCTGGGACCAGTGGGGCTTCTGGCAATTACTTTACTGGTAGCTGTTAAAACTGGAGTCCTTTTGGTCACCGTCTCAGACTTCAGAATATGTACACAGAAGCCTCAGAGCTAACGAATCTCCAGGCTTTCAGACACTGTAATTCCCAAAACATGTACAAACCAATGAACTTTCAAGTCACCAACATGTTTCCTGCCTTAGGGTCTGGTGTTCCTTAGGGTCCAGAATTGTTTGGCTTCCCTGTAGAACTAAAATGATTAGGTCACTAGCCTGACATTGTGATGCAGAGAACAGGGCCTTGCATCCACTAGCCAGACCTGGCCTTGGGGAGGGTCCTCAGCTAGCCCACTTGAAACAGAACCTAGAACCCTTTCAAACATGGAATTCAGCACTCATTGTGTCTCTAGGCACATTCCTAGCACCATCTGGTCCCTGCATCTGGATTTTCAAGTGTCCTTATGGTCCTAGACCATCCATCAGCTAGAGGATTAGATACCCTTCACATCATCACCTTCTTAGTGGCTGTGAGACTCACAGCCTGAACTCTAGGACCCTAAGGTTGTTCTGACAACCTTTAGTCAAGATCGCTCTGGCCAAGGGAACACTTTCAGAAATGTACTGTTATGTGGCACATGCCCTGTGGATCCTTTCTGAAGCCAAACTACTTCTGCACTGTGCTCCAGGAAAACATATACGGGCACTATTCTGTGCCAAGTTTTGGCACACACTGCCCTAAGGCTAACCATACACTGAAATATCTGGTGCAAGGGACCTCTCTCTCCAGTTCATCTTGATCTCCAAGTGCCTGGGGAAGTACTGGTCATCAGATTTTCCTAGCCAGGATTCAAGGTTCGTGCTGGCCCATACTGTTTTCATGTTCTTGGAAACCTAGGCTTCTTGGAGACCTGTCTGCTCACCCTAGATGGAGAGATTTCTGGATCACAGCACTATCATCCCTGAGGAACCTAGAGCTTCCTAGCCAGTGAATCTTAGTTCTCTAGACCAATAACTCTCAGCCTCATGTTGGTTCCCCAGAGAACCTTCCTGCCAACAACCTCACTGCTTTGCAAGGTTCTGATGATAATTAAGGTTCCTGCAATATTCTCACATGACGGAAACCCAGGATCCTACAATGGGGCTCAGTGAAGACCAAGGCTTTTCACTTCTCGGGTATGTCACCCTCTCATGCATGGACATTTCCATGCCCCTCCCTGGTAACCAGGCATTACTTGTGGAGGACATCTGCTGTGCAGAGGGCCCTTTAAGTGGAGATACTCCCTGTATCCAGGGTGCACACTGGCCCTGGACAAAGCCTGTGCTGTCAAATATACAGCCCTAGCGGGAACCATTCTTGTAAAATGCTGCTACACCAGACACATTTTGGTACCCACACTCTGTCACATGAGGGTCAGGTGGGCCTTACTCAGCAAGGAGTTTTGGGACAGTTCCCAATGTGGTTGGGGCCTGCCTGGGGCTCCAGCCATCAGATTGTTAACTACTGATATAGGAACACTTTGAGTCACAGTACATGACATACACTGATGTCAAGTGGGTACTTTCGATTTAGTGTTGGAACAATTTCAGCCATCTTTCCCCTTCCCCTCTACCCAAGGCCACATGGGACCCCTAATGAAACTTGCAACCACAGATGTGGGTTCTTGCTAGAGTTCTCAGGTTCTCTCTTGAATAGGGTCTTCTAGCATGCCTAGGGACTGAAGGTATTTTGGCCACCAGGCTTCCCGCATGTCGTAGAACAGAGAACACCTACATCCACTGGGCAGACCTAGATCTCAGGACATTTGCAGATCCAGCACTTGGCTACATCATTTATACATGACCTTCGACAATCACCCTCCCAGTAGGCTGTGGCACCTAGAGCACATCGGGCATGGTTTTCCATCCCAACATCCAGGAACAAAGAAGTTTTGGGACACTTGCACTTGCAGCACTTCTGCTGGCCCTGCTGTGTTCTGGGGATATATTCAGAGACCAGGCTCTCTGCACACTGGATTCGACAAGGACAATAGGCTGCCTGGTGCTGTGGAACATAAAACCATGTAAGTGACCATTTATCTAGAGCCGTGGTATAAGACGGCCCCTTTCACAATCTGCCATCATCTGCAGGGTGTCCCAGGGAGCCTTTCAACCACCAGACTTGCTGCCATCTAGGGTTCCAGGATTCCCGCCAGCTCCCACCTTTGTGAATCCTGCAGAACTGAGAAGTGTGTAGCTCCCTCGGGTTAGCAATGTGCTCATGGGTGCCAGGAGAGTTCAGTTCAGTTAAAATCAGTTCAGTTGCTCAGTCGTGTCCAACTCTTTGCAACCCCATGACTGCAGCATGCCAGGCCTCCCTGTCCATCACCAACTCCCGGAGTTTACTCAGACTCATGTCCATTGAGTCTGTGATGCCATCCAACCACCTAATTCTCTGTCGTCCCCTTCTCCTCCTTTCTTCAATCCTTCCCAGCATCAGGGTCTTTTCAAATGAGTCAGTTCTTCATATCAGGGACCGAAGTATTGGAGTTTCAGCTTCAATACTGTCGGCTTGGTGTTTCTGTTCATGATACAGGCATCACTAGAGATAGCACGAGCAATTCCAGCCCAGGAATCATGAACCCTGTGTGACATCATTTCTCCCACCTTGGGATCCCCAAGCATCTTCAGACAGACAACATATTGATTCTTTAAGATTCCAAGGGTATTTTAGGCTCCCAGTCACACTTCTGTGGTGGAACCCAGTCTCCTCCTATTAGTTTGCCAACACGAGGAGACATTTTGGTCTGAGTCCATCTTGACTTCTCAGATGCTGGGACTCTTCTAGATGTGAGGATGCACCTCACCAGTTCCGTGGGAAGTTTTTTCAGGACACCGTATTCCTGGACAAGCTACGTCAGTATAGCTTTCAAAATATACTTCTGAAAACCTAGGGTTTCATTGGCCAAAACGAAAGCTGTGTTGTGGAATACTTGGCCCTACTGTGAACCATACTTTCCAGTGTGCCCATGGTCACATTTAGGCATCTAACACCACCCATGCTAATATCATGAATGTCCTTCTGGATCTAAATTTCTAATCAAAGTTTGCTGGTGTGACAGGCACCTGGGCGATTTCCACCTGCTAGTTTTCCAAAAGGATGTTTAAATCAGAGCATTTTCACTCATAATACAGGCTTCACACTGGAACAAACTGGGCACGTGAGTTGAGAAACCAGAACCCTTTCAGCCATCATACTTCCCCCCATGGGTGCACTCATGGATTTTTTGATCATCGATTGTACTCCTTTGCTATGCTTCCCTGGTTCCTCCTGACCTGCATTTATCCTGCTTGCCTGGGAACTAAAAGTTCTTTGCCTAAGCCTGATAATGTGATACAGATAATAGAAACCTTCTGGTTACGGGACAGACATGGGAAACTATTGTCCTTATAGTCCTCAGCTATCCCATTTGAAATGCTTCCTAGATCCTTTTAGTCAAGAGTCTTTGAAAAAGTTAGTATACCCAGCACATTGGGATCACCATCCAGCCTAGGTTCAAGAATTCCAGGTCTCCTAAGATATAATAGTTGGCCTACAAGCTGGAAAACCTTGTAAACTTCTGTCGGTCACTCTTGTGTAGGATGTGGACCCTACAGTCCATGGACATTCGGTCCATCTTGATCCTCAGGTCTCTAAGGGCTCTCCCAGAATGTGCTGTCTAGGGTGCTGAACCTCAGAACACTCCTGGACTCAATCTGGATGCCAGGTCATGAGGGGCACAGGGCTGGGGAGGGACTTCTGAACACCATCTGCCAGGCCACTTCGGCACTGTGGGCTGCTTTGGCAAACAAGACTACCACTTTGGGTGAGCCAGGGTCTTTACTGGAAACTCTTGCTGTGCGATATGGCCCCTGTGGGAACTAAACTGCCAGTGCCCTGGACCCCTTTTGGCAGCATTCTACCGTTGTATTGGACTCAGGAAGGCCCTTTTACCCTGAAGTGTTTCAGGGAGATCTTTCCGCCCAGAGTTTATGCTCTGGAGTCAGAGATACTGATTCTACGTCAGCCACATTGCTCAGAATTCCTTTCATTTCAGTCACTTGAGCTATTTCAGCCACCATCTGTACCCACGCCTCCCCATCCAAGTACCTGTCAATAACTAATTTAACCCCTCACTACAATTCCAGCGCTCCTTCTGGCCCAAAGTCAAACAGAAGGATATACCCTTGAGATCATCTCCCATTTCTTAGGCTGTAGAACCAAGTGATTTTGTGCATCTAGCACTCCAGGAGTTCTAGAGACATGCAGTGCAGGGCACTGGCACTCTGAACCAATTCCAGACACCTTCTGTCCTGGCACTGTTACCCTAATCATCTTTTAAAATACACTGTTAGCCTGGTACTGGGTTCCAGGAGAGCCCTTATGGGAAACGGCCTGCTCTATTGCTGAGGAACATGAGGCTTTATTGACAACCACTCATTGAGCTACTCGGCACTGCTTCTGGAAATCTTACCGGCCACCAGACTTTCTGTCAGTAAGTGAAACAGAATTTCCACTGGCCCCCAATCTGTATGTATGCTAGCGAGCATTAAGGTTCTTTAGTAACAAGAATGCTCGCTTATTGTAGATAAGAAAGCACATGGTCATGGCACTAGCCACAGGCTGGGAAGGGTTTGGCCTCAATCACTCTAAGCAAACTGAGGAAGTGAGATCCCCCTGAGCCACTGTCGAGCAGTCCAGATGGTGCACTACACTTACATTCTGGCCAGCAATCTTCCTCTTCCAAAGGGTTCCATGGATTCTTCATAACCCTCAATGGAAGCATGGTTCCTCCTACCATCATTAAGCAGGGGGAGGCCTTTGGGCCTTAAGCCCTGCAATCCATTACTCCTTTTCACAACACCGTCCCATACTTTTGTACATGCTTGACACAGAAATGATGCTTTGGTGGGGTACTTCCGGACACCATTCTCCCTGACTTTATTGTCCGGGTGACCCTTTTGGCAACTAGACTGTCAGTGCACTGGGTTCCTACGAACTGAATTAAAAATCGTTACTGTGAAAGATAGGGCCTTCTACTGTGAATGATAGGAAATCATTCTAACAGCCTGTTGTTATCTGGGGGCCCTTCAGCCCCAGTACTCCCATCCTATTAGCCTCGAGTGGTATTTCCTTTCCGCAGCCTATATGGGAAGCGTGGGTTTCAGTCAAATCTGACAACCAGCCTACTGCTGAAACTGGAACATATTTGATTCAGGTATAGATATCGGACAGAGATAGATCTATGAGCTTAGGAATTTTGAGTCCTTTCAGCCACCATACTTCTCGGAGACGCTTTGAAATGATAAATTTGAGCCTTGTCAGCTACCTTCCTTCATCTCGAGCTCCGGTGCCCAGCAGAATCACCGACCACCAACAGTACCCTGGCTCTAAGGTTCTGGGATGTTCTCTGGCATCCTGCCAATCATGTGCCCAGGAACCAAACGTTATTAAGTCACCAATCTTCCATGTCATGCAGAAATTAGACGCTTCAGGTCAGGAGTTAGGCTTGTCTATGGTTAGCCAATTGCTCCTCCAGGCCTCCAGGCCTCTAACAGCTTCTTAGCCTGGAATTTTGAACACTTTGAGTTATGGGCTTGTTCGCTAGTGTCTCTGGAGAGGTTCGGATCACCAGCCTACCCAGCACCTAAGGTTCCTACACTCCTTATGGCACCGAGTCTCACTGTTACTTAGTGGCACTCTACCCTTGTGACCATCACCCTCCCGATTGGGCCAGGACTCAGAGCCCTTAGTGCATCTCATGCATTTTGATTGGGAGGAACCTACAGGGTGTTCCACCGCAGTGACACTCCCCTGGCCGCTAGTACTCAGGACTTCTGCACACATTCCGCTCTGATGATGGTGACCTGTGGGTCCTTCCTGAGACCACAAATCTTTTCGTAGGGTTCCACGAGAGCCTGCATGTACACTAGCGCACAGTTTTCTTTGAAACAGTGTTCTTTTTGGCAACCAGCCATTCAGACCCGTGCAGGGAGGGGCCCTTCTGAATCATTGAACCTCCGAGTAACTTTTGTACCTGGCGATTTTCATGTGCAGACTTCTTGGCAGCTAGGGTTCCAGGCTACCCTCCAGCCCCCAGTGTGAATTTTTTCCGGGAAATCGGCAGTGCTTCGAATACCAGCCTGCCCGACTGCAGTGAAAAGAGAGTATGTCTCCCTCAGGGCACCAATACTCTCCAGGTGGAACTGTAAGCCTGTCAGGCCTTCAATTAGCTCGCAGTCTTGAGATGAAATGAGCTCTCACTGCCACAGTCCGCTGTCTCGTGTATGGCCCACACATTTTTCCTGCCACTAAATATCCCTCTCTCCAAGATTCCTGCAGGTGGCGCTACTGGCAAAGAACACACCGGCTAGTGCAGGAGACCTAAGACACATCGGTCCAATCCCTGGGTAGGCACGATCCCCTGGAGAAGGAAATGGCAACCCACTCCAGTGTCCAAGACTGGAAAATCTCAGGGACTGAGGATTCTGACAGGCTACAGTCCATGAGGTCACAAAGAGATGGACAAGACTGAATCCACTTAGCATGTATACAAGATTTCAGCAATCATTCAGGTCCACAAAGCATACTCAGGAAGGAAATCTGGGCTCCTCTTCTTAAGTCATCAAAGTAATCCCTTTAGGTCTCTGTCCATCCAGATTTTCTCAGGCCCTGGGACTCTTCTGGATTCTTGCCTGCTAGCACATTGGAGTCCCAGGGGGCATTTCCAGACACCATCTGCCATGAAAGTGCTGCCCTTGGGTTCCTGATTTACCCAGATTGCCAATGAACTGGCATGGCATGGGCTGTAAACAAATCCTGTGCTATGGCATACATAGCCTAATTGAAAACCACCCTTCCCGTACCCTGGTGGTCTTGGTCACAATCAGGTACTTTACTCCACATCTCATTGGGGAATTGTCCAGGAGGTCTTATTACTCACAGTTCACCGACATGCTATGGACTAACAGGATTTCTGCTGATTACTTTACTGGTGGCTTTTAAAACTAGAGGTATTTTGGTCACAGTACCAGACTTGAGCATATGTACCCTGAGCCCTCACAACTAAAGAATCTCAGCCCTTTCACACACAGAATTGACTAAAAAAACAGCATGAGAGAACCAATGAAATATCAAGTCAACAATGTGTTTCCTCCTTAGGGTCTGGTGTTCCTTAGGGTCCAGAATTGTTTTGCTTCCCTCTAAACCTAAAATGTTTATGTCACCAGACTGACATCGTGATCGAGATCACGGCCTTTGCAGTCACTAGCCTCGCCTGGCCTTGCAGATGGTCCTCAACTATCCCACTTGAAACAGAACCTAGAACCCTTTCAAACATGGAATTCCATACTCATTGTGTCCGTGGACACCTTCCTAGCAACATCTGGTTGCTGCATCTAAAGTTCCACCTGTCCTTATGGCACTAGACCGTCCATCAGCTGGAGGATCAGATACACTTCACATCATCACCTTCTTAGTGGCCATGAAACTCACAGCCTGAACTCTAGGTCCCTGAGGCTCTTCTGCCCACCTTGGGTCCAGGACCCTCTCACTGAGGGAGCACTTCCCGACATGTTCTGCCCCGGTGCTTGTTCCTTGTGAGTTCTTTCTGAAGTCAAGTACTTGAGCACTGAGCTCCAGGAGAGCACACACAAGCACTGTCCTACCCCAGATATAAGGCACACACTGCCCTAAGGGTAATCATCCACCCAGCGATCTGGGGCAAGGGACCTCTTTTCCCAGTGCATCTTGATATGGAAGTGCCTGGTAAATTTCTTGTCACTGGACTTTTTGCTAGCTAGGGTTTCAGGTTTCCTGCTCTGCACACATTTGCATGTTCATGAGAACCCAGGTTACTTGGCACCCTGTCTCCCCCCATTAGGTGGAGAACCTTTGGGGTCACAACATTATCAGCACACATGATCTGAGAGCTTGCTAGCTAGGGTATCTGGAGTTCTCTTGTTCACTAGCTGTCTCTCGTGCTGGTGCCCAGGAAAAGCTTCCTGCCAACAACCTGACTGATTAGCAAGGTTCTGATGATAATTAAGACTCCTACACTATTCTCACATGATGGTACCCCAGGATCCTCCAACTGGGCTCAGAGCAGAACAAGGCCGTTAATTTTTGGGGTATGTCAACCTCTCATGCCTGGGCCATTTCCATGCGCCTTGCTGATACCACAGGCATTACTCCTAGAAGACATCTGCTACACAGAGGGTCCTTTAAGTGAGACACTACCTGCATCCAGGGCTCCCATGGGCCCTGGACAGAGCCTGTGCTATGGTATATAATGCCCCAGTGGGAAACATACTTGTAAAATGCTGTTACTTAACACCCATTTTGGCACCCACACTCTGTCACATAACTGTCAGAAGGGCCTTCCTCAACATGGAATTTTGCGGTAGTTCCCATCTAAGATGCACCAATGTGCTTGGGGCCTGGTGCTTTCCAGCCATCAGTTTAGCTGTCTAGTATTGAAATGGGAGCACTTTCACTCACAGTACATGACACATGCTGAGGTAAAGTGGGTAATTTAGGTTCTGGTGTTGAAAGCATTTCAGCCACCTTTCCCCCTCACTCTACCCAAGCACACATTGCAGCCATAATGAAACTTTCACAACAGATATGGCTCCTTGCTAGGGTTCTCAGGTTCTTTCTTGCCCGGAGTCTTCTAGCATGCTTAGGAACTGAAGGTATTTTGGCCACAACGCTTCCTGCAAGATTCAGAAAGAACTCATCCAGCCACTGGTCAGGCCTAGCTCCGCTACACCGTTTGCACATTACCTTTGCATAATCACCCTACACTTGGCTGTGGCACCCAGAGCCCATTTGGTGTGGTTTTCCATCCCGACATCCAGGAACAAGGAGTTTTCTGGACAGTTGCACTCGGGGCACTTCTGGTGACCCTGCCCTGGTGCTGTGTTCCTGGAATACTCTCAGAGACCAGGCTGTGTGTGCACTGTGTTCTACAAGGACCACAGGCGGCCTGGTCCTGTGGAACACAGAACCCTGTAAGAAACCACTAATCTAGAGCCCTGGCACAAGACTGCCCCATTCACATCCTGCCTTAATCTGCACAGTGCACCAGGGACCATTCCAGCCTCCAGACTTGCTGCCAGCCTGGGTTCCGGGTTTCCCGCCAGTTCCCAACCTGTGTGCAGCCTGGAACACTGGGAACTGTGTTGCACTCATAAGGAACCAGACTGCGAGTGGATGGCAGAAGAAGAGCACTTCCCCTCATACCACTAACATCCTGCAGAGGAACTGTGGGCCTGGTGTTTCCAATGAAGAACCTCTTTTCACATTACAGGCTTCAGTTACTATGAGCTATTATCAGCACTTAGAACCCAGGATGATGAATCCTCTCGCACTCCATTTCTCACCCCCTAGGGTGACAACAGCATGTCCATTCACTAAGGTTTTGGAGATATTTCAGGCTCCCAATCACACTTGTGTGGTACACTCCTTCTGTTACTCTGTCAGCAGGAGGAGACATTTTGGTTTCAGTCCATCATGATTTCCTAAGCCCTGGGACTCTTCTGGATGTGAGCTTGCCCCTCATTAGTGCCATGGCAGGCAGTTCAGGTCATAATCTGCCTGGGCATGCTGCCCTGGGGGCTCAATTTCTAACTATACTTCTTAAAACCTAGAATCTCATTGGCCAAGAAGAAATCTGGGCTGTGGAATATGTGGCCCTACTGTGCACCATACTTTGCAGTATGCTGGTGCCTGTGGTCCCATTTGGGCACCTTGCACCATGCTTGTTAACAACATGAATGCCCTTCTGGGTCTAAATTTCTAATCAAAGTCTGTTGGTGTGCTGGGCACCTGGGAGATTTTCAGCCACCAGTTTTCAAAACGGCTGTTAAAACCAGAACGTTTTCAGTTATAGTACAGGCTTCACACTGGAATAAACTGGGCACCTGCAGTAAAAAACCTGAGCCCCTTCAGCCACCACATTTCCCCACACTGATGAATTTTCTGATTACCAATGTACCCCATAGGTATGCTCCCAGGTTCCTCATGGCCTGTAGTCATTCTGCTTGCCTTGTAACCAAACTTTCTTTGCCCCAAGCCTGATAGTGTGATACAAAACAAAAATCTTTCTGGTTACGGGAAGGCTTCGGAAACTTACAGTCCTCAGCTATACCATTTGAATTGCAACCTAGAATCCCTTTGTCAAGTGCCTTTGCAGAAGTTAGTATACACAGCACGTTGGGATCACCGTCTACCCTAGAACCCAGAATTCCAGGTGTCCTCAGATCTATTAGTTGGCTTGCATGCTGGGAAATCATGTATCCCTCTGACCATCACTCTTCTTGTGGAATGTAGAACCTATAGCCCTTGGACAATGTGTCCATCTGGATGTCTAGGTCCCTAAGGGCTCATCCAGAATGTGCTGTCCTGGGTGCTGGAATCCCAGGAGCACGACCAGATTCTGTTAGCCTGGAAAGGGAAAAGTGAAAGTGTCAGTCGCTCAGTAGTGTCCAACCCTTTGCGACACCATGGACTGTAACCCCCTAGGCTCCTCCGTCTATGGGATTTTGCAGGCAAGAATACTGGAGTGGGTTGCCATTTCCTGCTCCAGGGGATCTTTCCGACCCAGATTTCAAACCTGGGTCTGCTCCATTACAGGTAGATTCTTTACTGTCTGAGCCACCAGGGAAGCCGCTGTAAGCCTGATGCCAGGTCATTTCTGAGATCTGACTCTCTGCGCACTGGGTTCTAGGAGAGCTCATATGGACACGAGCCTTGTGCGGTGCTCTAATGCGGTGCAAGGAGGCTCTTTTCACCACTGCACCTCCATCTGTGCTGTACCAAAGGAACCTTCCGCTCACTCTTGCTTTCTAACATCTAGGGTTCCGGGTTTCCTATTAGACTCCAGCCTGTGAATGCTCTGGGATCACAGGATTCTTTGCTACATGCCTGTTACATGTGACTGCTATGAGAGCATTGAGTTTATGGCACTTGCTTCCCAAACAGGAGTGGAGAGCCCCTCAGGCCTCCAATCAGCTCACAGCTGGACAATCACAAGCCCTCTAGGCCATCATCTGCCCCTCATGTGGGTGGTTTGCTTTAAGTGCTCCCAGTTTGCAAACTCTCTTTTGGTGGTGCACAGTAACTTACTAATTACCATTTTGGTGATTCTTTCCTTTTCTGATTTTTTTCACACAATGAACCCAAAAGACTATAGGCTAAAAAGACTCTGCTCATGGGCACCAGTTTGACCACATGTTGGAAACCAGGGGAACCTTTCAACCACTCTACAGCCCTCCAGATACTGCATGAAAGACCCAGGCCGACACCAGCCTGTCCACAAATCCCAAAGGCCTTGGAAGCTTAGACCACACACTGGCAAAGGAACTTAGTATCAGTAACCATTCCGCTCACCTGGCACTGCCTCAGGGGCCCTTTCCAAGGAAACCCAAGTGTGGTAAAATCTACAAATTCTACTTCGCCATGAACAGAGCTAGGATTCCCTGCCTCAGTCTGTCTTCCCCTTTCAGTTCCGAAAACTCTACTGGAAACATACCTGCCACCTTGCTGGGCCCTGGAGCGCTTCCAGACTCTCTCCACCTTTGTGATGGTTCCCTTGATGTCCCTTCGGAGTCCATGCTGCACACAAATTGTGGTCCAGGGTAACCAGGTGGTAGCCACTGCTGTGGAACACACGGCTCCTCCTTCCTGGGTGGTAGGGCTTCAGGCGCCTATTAACTACATCAGGCCTGAGCAGCTGGAAACTGTCTGACCTTGAAACTCTTCTACCAGCTAGGGATGAGGATGCCTTCCACCCTAGACTGTGAGGTATCGAGGGTTCTTAGGCACTCAGGCTGCCCGTCCGCTATGGAAAGGACAGCATTTTCAGTCACAACCATGGCATCCTGCTGAGGTAGCAGCAGTCCTTCAACCTTCAGTTGGCTCACAAGTTGGGATAACACGAGCTTTCTCAAGCCAGTACCTCTCCCTCGGACAGGTGCCCCGAAACTTCCTGCCAGAAACCTGCTGGCTCGTCAGGGTTCTGTGGACCCTTCAGGCCACCAGGTGGTCCTTATTAAGGCAGTTCATGCCTGCTAAGTCACTCAGTCCTGTCCGTCTCTTTGAGACCCCTTGGACTGTAGCCTGCCAGGCTCCTCTGTTCATGAAGTTCTCCAGGCAAGAATACTGGAGGGGGTTCCCATGCCCTCCTCCAGGTGATCTCCCCCAAACCAGGATGAACCCCTTCTCTTATGTCTCCTTCGTGGGTGGGCAAGTTCTTTGCCACTAGTTTCACCTGAAACTCAGGCAATTCATACTAAGCCATCAACAGGCCTTTTGGTCTACAGGCCTCTTACCCAAATGGCTCATTCTTAACTCTTGGCGGGGGTCACATTCTTAAGGGGTCATGGGAGAGGGGCACAGGGCTGTGGATTATTTCTAGACACCATGTGCCCGGATACTTCTGCACTGCGAATCCTTTTAAGGGATTTACCACACACGGGTGGGCCGGGGCCATGCCCAAAACCCTTACTGTGCAATATGGCCCTTGTGGGAACTAAACTTCAAGCTCCCTGGACCCCTTCTGGCATCATTCTACCCTCCTATTGATGTCAAAAGGCCCTTTCAGCCCTACGTGTTTCAGGGAGGTCTTTCTGCCCACAGTGGCTACTGCAGACCCAGAGATTTGGACTCTAAGCTTCCCCCACTGTTCAGAATTCCTTCTTGTTCAGTCACTTGAGGCATTTCAGCCACCATCCCTAACCTCTCTGCCCCATCCAAGTACCTGTCAACCACTAACTTAACCACTCACGACAATTCCAGAACTCCTTCTGGCTGAAACGCCTAAGAAAATATATAATGCACTTGAAACCATCTTCCTTCTGTAGGCTGTAAAACCCAGTGCAACAATGTTGTCCATCCAGGACTCCTGGAGTTCTTCCAGACACATGTGGTCCAGGGAACTGTCACTCTGAATCACTTCCAGACACATTCTGCCCTGCCACTGGGGCCCTGGGGGTGTTGCCCCCCCCATACTGGGAAACAGCCATTTCTAGTGCTTAGGAATATGTCCCTTTATTGACAACCAGCTATCCAGAACACTGCTGCAAGAAGCTCCTTATTAACACAGCACCAGCATCTGGGCAGTGCTTCCGGGAAACCTTCCGACCACCAGACTTCCTGTCACCAAGCAATCCAGCATTCCCACTAGCCCCCAGCCTGTGTCCTGATGAGTCTTAAGTTCTTTAGTGACCAGAAGGTCAGCCTATGGTGGAAAGGAAAGCACTTAGTCATGACACAAGCCACTGGCTGGGGAAGGGTAGGCCTCAGCCGCTCGAAGTAAACTAATGAAGTGAGATAGCTCTGGGCCACCGTTCAGTGGTGCAGATGGTGCCCCACACTAACATTCTGGCCTCCAACCTGCCACTTCCATATCACCATAGGGTTCCATGGCATCTTCAGATCCCTCGGTGGAACAATGGGTTCCTACCAGCAGTTCTTAAGCCACCATCCTTCCCTGTCATGCAGAAACAAGAACACTTCAGGTTAGGAGAAGGACTGTCTGTGTTGAGCCAACTGCACCTCCAGTACTCCTCTAGCTCATGTGCCATGTGACTTTGAACCCTGACAGTCACAGTCTTGCTCGCTAGTGTCCCTGGAGAGGTTCAATCACCAGTCCACCCAGAACCTAAGGTTCCTACACTCCTTATGGCCCCGAGTCTCACTGTTATTTAGGGGCACTCTGTACCCTCCATGGAGTCCTTAGTGTATCTCATCCATTTTGATTGGGAGGAGCCTACAGGGTGTTCCTCTGGAATGATGCTGCCCTGCCCACTGGTACTCAGAAAGGACTTCTGGACACATTCTGCTCTGGTCCTGGTGACCTGTGGGTCCTTTCTGAGACCACGATATTTTGTGTAGGGTTCCAGGAGAGCCTTTATGCACAGTAGCCTGCACCTTTTGCTTTGGAAGGGAGATATTTATCAGCGATCAGTCATTCAGATGCCTGCAGCGAGAGGGCCCTTGTGCATCATTCCACCTCCATCTAACTGTTGTACCTGGAAAGCTTCCCACATGCAGACATCTTGGCAGTTAGGGTTTCCAGATAGTCCCCAGCGCCCAGTGTGAATCTGTTCCAGGAAACCGAGGGTGCTTGGACAACAAGCCTGGACATCTGCAGTGCAAACAGAGGATTTCTCCCTCAGGTCACTAATACCCATGAGGTGTAACTGTGAGCCTTTCAGACCTTTAATTAGCTAGCAGTCTTGAGATGAAATGAGCACCCTCAGCCACAGTCGGCCATCTTGCAGATGCCCCAAGAATGTTTCCTGCTGCTAAATTTCCTCCTCTCCAAGATTCCAGCAATTTTTCAGGTCTACAAATCAAAGTAAGGCAGGGAAACATGGGTTTCCATTATTAAAACATCAACCTGATGATCCTTTTAGGTCTGAAACCATCTAGATTTTCTCAGGACCTTGGACTTTTCTGGATTCTTTCTTCTAGCACACTAGAGTCCCAGGGGGCATTTCCAGACACCATCTGCCATGGATCTCCTGTCATTTGGGTCCTGATTTACGCAGATTCCCAGTGAACTGGCATCACATGTGCTTCCCCCAAATCCGGTGATATAGAATATATAGCCTAATTGAAAACCATACTTCCCATATCCCATTGGGATCTCTGTCCCAATTAGGCACCATACTCCACATCTCATCAGGGAAATTTCCAGCAGATCTTACTGTTCAAAGTTCATGGACATTACTGCGAGGGGCATTTCTGGTGATTACTTTACTGACAGCTTTTAAAACTAGAGGTCTTTTGGTCACAGTACCAAACTTGGGCATAAGTAGCCTGAGCCCTCACAGCTAAGGAATCTCAGCCCTTTCAGACACTGTACTTACCAACAGCATGGCTCAGCCAATGAAGTTTCAACTCAACAACATGTTTCCTCCCGTAGGTTCTGGTGTTTCTTATGGTCCAGAATTGTTTGGTTTCCCTATAGACCCAAAATGATTAGGTCACTAGCCTGAGATTGTGATTCAGAGATCAGGGCCTTTGCAGCCACTAGCCTAACCTGGCCTTAGAAATGGTCTTCAGCTATCTCATTTGAAACAGAACCAAGAACCCTTTCAAACATGGAATTCCACACCCATTGTGTCCCTGGGCACCTTCCTAGCACCATCTGGTCACTGCATCTCAAGTTTCACCTGTTCTTATGGCCCTAGCCCATCTATCAGCTGGAGGATTAGATACACTTCACATCATCACCTTCTTTGTGGCTCTGAAACTCACAGCCTGACCTCTAGGTACCTAAGGCTCTTTGGCCCACCTGTGGTCTGTAGCTAGTAGGCTGTGGCACCCAGAGTCCATCGTGTGGCTTTTCCATCCCGACATCCAGGAACAAAGAGGTTTCTGGACACTTGTACTTGCAGCACTTCTGGTGAACCTGCCCTGGCACTGTGTTCTGGGAATATTCTCAGAGTCCAGGCTGTCTGTGCACTGGATTCTACAAGCACCACAGACTGCCTGGTGCTGTGGAACACAAAACCCTTTAAGTGACCATTTATCTAGAGCCCTGGTACAAGACGGCCCCTTTCACAACCTGCCTTCGTCTGCGTGGTGCACCAGGGAGCCTTCCTGCCATGACTTGCTGCCATCCAGGGTTCCAGATTTCCATAAGCCCTCACCTTTATGAAGCCTGGAGAACTGAGAAGTATGTAGCTCTCTTGGATGAGCAGTGTGCTCACGGGTGGCAGAAGGAGTGTTCAGTTCAGTTCAGTTCAGTCGCTCAGTCGTGTCCGACTCTCCGCGACCCCATGAATCACAGCACGCCAGGCCTCCCTGTCCAACACCAACTCCCGGAGTACACTCAAACTCATGTCCACAGAGTCGGTGATGCCATCCAGCCATCTCATTCTCCGTCGTCCCCTTCTCCTCCCGCCCCCAACCTTTCCCAGCATCAGAGTCTTTTCCAGTGAGTCAACTCGTCTCATGAGGTGGCCGAAGTATTGGAGTTTCAGCTTTAGCATCAGTCCCTCCAATGAACATCCAGGATTGATCTCCTTTAGAATGGACTGGTTGGATCTCCTTGCAGTATAAGGGACTCTCAAGAGTCTTCTCCAACACCACAGTTCAAAAGCATCGATTCTTCGGCGATCAGCTTTCTTCACAGTCCAACTCTCACATCCATACATGACCACGGGAAAAACCATTGCCTTGACTAGACGGACCTTGGTCGGCAAAGTAATGTCTCTGCTTTTTAATATACTATCAAGGTTGGTCATAACTTTCCTTCCAAGGAGCAAGCGTCTTTTAATTTCATGGCTGCAATCAGCATCTGCAGTGATTTTGGAGCCCAAAAAAACAAAGTCTGACACTGTTTCCACTGTTTTTCCATCTATTTCCCATGAAGTGATGGGACCAGATGCCATGATCTTTGTTTTCTGAATGTTGAGCTTCAAGCCAACCTTTTCACTCTCCTCTTTCACTTTCATCAAGAGGCTTTTGAGTTCCTCTTCACTTTCTGCCATAAGGGTAGTGTCATCTGCATATCTGAGGTTATTGATATTTCTCCCAGCAATCTTGACTCCAGCTTGTGTACTTCCCCTTAAAACACTACTCTCATCCAGGGCAACTGTTGACCTGGTGTGTGAACTAGACCACCTCTGTTCACTATATAGGCCTCATTAGAGATATAAGGAGTGATTCCAGCCCAGGAATCGTGAACCTTGTAGGCTACCGTTTGTCCCCCCTTGGGAACCCCCAAGTATCTTCATGCTAATAACATATCGATTCTTTACTATTCCAAGGATCTTTTAGGCCAAAATTCACACTTCTGCGGTGGAACTGAGGTTCCTCCTATTAGTCTCTCAGCCGGAGGAGACATTTTGGTCTGAGTCCATCTTGATTTCTTGGGCCCTAGGACTCTTCTAGAGGTGAGGTCGCCCCTGAACCGGTGACATGGGAGGCAGTTCAGAACACCATCTTCCCAGACACGCTGCTCCAGTGGTCCATATTCCAACTATACTTCTGAAAACCTAGGGTCTCATTGGCCAAGACCAAATCTGTAATGTGGAATATCTGCCCTACTCTGAACCATATTTTCAAGCATACCTGTGCCTGTGGTCCCATTGGCTTCCCAGGTGGTGCTAGTGCTAAAGAACCCACCTGTCAATGCAAGAGATGTTGGAGACATGGGTTTGATCCCTGGGTTGGGAAGATCCCCTGAGTGGGGCATGGCAAACCCTCCGGTATTCTGGCCTGGAGATATCATGGACAGAGGACGCTGGTGGGCTACAGTCCATGAATCACAAAGAGTTGGACATGACTGAAACAAGTTAGCATGTGATCCCATTTAGGCACCTAACACCACACATGTTAATATCATGAAGGCCCTTCTGGCTCTACACTTCTAATCAAAGTCTGTTGGTGTGATGGGCACATGGGTGATTTTCAGCGGCTACTTTTCCAAAAAGCTTTTGAAACCAAACCATTTTCACTCATAATACAGGCTTCAAACTGGGCATGTGGAGTTAAGAAAGTTGAGCGCTTTCAGCCATCACACTTCCTCCCAAAGTGGGTGCACTGATGGATTTCCTGATCACCATCCTACTCCTTTGCTATGCTTTCCTGGTTCCTCCTGACCTGTACTTATCCTGCTTGCCTGGGAACTAAAAGTACTTTGCTCATGCCTGATAATTTAATACAGAAACTAGAAACCTTCTAGATACCAGACAGGCATGGGAAACTATGGCCCTTAAGTCCTCAGCTATCCCATTTGAAAAGGAACCTAGAATCCTTTCTGTCAAGGGTCTTTGTTAAAGTTAGTATACATACATAGCACATTATGATCACCATCCACCCTAGACCCTAGAGTTCCAGGTATCCTAAGAGCTATAACTTGGTCTGCAAGCAGGGCAACCATGTACCTTCTGACCATCTCTTTTCTTGCAGAATGTAGATTCTGTAGCCATTGGACATCCTGTTCAACTCAATCTCTAGGTCCCTAAAGCTCGTCCAGAATGTGCTGTCCAGGGTGCTTAAACCCAAGACACTTATGGACTCCGTTACCCCGGAAGCAGGTCATGAGGGGGCACAGGGCTGGGGAGGGACTTCTGGGCACCATGTGCCCGGCCACTTCTGCACCGGTGCCACGTTGGCAATGAGACTTACTACCCACAGCTGTACCAGGGGCCTTACCCCAAACCCCCGCTGTGCAATATTTCCCTCATGGGAAGTTCCAACTGCCTAGACCCCTTTGGCAGCATTCCATAGTCTTCATTGGAGTCATGAAGGCTCTTTCACGCTGACACATTTCAGGGAAAACTTTTTGCCCAAGTGGATGTTTTTCACACTGAAGCATTTCAGGGATAACTTTTCACCCAACATACCCCTTTATTCATGCTTCCCAGGTTCCTTCTGGCCTGCAGTCAGCCTGCTTGCCTGGAACCAAACATTCCTTGTCCCAAACCTGATAGTGTGATGCAGATACAAGAATCTTTCGGATTACTAGACAGGATGGGAAACTATGGCCCATATAGTCCTCAGCTACCCCATTTGAAATGCTACCGAGAATGCTTTCTGTCCAGAGCTTTTGTAGAAGTTACTATACACAGCACATTGGGATCATCATCCACCCTGTTTGTGTTAGTCGCTCAGTCATATCTGACTCTTTGTGACCCCATGGACCATAGCCTAGGTCAGACTCCTCTGTCCATGGCATTCCCCAGGCAAGAATACTGGAGTGGGTAGTCATTTCCTACTACAGGGGACCTTCCCAACCCAGGGATTGAACCTGGGTCTCCTGCACTGTAAGTAGATTCTTTACCATCTGAACCAACAAAGAAGTGCAGCGTCCATCTTTGACCAGAAAATTTCACCTTTCCTAATATCTACCAGTGGACCTGCAAGCCGTACGACCATGGACTCTTCTTACCATCATTCTTCTTGTAGGGTGTAGAACCTATAGACCTTGGACATCCTGTATCTCCATCTCTGTCGCTCAGGGCTTGTTCAGAATGTGCTGTCCATGGTGCTGAACTTTCAGCCACTGGTCAGGCCTAGCTCTAGGGACATTTGGCAGTTACAGTGCTCAGCTACACCATTTGCACATGCCCTTCCATAATCACTCTCCCAGTAGGCTGTGGCACCCAGAGCATATAAGGCACAGTTTTCCATCCAGACATCCAGGAACAAGGAGGTTTCTGGACACTTGCACTTGGAGTACTTCTGGTGACCCTGCCCTGGTGTTGTGATCTGGGGATATTCTCAGAGACCAGGTTGTCTATGAACTGGGTTCTACAAGAATCACAGGCTGCCTGGTGCTGTGGAACAAGAGTCCCACACTTATCTAGAGCCCTGGTACAAGACAGCCCCTTTCGCATTATCCCTTCATCTGCACAGTACCCCCAGGAGCCTCCGAGCTACCAGACTTGCTGCCATCTATGGTTCCAGGATACCCAACAACTCCCACTTTTGTGAAACCTGCAGAACTGAAAAGTGTGTTGCTCCCTTGGGTGATCAGCCTGTTCACAGGCAGTGGAATGAGAGCACTTCCCCTCAAAACACTATTGTCCCCCAGGGCAACTGTTGGCTTGGTAGTTAAACCAGACCATATCAGTTCACAGTACAGGCCTCACTGAGATATGGGCGCTTCCAGTCCAGGAGTCATGAAGCCTCTAGGTCACAATTTGTCCCCCTTGGGGACCCTAAGGAATCTTCCTGTCAGGAACAAGTCCATTCACTAAGGTTCCATGGATCTTTCAGGCTCCCAATCACACTTTTGTTGTGGAACTCAGGCTCCTCCTATTAGCCTGTCAGAAGGAAGAGACATTTTTGGTTTGAGTCTATCGTGATTTCCTAAGCCCTGGGACTCTTCTGGATGTGAGCTTGCCCCTCACTAGTGCCATGGCAGGCAGTTCAGGACATCATTTGCCCCACCATGGTGCCCTGGGGGCTCATTTTCCAACTATACTTCTGAAAACCTAGGATCTCATTGGCTAAGAAGAAATCTGGGTTGTGGAATACATGGCCCTACTGTGTACCATACTTTGCAGTATGCCTGTGCCTGTGGTCCCATTTAGGGACTTTGTACCACACATGTTAATAACATGAATGCCTGTCTGGCTCTAAATTTCTAATCAAAGTCTGTTGGTGTGCTGGGCACCTGGGAGATTTCTAGCCACCAGTTTTCCAAAAGGCTGTTGAAACCAGGGCATTTTCAATTATAATACAGGCTTCACACTGGAATAAACTTGGCATTTGTAGTTAAAAAACCTGAGCCCCTCCAGCCACCACACCTCCCCCCAATGAGGGTGCACTGATGAATTTTCTGATTACCAATGTACCCCATAGGTATGCTCCCAGCTTCCTTCTGACATGGAGTTTTTCTGCTTGCCTGGGAACCAAACTTTATTAGCCCCAAGCCTGATAGTGTGACACAAAATAAAAAATCTTTCTGTTTATGGGAAGGCATGGGAAACTATGGCCCTTATGGTCCTCAGCTATACCATTTGTTTTGCAACCTAGAATCCCTTTGTCAAATGCCTTTGCAGAAGTTAGTATACACAGCACGTTGGGATCACCATCTACCCTAGAACCCAGAATTCCAGGTGACCTCAGATCTATTAGTAGGCCTGCATGCTGGGAAATCATGTATCCCTCTGACCATCACTCTTCTTGTGGAATGTAGAACCTATAGCCCTTGGACAATGTGTCCATCTGGATGTCTAGGTCCCTAAGGGCTCATCCAGAATGTGCTGTCCTGGGTGCTGGAATCCCAGGAGCACGACCAGATTCTGTTAGCCTGGAAAGGGAAAAGTGAAAGCATCAGTTGCTCAGTCATGTCCAACTCTGCAACACCATGGACTGTAGCCCCCCAGGCTCCTCCGTCCATGGGGTTTTGCAGGCAAGAATACTGGAGTGGGTTGCTATTTCCTTCTCCAGGGGATCTTCCCGACCCAGGTTTCAAACCTGGGTCTGCTGCATTCTGAGCCACCAGGGAAGCCCCTGTTAGCCTTGATGCCAGGCCATTTTTGAGACCTGCCTCTCTGCACAGTGGGTTCTAGGAGAGCTCATATGGACACGAGCCTTGTGTGGTGCTCTAATGCGGTGCAAGGAGGCTCTTTTCACCACTGCATCTCCATCTGTGCTGTACCAAAGGAACCTTCCACTCACTCTTGCTTTCTAACATCTAGAGTTCCGGGTTTCCTATTGGACTCCAGCCTGTGAATGCTCTGGGATCACAGGATTCTTTGCTACATGCCTGTTACCTGTGACTGCAATGAGAGCATTGAGTTTATGGCACTTGCTTCCCAAACAGGAGTGGAGAGCCCCTCAGGCCTCCAATCAGCTCACAGCTGGACAATCACGAGCCCTCTAGGCCATTGTCTGCCCCCCATGTGGGCGGTTTGCTTTAAGTGCTCCCAGTTTGCAAACTCTCTTTTGGTGCACAGTAACATGTGGACATGAGTTTGAGTGAACTCCGGGAGTTGGTGATGGACAGGGAGGCCTGGCGTGCTGTGATTCATGGGGTCGCAGAGAGTCGGACACGACTGAGCAACTGAACTGAACTGAACTGAACTGAACTTACTAATTACCACTTTGGTGATGCTTTCCTTTTCTGATTTTTTTTTCACACAATGAACCCAGAAGACTATAGGCTATAAAGCTCGGCTCATTGGCACTAGTCTGACCACATGTTGGAAACCAGGGGAACCTTTCAACCACCCTACAGCCCTCCAGACACTGCATGAAAGACCCGGGATGACACAAGCCTCTCCATCAGTGGAATCCCATTGGCCTTGGAACATTAGGCTACACACTGGCAAAGGAACTTAGGGCCCTATTGGTAACCATCACCCTTGCATGCTACTGCCTCTGGGGCCCTTTCCGAAGAAACCCAAGTGTGGTAAAATCCACAACTCTTACTTGGCCATCAGCAAGCTAGCACTCCCTGCCTCAGTCCACCTCCCGCTTTCTGACCCCAGAACTCTACTGGAAATGTACCTGCCATCTGACTGAGCCCGGGAGCACTTCCAGACTCTCTCCGCCCTGGTGACGGTGCCCTAGATGTCCCTTCTCTGACCATTGCACACAAACTGTGGTCCAGGGTAACCAGATGGTAGCCAGTGCAGTGGAACACGTGGCTCCTCCTTCCTGGGCAGTAAGGCTGTGGGCGCCTATTAATTACATCATGCCTGTGCAGCTGGAAACCAACCGACCTCCAAACCCTCCCTACCAGCTAGGGACGGGAATGCCTTCCACCCCATTCTGTGTGCATACTGAGGTATCGAGCATTCTTAGGCACTCAGGCTGCCCATCTGCTATGGAAAGGACTGCATTTTCAGTCACAACCATGGCATCCCGCAGAGGTAGCAGGAGTCCTTCAACCTTCAGTCGGCTCACAAGTTTGGGAAACACAAGTTTTTTCGGCCACTACCTCTCTTTAGGGCAGATGCCCCTGGAAACTTCCTGCCAGAAACTTGTCCGCTTGTCAGGGTTCTGCAGATCCTTCAGGCCTCCAGGTGTTCCTTATTAAGGCAGAAACCCAGGCAACACATACTAGGCCATCATCAGGCCTTTCTGTCTGGCAACATCTTACCCCATCAAACATCTGGACTCTTACCACTTCACTGGGGTCACAGGAGAGGGGCATAAGGCTGTGGAGCGACTTGTGAACATCATATGCCCAGACATTCTGTGCTTGAGTCCTTTCAGTGACAAGATTTACCGTGCATGACTGTGCCAGGGCCCTGCCTAAAACCCTTGCTGTGTAACATGGTTCTCTTAGACATAAACTTCCAGCTGCCTGGATCCCTTGTGGCAGCATCCTGTTGTACTGGTGTCATGAAGGCCCTTTCAGCCCTAAGCATTTCAGGGAAATCTTTCTGCCCACAGTTGATGCTGCAGACCCTGAGATTTTGGCTTATGTTTGCCACACTGGTCAGAATTCCTTTCGGTTCAGTAACTTGAGCCATTTCACCCACCATCCCTACCTCTCCACCCCCATCCATCTAAGGACCTGCCAACCACCAATTTATCCCTCACAATAATTCCAGAGGTCCTTCTCAGCCAAAGTCATCAAGAAAGTATATACCCTTGAGACCATCTCCCTTCCCATAAGCTGTAGAAACCAGAGATTTGAGGCAACCAGCACTCCTGGAATCCTTCCAGATAGGTGCGTTTCAGGGCCCTGGCACTCTGAACCACTTTCAGACACCTTCTGCCCTGGTGCTGGTGCCCCGCAGGTCCTTTAAAAGACAGTGCTGCTCACGTAGTGGGTTTCAGAAGAGTCCTTACCGGAAACAGCCTGCTCTAGTGCTGAGGAATATATGGCTTTATAGGCAACTACCTACCGAGAACTCTGCTGCAAATGGCTCCTTTTAGCCACCACACCTTTTTCCAGGCAGTGCTCCCCCAAAACCTTCTGGCTGCCAGACTTCCTGCCAGCAAGCAATTCGGAATTCCCATTGGCCCCTAATCTGTATGTAGCGGAGTGTCAGGTTTTTAGTGACCAGAGGGTCTGCCTGTGATGGAAAGGAAAGCACCTGGTCGTGGCACTAGCCACTGGGTCAATAGGTGTAGGCCTCAACCAGTCTAAGTCAGCAAAGTAATGAAGTAAGATCCCTCTGGGCCACCATCCACCCATGCAGATGGTGCTCCAGAGTAAACTTCCGGCCACCAACTGGCCTCTTGCATAAGATTCCATGGATTCTTCACATCCCTCAGTGGATGCATGGGATCCTCCTACCAGCATTTCAGTAGGAGGTGGCTTTTACAAGCCTTGGGCCCAGCAAGCCATCTCCTCCCTCTTACATCCCAGTACCCTACTGTGTACATTCCTGAGACATCAATGACGCCTTGGTGGGGTACTTCTGGACACCATGTCCCCTGACATTGTCGTCCTGGTGACCCTTTTGGCAAGTAGACTGTCACTTCACTTGGGTCCTGCAAACTGAGTTAATAATCCATGCTCTAGAATATATGACCTTACCAGAAAGCATACTAACAGCTTGCTGGTGCCTGAGGTCCCCTTTGGCCCCAGTACTCCCATCCTGTTAATGTCATGAGGGCCATTCCAGCCTTAAATGTTTTCGTGAGGTCCTTCCTGTTCACAGCCCATACAGGAATCACAAGTTGTCAGTTCAGTTTGACCGCCTGCCTACTGTTGAAACTGGAGCACATTCGTTTGAGGTATATATCCCTGACCAAGATATACCAGGTCCTTTTCGCTAAGGGATTTTGGCCATTTTCAGCCACCATCCATAACCTGGGCCATTTCATCTATGGAATTTGAGCCCTTTAGGCCACCATCATTCACCTACAGCTCAGGTGCCCAGTAAGATCACCGACCACCAACAGTACCCTTGCTCTAAGGTTCCAGCACTATTTCTGCCCTGCTATCAATTACATCCCTGGTAACCGAAGGGTCTTATGCCATGAACCTGCCCCTGTGATGCAGGATTCTAGAACCCTTTAAGTGCAGAGTTAGGCCCGGCTGTGGTGACCAATTGTTCCTCCAGTCCTCTACTAGCTCGTGTGTCACGGCACTTTGAACCATTTCAGTCACTGGTCTACTTGCTGGTGTCCCTGGGGACTTTCTGATCACCAGTCCACCCAGCATTTAAAAACATCTATTTCTGCTTCATTGACTATGCCAAGGCCTTTGACTGTGTGGATCACAATAAACTGTGGAACATTCTGAAAGAGATGGGAATACCAGACCACCTGACCTGCCTCTTGAGAAACCTGTATGTAGGTCAGGAAGCAACGGTTAGAACTGGACATGGAACAACAGACTGGTTCCAAATAGGAAAAGGAGTACGTCAAGGTTGTATATTGTCACCCTGCTTATTTAACTTCTATGCAGAGTACATCATGAGGAACGCTGGGCTGGAGGAAGCACAAGCTGGAATCAAGATTGCCGGGAGAAATATCAATAACCTCAGATATGCAGATGACACCACCCTTATGGCAGAAAGTGAAGAGGAACTCAAAGGCCTCTTGATGAAAGTGAAAGAGGAGAGTGATAAGGTTGGCTTGAAGCTCAACATCCAGAAAACGAAGATCATGGCATCTGGTCCCACCACTTCATGGGAAATAGATGGTGAAACAGTGGAAACCGTGCCAGACTTTATTTTTTTGGGCTCCAAAATCACTGTGGATGCTGATTGCAGCCATGAAATTAAAAGACACTTACTCCTTGGAAGGAAAGTTATGACCAGCCTAGATAGCATATTAAAAAGCAGAGACATTACTTTGCCAACCAAGGTCTGTCTAGTCAAGGCTATGGTTTTTCCCGTGGTCATGTATGGGTGTGAGAGTTGGACTGTGAAGAAAGCTGATCGCTGAAGAATTGATGCTTTTGAACTGTGGTGCTGGAGAAGACTCGAGAGTCCCTTGGACTGCCAGGAGATACAACCAGTCCATTCTAGAGGAGATCAATCCTGGGTGTTCATTGGAAGGACTGATGCTAAAGCTGAAGCTGCAATACTTTGGCCACCTCATGCGACGAGTTGACTCACTGGAAAAGACCCTGATGCTGGGAGCGATTGGGGGTAGGAGGAGACGGGGACGACAGAGAATGAGGTGGCTGGATGGCATCACCAACTCAATGGACATGAGTTTGAGTGAACTCCGGGAGTTGGTGATGGACAGGGAGGCCTGGCGTGCTGTGGTTCATGGGGTCGCTAAGAGTCGGACACGACTGAGCGACTGAACTGAACTGAACTGAACTGACAGACCTTATGGCCCCAAGTCTCACTGTTATTTAGGGGCACTCTGTACCCTTGTGACCATCACCCTCCCAATAGGGCACAGAATGTGGAACATTTAGTGCATCTCATCCATTTTGATCAGGAGGAACCTGGGGGGGTTCCTTTGGAATTATGCTGCCCTGGCCACTGGCACTCAGAAAGGACTTCTGGACATTCTGCTCTGGTCCTGGTGGGCTGTGGGTCCTTTCTTAACCACAATGTCTTTGTGTAGTGTTCCAGGAGAGCCTTTATGTACACTAGCCCGCACCTGTGCTTTGGAACTGAGTTTTTTATTGGCAACTACCCTTTCAGAAATCAGAAAAATGGGGCTCCTTTTTGCCACTTCAACTTCATCAGGGTGTTGACCCAGGAAATCATCTGGCCATGGCACTTGATGCTATCTAGGGTTCTGGGTTTTCTACAGGCCCATACTCTGCATGCTCTGTGGAACTAAGGGTTCGTTGGTGACCAGCCTGCCTGTCTGAGGTGGCAAGGAGAGTATTTTCAGTCACAGCACTGCCATCCTTCAAGGGAATTGTGAGCCCTCCCAGCCATCACTCAGCCCTCAAGCTCAGGTAGCCCTCATGGCCACCATCTGTCTCTTACATAGGTTACTCAGGAAATCTCCCTGCCAAAAACCTGACCACTCACTGGGGTTCCAGCAATTATTCAGGCTCCCATATTGTCTTTATGCAATGCAACCATGAGTTCCTCTTACACGGTTTTCAGAAGGACTAGCTCTTATTTCTCTGTCATTCTCTCTTTCTCAGTCCCCAGGATGCCCTTGGATACCAACTTAACATTGGGCTGATGCCCGGGTGAGCACTTTCAGACAACACCTTACCTGGCATTACTGTCCTGGGGGTCCTTTTGTGACTGCCTGTGTACTGGAACACTATGGACTAAAGTTAAGAATTTAAATCGAGAATATACGTCCCTACTGGGAACCATTCTTGTACTTTCATGTTAGTGTCATGAGGACACTTATGTTCCCATAAATTTCTGGGAGTCCGTCCTGCCCATAGTACATGGTCATGTCTGGG
The DNA here is from genome assembly GCF_049115385.1 of Moschus berezovskii. NCBI lineage: Eukaryota > Metazoa > Chordata > Mammalia > Artiodactyla > Moschidae > Moschus > Moschus berezovskii. The sequence continues at coordinate 25,134,422 of NC_142488.1, read as the reverse complement.
TCCCAGGGATTTCTGGCCATTAATTTGCCTATCTGCTACTGAAACCGAATCATGTTCTGTCACAATTTAGGACACTTTCTGGGATATCATGGGCCTTTTCAGATCCAGAATCTGAGACTTTCAGACACCACCCATCCTCCTCTTTCCCAAACCCCCACATCCCCTGGGTTCCCACTTGGTTTCCCAGGGAAATCTTCCAAACACCAACACAGCCTCTCACTAAGGGTTTGGGGCTCTTTCTGGCCTGTAGTTATTACATGTACCCAGGAATCAAATGTGATTCTGATATTAGCCTGTCCATGTGGTGGTGAACCCAGAACACTATGGTCACCAAACAGGCCTAGAACTGGGTAACTGATGGCCCTTTCAGTCTTTAGCTTCTCTGTTTTCAATAGAACCTATAATCCATTTGGCTAAAGGCCTCCCATGAGACAGTATCTCTGGGGACCTTCCAATTAGTATCTGGCCTAGCCTCTGGGGTTCCCTATGTCCTTATGGACCACAGACAGAATGCAAGATGAGAAACCGTATACCTTCTGACCACCATCTGCCCTGCAGACTGTGGAACCCAGAGTCAATTGGGGATCATTTCTAACATGGAGGTGGGTTTCATGGCATGAGCCATCCAGGAGCGCTGGCGTGCTAGGGGCACTCCTGCACTGTATCTGCCCTGGTACTGGTGTCTTGGGGCTTCCTGGGTAGCTCAGCTGGTAAAGAATCTGCCTGAAATTCAGGAGACCCTGGTTTGATTCCTGGGTCAGAAGTTCCCCCTAGAGAAGGGATAGGCTACCTACTCCAGTATTCTTGGGTTTCCCTGGTGGCTTAGACAGTAAAGAATCCACCTGAAATATGGGAGACCTGGGTTCGATCCCTGTGTTGGGAAGATCCCATGGAGGGCATGGCAACCCACTCCAGTATTCTCGCCTGGAGAATCCCCATGGACAGAGGAGCCTGGTGAGCTACAGATCATAGGATCACAAAGAGTCAGACACGACTGAGTGACTAAAAACACACTGGTGTCTTAGGTGTGCTGAGACCGGGCTGCCCACTCACTAGCTTCCAGAAGATCCCATAAGGACATTAGCTTGCTTAGTGCTTTGGAACACAGAAGCCTATAAGCAAACATCCATCTAGATGTCTGCAGCAATAGGGCCCTTCTGCATCACTGCACCTCTACCTGGTATACCTGGAAAGCTTCTGGCCTGCAGACTTCTTGGCAGTTAGGGTTCTGGGATATCCACTGGCCCCCAGTGTGAAATTCTACTAAGGAACCAAGGGTGCTTGGACAACCAGCCTGCCCTTCTGCAGTGAAAACAGACAATTTCCCCCTCATGGCACTAATACCCATCAGGTGGAACTGTGAGCCTTTCAGGCCTTCAATTAGCTAACAGTCTTGAGATCACACTCTTTCGGCCACAGTCTGCCCTCTCATGGATGCTGCAGCAATTTTCCCTGCTGCTAAATTTCCCTCTCTCCAAGGTTTATAGCAAATACCCTCTTCTAACAACACAATAGATGACTCTACACATGGACATCAGTAGATCATCAATGCCAAAATCAGATTGATTATATTCTTTGCAGCCAAAGATGGAGAAGCTCTATACAGCCAGCAAAAACAAGGCTGGGAGCTGACTGTAGCTCAGATCATGAGCTGCTTATTGCAAAATTCAGACTTAAATTGAAGAAAATAGGGAAAACCACTAGACCATTCATGTATGACCTAAACCAAATCCTTTATGATTATATAGTGGAAGTGACAAATAGATTCAAGGGATTAGATCTGATAGACTGCCTGAAGAACTATGGACAGAGGTTTGTAATATTGTACAGGAGGCAGAGACCAAAACCATTCCAAAGAAAAAGAAATGCAAGAAGGCAAAATGGTTGTCTGAGGAGGTCTTACAAATTTAAATGATCAAAGAAGAGAAGCGAAAGGGAAAGATACACCCATTTGAATGCAGAGTTCCAAAGAATAGCAAGGAGAGACAAGAAAGCCTTCTTAAGTGAACAATGCAAAGAAATATAGGAAAACAATAGAATGGGAAAGACTAGAGATCTCTTCAAGAAAATTTGAGATATGAAGGGGAACATTTCAGGCAAAGATGGGCACAATAAAAGACAGAAATAGTAAGGATCTAACATAAGCATAAGAGATTAAGAAGAGGTGGCAAGAATACAGAGAAGAACTGTACAAAACAGACCTTAATGATCTGGATAACCACAATGGCGTGGTCACTCACATAGAGTCAGACATCCTTGAGTGTGAAGTCAAGTGGGCCTTAGGAAGCATCACTAAGAACAAAGCTAGTGGAGGTGATGGAACTCCACCTGAGCTATTTCAAACTCTAAAAGATGATGCTATTAAAAGTTCTGTACTCAGTATGTCAGCAAATTTAGCAAATTCAGCAGTGGCCACAGGACTGGAGAAGGTCGGTTTGCATTCCCATCCAAAAGGAAGGCAATGCCAAAAAATGTTCAAACTACTGCACAATTGCATTCATTTCACATGCTAGCATGGTAATGCTCAAAATCCTTCAAGCTGGGTTTCAATAGTATGTGAACCAAGAACTTCCATATGTTCAAGCTGGATTTAGAAAAGGCAGAGGAACCAGAGATCAAACTGCCAACATTTATTGGATCATAGAAAAAGCAAGATAATTCCAGAAAAACATTAACTTCTGCTTCATTGACTACACTAAAGTTTTTGACTGTGTGGATCACAACAAATTGTGGAAAATTCTTAAAGAGATCAGAATACCAGGCCACTTTACCTGCCTCTTGAAAATCCCATATGCAGGTCAAGAAGCAACAGTTAGAAATAGACATGGAACAATGGACTGGTTCCAAATTGGGAAAGGAGTACGACAAGGCTGTATATTGTCACCCTGCTTAATTAACTTATAGGCAGAGTACATCATGTGAAATGCTGTGCTGGATGAAACACAAGCTGGAATCAAGTTTGCTGGGAGAAATATCAATAACCTCAGATATGTAGATGACACCACCCTTATGGTAGAAAGTAAAGAGGAACTAAAGAGTCTCTTGATGGAGGTGAAAGAGGAAAGTGAAAAAGATGGCTTAAAACTCAACATTCTAAAAACTAAGATCATAGCATCTGGTCCCATCATTTCATGGAAAATAGATGGGAAAAATAATGCAGATAGTGACTGCAACCATGAAATTTAAAAAAGAAACAAAAACAAAAAAATTCTTGCTCCTTGGAACAGAAGCTATGACAAACCTAGATAGTATATTAAAAAGCAGAGACATCACTTTGCCAACAAAGGTCCGTGTAGTCATAGCTATGGTTTTTCCAGTAGTCATCTATGGATGTGAGAGTTGGACCATAAACAAGGTTGAGCATGGAAGAATTGATGCTTTTGAACTGTGGTGTTGGAGAAGACTCTTGAGAGTCCCTTGGACAGCCAAGAGATCAAACCAATCAATCCTAAAGGAAATCACACTCAAATATTCATTGGAAGGACTGATGCTGAAGCTGAAGCTCTAATACTTTGGCCACCTGATGAGAAGAGCCAATACATTGGAAATGGAAAAGACCCTGATGCTGGGAAAGACTGACAGCAGGAGAAGAAGGGCAACAGAGGATGAGATGGTTGGATGGCATCTTTGATTCAGTGGACATGAATCTGAGCAAACTCCGGGAGACAGTGATGGACAGGGAAGCCTGGTGTGCTGCAGTTCATGGGGTAGCAAAAAGTCGGATACAACTGACTGACTAAACAGCAACAAAGTTCAGGCAATCCTTGAAGTCTACAAGCCTTAGGCAATAGAAACATGGGCTCCTCTTATTAAGCCACCAACCTGATGATCCCTTTATGTCTATGTCCATCTAGAGTTTCTCAGGCCCTGGGACTCTTCTGGATTCTTGCCTGCTAGTACATTGCAGTCCCAGAGGGCATTTCCAGACACCATCCACCATGGAACTACTGCTCTGGGGGTCCTGATTTAGCCACATTCCCAGTGAACTGGAATCACATGGGCTCCCTCCAAATCTGGTGATATGAAATATATAATTGGAAACCACTCTTCCAGTACCCTGGTCGTCTCTGTCGCAATTAGGCACTGTACTCCACATCCCATCAGGGAAGTTTCCAGGAGATCTTACTGGTCAAAGTTCACAGACATGCTTGGGACCAGGGTAACTTCTGGCAATTTCTTTACTTTTCTGGCAATTACTTTTAAAACTAGAGGTCTTTTGGTCACAGTATCAAACTTGGGCACATGTACCCTGAGCCCTCATGGCTAAAGAATCTCAGCCCTTTCAGACACTGTACTTCCCAACAGCATGGATGAACCAATGATCTTTCAAGTCAACAACATGTTTCCTCCCTTAGGATCTGGTGTTCCTTGGGGTCCAGAATTGTTTGGCTTCCCTGCAGACCTAAAGTCATTAGATCACTAGACTGACATTGTGATGCAGAGATCAGGGCCTTAGCAGCCACTAGCCTGGCCTCACCTTGGGGATGGTTTTCAACTATCCCACTTGAAACAGAACCTAGAATCCTTTCAAAAGTGGAACTCCGCACCTATTGTGTCCTTGGGCACCTTCCTAGCACCATCTGGTCCCTGAATCTAGAGTTTCATGTATTCTGATGGCCCTAGCCCATCCATCAGCTGGAGGATTAGATACACTTCACATCATCACCTTCTTGGTGGCTGTGAAACTCACAGCCTGAACTCTAGGTCCCTAAGGCTCTTCTGGCCCTGTTTGGTCCACAGCACTCTCACAGAGGGAGCACATTCCAGACACCATTAGCCTGGATGATGGGTTGTTTTTGAAACCTGACTCTCTGCGCAGTGGGTTCTAGGAGAGCTCATATGGACACTGGTGCAAGTAGATCCTTTCATCACTGCATCTCCATCTGGGCTGTACCACAGGAAACTTTCTACTCACTCTTTCTAACAGCTAGAGTTCGGGTTTCCTATTACACTCCAGCCTGTTTATGCTCTGTGGATCAGAGGATTCTTTTGTTACGTGCAAAATGGACCATTCCCAAGGCCAGGCTTGGCTAGTAGCTGCAAAGGCCCTGATCTCTGCATCACAATGTCAGTCTAGTAACCTAATGACTTTAGGTCTTCAGGGAAGCCAAACAATTCTGGACCCTAAGGAACACCAGACCCTAAGGGAGGAAATGAGAGCATTTAGTTTATGACACTAGCTTCCCAAACAGGAAGGGAGAGCTCTTCAGATCTTCAGTCAGCTCAGAAGCTAGAGAATCATAAGCCCTCTAGGCCATCTTCTGTCCCTCATGTGGGTGCCCCAGCAAATCTTCTTCCCCTCTTTCTAGGGCTCCAGGGATCCTTCAGGTCCCCAAATTTTTCTTAAGTGATGGAACCACAGGGTCCTCCTAGTAGGCTATCAGCAAGAGGAGGCCTTTCTGCACAATTTAAATTGTGCCCTCTCAAGTTCTGGGACTCTTCCTGTCACCTGCTACCTTGCTGGTGTTGTGCATGGAACTTCTGGACACCACCTGCCCTGTGGGCCCTTCCGGTCTCCAGACTGCCCATGCACTGGAGTCCCATGTACCCTCAAAGACTTTAGCTAGATCTCATGCTATAGCTCATATGCACCTTTGGCCCCTGTTACTACCACCATTTTAGTGTCAGGAGTGACTTTCAGGATTTCCTTCCCGCCCATATTCTCCTGGCATGTTAGTGACCTGGAGGTATTGTGGCTGTCATTTTGCAACTCTGCTGTTGAACCAGAGTATTCTCAGTCATAGTTCAGACCACAACTGTGTTACCCTGGGCCCTTTGGCTCAGGTGTCTGAGTCCCTTTGGCTACTGTAATTCCTGCCATCCCCACTTGCAGTTGCCCTGAGTATCCCTCCAACCACCCTTAGGTCTATTCTGACCTCTAGAAATCTAAGGCTCTTCTGGACATGTGCCAGCCAGCATGCTGGTACTCGGGAACACTTTCAGACATGTTTAAACCTTGCACTTATATGTTATGGGCCTTTCTGAGACCAGCTGCTTGTGTACACTTGCCCACTGCAGCACTGTGAAATACAGGGACTTACTGGAGTCATCCTTCCAGCAGCATGGCACTTCAGGGGCCCCTTTCAGTCACCATACCTCCAGCATGCTACCAGTCTTCCCACCATCTAGGGTTCAGATAAGCCTGAATGACCCCAGCCCTTCCTCAGGCTGAAGAGCCAAGGGTTCTTTGGCCACCAGTATAGGACATTTTGGACCTTGGTCAGCCCACAAGCTGACCAAAGCAAGAAACAGTTTGGCCAATCAAAAACCACTGATAAAATGAAGTCTAGCACCAGATGCCTTCACTGGTGAATTCAACCAAACATTTAAAGAATTTACATTAGTCTCTCTCAAACTCTTCCAAAAAATATGAGAAGGAACACTTCTTAACTCATTATTTGAGGTCGGCATTCAGATATCAAAGTTGAATGAAGGCATCACCAGAAATAAAGTTAGAAATTAACATCCTTTATGAATATAGATATAAAAATCTTCAAAAAATACCAGCAAATAAAATATAATATGGTCAAAAGCATTAAAAATTATATACCACGATCAAGTGGCATTTAACCCAGAAATGCAAGGTTGAATATAAAATCAATCAACATAGTATCAATACATCACACTGATACAACCAAGGGAAAAAAGTACATAATCATCTCATTAGACACTGAAAACGCATTTGAGAAAGTCTGATACCCTTTCATGATAAGACCTCTCAGAACACTAGAAATAGAAGGGAACTACCTTAACATAATAAAAGGCATTTATGAAAAACCCACAGTTAATAACAGACTCAATGCTGAAAGGCTGAAAGCTTTCCCATTATGATCAAGAACAAGTCAAGGATCCCTATGTTCACCATTGCTATTTAACACTGCACTACAACTTTTAGCCAGAGAAATTAGGCAAACAAAATAAATAAAAGACATTCCAGTTGGAAATGAAGAAGGAGAACTACGCACAAATGACAAGATTTACACGTAGAAAACCCCAAAGAATACAGAAGAAAATTATTACAGTTAATTAAAAAATTCAGCAAATTTGAAGGGTACAAAATCAACACATATTTCTAAGTCAGAAATGAAAAATCGGAAAAGAAAATTAATACAGCAAATTCATTTATAACAGCATGTAAAAGGACAAAATACATGGGAATAAATTTAACCAAGGAATTATACAATGAAAAGCATAGAACAATGCTGAAAAAAGTTAAAGAAGGCCTAAATAAGTAAAAAAAATATTCCTTGTTCATGGATAGGAAGATTTAATATAGTCAAAATATCAATACAGGTTTCCCCCGCTATCTGAAAGTGGAGTGTGCGTATGAAACCTTTTGTATACTGAAATGGTGTTAAGCAAAGAAGCAATTATCTGAGGACACATCTTGCTGATGCACAAAATATACTGAGATAAAGCAGAGATACTCACAGACACAGTTAATAGCTAGAGTAACTTGATGCTGAGTATATTTTCTAAGAAAAAGCTTGGTGGTCTCACTCTTGATGTCAGGGTACATGCTGCCTCTATAAACACTCCCTGCAAAAGAAGTGCTAAATGCTATTTTTGCTTTTTGCCTTTTTTTTGTAAAAGCAAAAATTCTCTTCAGATTTCTTTTGGTTAGTGAAAATGTAACTATTTCCTAAAAGTGAAGTGGCAAAAACTGAACTTTTGAAAAGCTGGGGATACCTTTACTATCCAAAGCAATACACAGATTCAATGCAATCCCTATACGTACTCAAACATTTTTTTTTTTTTACAGAAGTGCAAAAATCAAACCCCAAGTTCATATTGATGTGCAAGGGCAGGGGGGTTTCTGGATAGCCAAAACAATCTTGAAAAAGATAAACAAAGTTGTAGAACTTGCACTTCTCAATTTTAAAACTTACTGCAAAACTAGAGTAATTAAAACAGTGTGGTGCTGACATAAGGACAGATGTATAGACCAACAGAATAAAATTAAGAGTTCAAAAATAAACTCATATATCTATGGCCAATTGCTTTTTGACAAGGGTGGCAAGTACATTAAATGGGGAAAGAATAATCTCTTCAACAGACAGTGGCTAGGAGAACAGGATTCCCATATTCAAAAGAATGAAGTTGGACCCCTACTTCACACCATATACATAGGTTAACTCAAAATAAAGCAACAACTTAAATGCTAAAACCATAAAACTGTTAAAAGAAAACAAGGATAAATCTTTATGACCTTGGATTCAGAAATGGGTTCTTATAAATAACACCAAAAGCATGAGCAAAAAAAGAAAAATAAATAAATAATGGACTTAATCAAAATGAAAGATTTTGTTGCATCAAAGCACATCATCAGGAATGTGAAAAGACAACCTATGGGATGGGAGAAAATATCTGGAAATCATAGGTTTTAATATCTAGACCACATGACATCTACAATGCTACAACAAAAAGACAACCAATTAAAAAATGGTTAAGGAACTCAGACATTTCTCCAAAGAAGATATACAAATGGCCAATAAGCACATGAAAAGATGTGCAACATAACTGGTCACTAGGGAAATGCAATAACCTCAGATATGCAGATGACACCACCCTTATGGCAGAAAGCAAAGAAGAACTAAAGAGCCTCTTGATGATAGTGAAAGAGGAGAGTGAAAAAGTTGGCTTAAAACTCAATATTAAAAAAAAAAACCCTCAATATTCAGAAAACTAAGATCATGGCGTCCGGTCCCATCACTTCATGGCAAATAGATGGGGAAACAATGGAAACAGTGAGAGACTATTTTCTTGGGCTCCAAATCACTGCAGATGGTGATTGCAGCCATGAAATTAAAAGACGCTTGCTCCTTGGAAGAAAAGCTATGACTAACCTAGACAGCATATTGAAAAGCAGAGACATTACTTTGCTAACAAAGGTCTGTCTAGTCAAAGTTATGGTTTTTCCAGTAGTCATGTATGGATGTGAGAGTTGGGCTGTAAAGAAAGCTGAGCACCGAAGAATTGATGCTTTTGAACTGTGGTGTTGAAGAAGACTCTTGAGAGTCCCTTGGACTGCAAGGAGATTCAACCATTCCATCCTAAAGGAAATCAGTCCTGAATATTCATTGGAAGGACTGATGCTGTAGCTGAAACTCCAATACTTTGGCCACCTGATGCAAAGAACTGACTCATTGGAAAAGACCCTGATACTGGCAAAGCTTGAAGGCAGGAGGAGAAGGGGACAATAGAGGATGAGATGGTTGGATGGCATCACTGACTCGATGGACATGAGTTTGAGTAAGCTTCGGGAATTGGTGATGGACAGGAAAGCCAGGTGAGCTGCAGTTCATGGGGTCACAAAGAGTTGGACATGACTACGCAAATGAACTGAACCGATCTGAGGGAAATGCAAATCAAAACCATAATTATATACCTCTTTATATCCATTAAGAGGGCTGTAATTTTAAAAAAAATGTCAGAAAATATGTAGAAAAATTAGAACCCTCATACCTTTCTGGTTGTGGTGATTTAGTCACTAAGTCGTGTCCAACTCTTGTGACCCCATGGACTGTAGCCTGCCAGGCTCCTCTGTCCATGGGATTTTCCAGGCAAGAATACTGGAGTGGATTGTTATTTCTTTCTCCAGGGGATCTTCCCAACCGAGGAATCAAACCCACGTCTCCTGCATTGCAGGCAGGTTCTTTACTGACTGAGCTACAAGGGAAGCCCAAAGTCCACTGGACTATATGTTAATTACATGTGTAGTTTTTTGAGGTACTGCCAAACTGTTTTCGACAGTGGCTACATCATTTTACATTCCTACCTTCTGGAATGTAACTACACATGTAATTAACATATAGTCCAGTAAATCTACCCCAAGGTCTATAGCCAAAGGAATTAAATGCAGATACTCAAACATACACTTGTATATGCCAGTGTTCTTTGCAGTATTATTTGCAATAGCCCAAAGGTGGAAACAACCCAAGTGTCCATCAACAGATGAACAGATAAATTAAGGATGGTATATACATACACTGAAATATTATTCGGCTATAAAAAGGAATGAAGTTCTGATGCATGCTACAACATGGATGAACTTTGAAAACATTATGCTAAGTGAAATAAACCAGCTACAAGAGGACACATGTTGCATGGTTCCACTTATATGGATTACTTTCAGTATATAAATTCATAGAGACAGAAAGTATAATAGAGGTTACAAAGGCTGAGGCAGGGGAATAGGAAATTATTGTTTTTGTTTGGGATGGTGAAAAGTTCTGGAAGTGGATAGTAGTTATGGTTGCACAACACTGTGAATGTGCTTAATGTAACTGAAATTAAAAATGGTTAAAAGAGAAATTTTATGATATATATTTTTTAACCACAATTTTTAAAAATTAACAATGTGCTATACAAAAAGCCATTAAACTGTACACTTAGGGGTGTGAATTGTATGGTATGGAAATTATATTTCACTATAGCTGTATTTAAAAAAGAAAGATAGTTTTGAAGATCTTAGGTAACTAAAAACATATTTATGCTGCTGCTGCTGCTAAGTCACTTCAGTCGTGTCCAACTCTGTGCGACCCCATAGACAACAGCCTACCAGGCTCCCCCGTCCCTGGGATACTCCAGGCAAGAACACTGGAGTGGGTTGCCATTTCCTTCTCCAATGTGTGAAAGTGAAAAGTGAAAGTGAAGTCGCTCAGTCACATCCAACTCATAGCGATCCCATGGACTGCAGCCTACCAGGCTCCTCCATCCATGGGATTTTCTAGGCAAGAGTACTGGAGTGGCTTGCCATTGCCTTCTCCGATATTTATGCTAAATTATGTTAATTAATAGATATTCAGTAAATATCTAGATCATTATAAATGAGATAAAATACTGAAAATTGCTGGGCATAATTTTAATGGTGTATATATTTGGATTCATTAATGAACATGCTCATTTTTTTCCAATTTGAGAAATTTTACCAGGATATATTAATAGCATTATATCCTTTGAAAGTGAAAGTGGCTCAGTTGTGTCCAACTCTTTGCGACCCCATGGACTATACAGTCCATGGAATTCTTCGCTGAGCCACAAGGGAAGCCCATTATATCCTTTATGTGACTATAAAAAGTCATGAAATGTTTATCTGTAAGCTTTGCTAGTCTGCTATAAAATACTAGTGAATGACAGACAGTTCACAATTATCCACTTTCAATATTTTTCTGTATAATAGAAGCTACCAATTATTAAAATTTTTAATTAACATATTGCACGCAAGGTATGAAGAGTATGTTATTATTAAGAAAGAGAAATACTTTTGTCCTAAAATAAAAGAACTGGTCGTTTCAGAATGAAAAAGAAAAAAGTGTTAGTCAAAACCCAAAAGGATATAAAAAGTCGTAAAATGTTCATGGGTGGGGAAATTTGTTATGGTCCAAGCTAGCTAAGGTTGATAAATTTATTAATAAGATTTTAAAAACAGTTTTAATATCAAATATTATACGGATGCAAAATTAGAATTTGGTTCTCTTGCTGTTAAAATGACACAATTTTCTTATTGTTTTGCTCTTAAGAGGTTATAAAAGGTTTTTCTTTTTCTTCTGGTAATCCGCTTTGAAGGCAAATAGGCTGTTTTATTAATTTCCTGTCTTATGTTGACTTCACCATACCCTTGATTATTTAACAAAAAAACTGTTCTCACTCTTAAAAGATGTAAAGTTTTTCACAATCATGTTAACTCCAACATTTATTTTAAAAATTTCTTACTATCACTTGCATAAAATAGTTAGCCAAGTACCATTTTTCACTGACCCATGATCCCATTTAATTAAATGTTCAAACCTCCTGACAAATTCTGACATTTCATCCTCCTAGAACTGAATCCTAAATGTTATCTTTTGCACCTAAAATTCCCTGGAGGAGGGCATGGCAACCCATTCCAGTATTCTTGCCTGAAGAATCCCATGGACAGAGGAGCATGGCAGGTTACAGTCCATAGGGTAGCAAAGAGTTCAACACAACTGAAGTGACTTAGCATGCACACACCTAAAACTGTCTTTGAATTTCCCAAAGGCCCATGGAAAATCACAAAGGATTCGTTCTTTCACCTTGTAATATGAGTTGTTAGAAATTATTAGGATTTTTGATATGTTTTGAGTACGTGGGAAGTATTGTCAAATTGGAAGAGCCACTTAGCCTTCCTGAGGCTAAATATGTATGGGTAAAATGTTATTAATATAAATATTTAAGAAATTACATGAATTTCCTAGAGATTCATCAATGTCCTTGCTGTCAATGATGTTTCAATTTATCAGAGTCCTGGTACTGTTTTTCTTGACATTAGACAATAGTATTATGTTATTAGTGATAATTTCAGTTTTTTTTTTAAAGTGTTCCCTTGGTCACAATTTAACTTCTTAAAATTAAATCCTGCTTTCTTGGTAGCTCAGATGGTAAAGAATCTGCCTGCAATGCAAGAGACCCAGCTTTGGTCCCTGGGTCAAGAAGGTCCCCTGGAAAAGGGAATGGCAACCCACTTCAGTATTCTTGCCTGGAGAATTCCATGGACAGAGGAGCCTGGGGCGGGCGGCGGTGGCTACAGTCTGTGGGATGGCAAGAGGCAGACACAAGTAAGCAACTAACATACACATATGTTCTAGGCCAATGGTTTTCAACTGAGAATTCCCATCACTTATCTATGGAGTTTTATTAACATGTTCAGGACCTCAGTCTTGATATTCTTTACTTAATGTTTTTGATATATTCTTGGTATATTCTAAATAAGTGCTTGATGTATTCTTGGTATATTATGTCTTGGGATTATTACTTGTTACATTTGAAGGCTTTTCTTCCTCTGTAAGCATTATATACACTCATTTTCATAAATTATATATCCACTCTTCTTTGAGAATAGGACTGTTATGTTTATAGTTTATCTAAAATCTTTTTGATATGACTATTTTATGTTGCATGCCACAAAACCAAATTTCCTGGTTAAATGCATTCTTTTTATAATGAACTCTCATCAGATCATTCATTTTGAAACTCAGCAGTAAAAAGTTAACCAAAGCCATTGTGTCTTTTGTCAACCACAAATTTTCTTTCTTCCTTTTTTTTTTTTTTTGTTACTCTGGTGCTTCCCTGAAAGCACTTGCCACAAGCTACAGGCCAGAATGCTTATCATACACAAAGGATTGTCTCAGAGAGCCATGGAAAAGGCCTATGCCAGCTGGGTATTCTTAGGCACAGGCTTTTAACAGCATCACTTAACTCTGAGGCCATACCAGTGGCCAGGATCAGGATTTCCAGAATCCTAGTAGACAACCAGATGGGTTCATGAAACTGGTAACCCGAAATCAAGCGGAATAAGAATTAATTACAGAGGACTGAATGAAGCGATGAACGATGATTATAGGTTTTGTTAGGAATATTGCCGCTACTTTAGTGTTCTGTTTTCTGCATGTAAGCTATTTCTAACTCATAACAATTTAGTAGACTATACTTTTGTAGGCAGAAGTGAAACATTTATCTTTCTATTCCTGATTGATCCCTCTACAATTCAGAAACTGTTATTGAGTATTCTCATTATCATGGTAATATTGGTTATGTGCATAGAGTCTATCCTCCTTGTTCAGTTCAGTTCAGTTCAGTCGCTAAGTCATGTCCGACTCTTTGCGACCCCATGAATCACAGCACACCAGGCCTCCCTATCCATCACCAACTCCCAGAGTTCACTCAAACTCATGTCCATTGAGTCGGTGATGCCATCCAGCCATCTCATTCTCTGTCGTCCCCGTCTCCTCCCACCCCCAATCCCTCCCAGCATCAGACTCTTTTCCAGTGAGTCAACTCATCGCATGAGGTGGCCAAAGTATTGGAGTTTCAGCTTTAGCATCAGTCCTTCCAATGAACACCCAGGTTAACAGAACCTAATTGCAAACACTGGTTATGCAACCAAGGCTTTTTCTGAAATGTCATATTTGAGAATGAGGTTCATTTAATAAGATATGACTAGAAACTTTAACGGAGAAGGCACTGGCAAGCCACTCCAGTACTCTTGCCTAGAAAATCCCATGGATGGAGGAGCCTGGTAGGCTGCAGTCCGTGGGGTCGCTAAGGGTCGGACACGACTGAGCGACTTCACTTTCACTTTTCACTTTCACACACTGGAGAAGGAAATGGCAACCCACTCCAGTATTCTTGCCTGGAGAATCCCAGGGACGGGGGAGCCTGGTGGGCTTCCGTCTATGGGGTCACACAGAGTCGGACACGACTGAAGTGACTTAGCAGCAGCAGCAGCAGAAACTTTAAAGGAAAGGAACAAAGGTTGACTTTATGGAGCAAATGCTTACAAAGCGCTCTTAAGAAAATTTGCCTGATATGTTATATACAGGCTTCCAGCTTTATAAATGAGTAGGGAAAATCACTTGCTAACAGGCAAGGAGTCTTGGGGTATTTTGTTGATCTCAGGAAAAGAGGGATGCACCTATATCTACAGGTAATGAAGGTAAAATGCGATTGCAAATTCTTGGCTTGGCTTCCTATCCTCAAGAGGCTTTTACATTCCAGTCTGAAATTCCTTGTGAAAACTTGCAGCAAACTAAAAAAGGCTTATGTACAAAATCATTATTTCTGTTTCTATGTAAATAAGCAGGCCAACTCTAATGAGATCAGCTTTATTTTGTGATCCAGAATAATATTTCTTTGATATTATGGTTGCTCAAAGGGGGAGGGGTGACAGTAGAAAAAAATAATGTTTCTGAAAAGGTATTCAACGTCAAAAATCATCAGTTCAGTTCAGTTGCTCAGTCGTGTCTGACTCTTTGCGACCCCATGAATCACAGCACACCAGGCCTCCCTGTCCATCACCAACTCTGGAGTTCACTCAAACTCATGTCCATAGAGTCGGTGATGTCATCCAGCCATTTCAATCTCTGTCGTCCCCTTCTCCTCCTGCCCCCAATCCATCCCAGCATCAGAGTCTTTTTCCAGTGAGTCAACTCGTCGCATGAGGTGGCCAAAGTATTGCAGCTTCAGCTTTAGCATCAGTCCTTCCAATGAACACCCAGGATTGATCTCCTTCAGAATGGACTGGTTGGATCTCTTTGCAGTCCAAGGGACTCTCAAGAGTCTTCTCCAACACCACAGTTCAAAAGCATCAATTCTTCGGTGATCAGCTTTCTTCACAGTCCAACTCTCACATCCATACATGACCACCGGAAAAATCATAGCCTTGACTAGACGGACCTTGGTTGGCAAAGTAATGTCTCTGCTTTTGAATATGCTATCTAGGTTGGTCATAACTTTCCTTCCAAGGAGTAAGCGTCTTTTAATTTAATGGCTGCAATCAGCATCTGCAGTGATTTTGGAGCCCCAAAAATAAAGTCTGACACTGTTTCCACTGTTTCCCCATCTATTTCCCATGAAGTGATGGGACCAGATGCCATGATCTTTGTTTTCTGAATGTTGAGCTTCAAGTTAACTTTTTCACTCTCCTCTTTTACTTTCATCAAGAGGCTTTTTAGTTCCTCTTCACTTTCTGCCATAAGGGTGGTGTCATCTCCACATCTGAGGTTATTGATATTTCTCCTGGCAATCTTAATTCCAGCCTGTGCTTCTTCCAGCCCACTGTTTCTCACGATGTACTCTGCATATAAGTTAAATAAGCAGGGTGACAATATACAACCTTGACGTACTCCTTTTCCTATTTGGAACCAGTCTGTTGTTCCATGTCCAGTTCTAACTGTTGCTTCCTGACCTGCATACAGGTTTCTCAAGAGGCAGGTCAGGTGATCTGGTATTCCTGTCTCTTTCAGAATTTTCCACAGTTTATTGTGATCCACACAGTCAAAGGCTTTGGCATAGTCAATGAAGCAGAAATAGATGTTTTTCTGGAACTCGCTTGCTTTTTCCATGATCCAGTGAATGTTGGCAATTTGATCTCTGGTTCCTCTGCCTTTTCTAAAACCAGCTTGAACATCTGGAAGTTCAGGGTTCACATATTGCTGAAGCCTGGCTTGGAGAATTTTGAGCATGACTAATCATTGCTACTGCTACTGCTAAGTCACTTCAGTTGTGTCCAACTCTGTGCGACCTCATAGACAGCAGCCCACCAGGCTTCCCCGTCCCTGGGATTCTCCAGGCAAGAACACTGGAGTGGGTTGCCATTTCCTTCTCCAATGCATGAAAGTGAAAAGTGAAAGCGAAGTAGCTCAGTTGTGTCTGACTCTCAGCAACCCCTTGGACTGTAGCCTACCAGGCTCCTCCATCCAAGGGATTTTCCAGGCAAGAGTACTGGAGTGGGGTGCCTTCTGCTTCAAATCAAAAGCACAGGGAGATATCACCTTACACCTATTAGAATGGCTATCATCAAAAAGATAAGAAATAAAAGCGCTTGAGGTTTGGAGAAAGTGAACCCTTGTTCACTCTCTGTATGATTGTAAATTGGTACCGCCACTATGGAAAGTATGGATGTTCCTCAAAAAATTAAAAATAGAACTACCAATGATCCAACAGTTTCTACTACTGGGTATATATCTGAAGGAAAGCAAATCATTATGTTGAAGACATGTCTGTACCTCCATGTTCATTGTGGCAATATTTACATAGCGAAGACATGGAAACATCCTCAGTGTCTATCAACAGACAAATGGATTAAGGAAGTGTGGTATATACATACAACAGAATTGTATTCAGCCACAAAATAGAAGGAAATTCTGCCATTTGTAACAACAACATGGACGGTCTTTGTGGGCGCTATGTTCAGTGAATTAAATCTGACAGAGAAAGAGAAATACTATACGATCTCACTTATATGTGGAATACTAAAAAAACTTCATAGAAAAATAGGTGAGATTTCTGGTTACCAAAGGGCAAGAGGAGAAGGGGGTGGCAGAGGATGAGATGGTTAGACAGCATCACTGACTCAATGGACATGAGTTTGTGCAAACTCTGGGAGATAGTGAAGGACAGGGAAGCCTGGCATGCTGCAATTCATGGGGCAGAAAAGAGTCAGGCACAACTTACCGACTGAACAACAATAATGGTTACCAAAGGTGGGGGTTGGGGTTGAGTAAATTGGATAAAGGTGGTTACAAAGTACAAACTTGTAGTTATAAGATATGGAAATGTAATGTACAACATAATGACTATAGCTAATACTGATGTATGGTATATTTTAAAGTTGCTAAGAGAGTAGATCATAACAGCTCTCATCACAAAAACATTTTTATTCTATCTATATGGGATGATGGACAACTAAATTCACTGTGATAATCATTTGACAGTATATGTAAGTCAAGTCATTATGCTGTATACCTTAAAACAATTCAGTGCTGTATGTCAATTATATCTCAATAAAACTGAGAAAAAACCAAGTGAGATGAAAACAGTTTTTGATTACGTTTCAATAAAAAAATGTATAACACATCCGTCTGGGTTATCAGTTTCTGGTCCTGTCAGTTGTCTTTGAGCTATTTCTTACCTCTTTGTAAATTGCAAGTAACTGATGGACATGCAAATTTCATCTTGTCTGATAGAGATTTAATTGACTTTCTCTCCCACTGTGGAAGAACCATTTTTGGCATTTACCTGTAAACTGGAATGAATTCTATTTTGCTGTCCAAACTGTCAACCTGTACCAATTCTATTACGCTGTCCGAACTGTCAACCTGTACCAAAATTTTCAATCTTTCAGTTTCTTTCAATACTTGGCTATATCTTTCCAAACTAACATTTCCAGGTTTTCTCTCTCCTACCTTGGCATCAACAAGAACTAAAACATGACTATCAGATCCTTATACTGACCCTAGGTGCTTCATAGCTGGCCTTTTCTCCAGGATCTGAAAGAACAATGTTTAGCTAAAGCCAGACCAACTTGATATATACCTTGAAGGACTCAACACTGTAGCAGATTATGCGAGCGTGCTAAGTCACTTCAGTCCTGTTCAACTCTGTGTGACCCTATGGACCGTAGTCTGCCAGGCTCCTCTGTCCATGGGCTTCTCCAGGCAAGAATACTGGATTGGGTTGCCATGCCCTCCTCCAGGCAATCTTCTCGACCCAGGGATCAAATCTGCATCTCTTATCTCTCCTCATTGGCAGGCAGGTTCTTTACCACTAGTGCCACCTGGAAAGCCTGTGGCAGACTATGCATGGCCTGATTTCTTCCTAGACAAGTGTGTGAGTCACTAAGAAATTCTGATGAAATGCTAAGGCATTAAGTTGCAGGCCCTTGTGCTTACAGATTTTAGCATTTTCCTTCCTCCTTCCACAGCCACCTATCGGTTGGTCTCTGCTGCATACAAAGGCTTTGCTTGCCCACCCCTTCCTTAAGTTGTTTCTGGCGTGGGCTCTAAACATCTAGTGCAACTGTCCCTCTACTCCTACTGCAATGTGCTGTGCTATGTGCAGTCTCTTCAGTCCTGTGGGACTCTGTGCGACCCTATGGACTGTAGCCCCCCAGGCTCCTCTGTCCATGGGATTCTCTAGGCAAGAATACTGGAAGGAGTTGCCATTTCCTTCTCCAGGGGATCTTCCCCACCCAGGGATGGAACTCCGAGCTGCTGCATTGCAGGCAGATTCTTTACCTCTGAGCCACTGGGGAAGCCCTATTGCAACAGCCATTCAATAAAGCCTTTCCTTAATAATTTTCAGGTGTGCATCTTCTTTTTTCTTTTTTCCCCCTTGTATAAGATGTTCCACTCACCAACCATCCTGCTGCTGCTGCTGCTAAGTCACTTCAGTCGTGTCCGACTCTGCGCGACCCCATAGAAGGCAGCCCACCAGCCTCCGCCGTCCCTGGGATTCTTAAGGCAAGAACACTGGAGTGGGTTGCCATTTCCTTCTCCAATGCATGAAAGTGAAGTCACTCTGTCGTGTCCGACTCTCTGCGATCCCATGAACTGCAGCCTACCAGGTTCCTCCGTCCATGGGATTTTCCAGGCAAGAGTACTGGAGTGGGGTGCCATTGCCTTCTCACCAACCACCCTGGGTCCAGGGAAAAGGAGCGCCCTTCCAGTCACCATGTATCCCCCATCTCCCGGCCGCCCCCATGCCCCATACCCTGCCCTCCCGACCCGGACCACGCCAGACGCTAGCTAGGGCTCTTCCGGCTATCAGGAACTGGCCCGCATACATTCAGAAGAACCTAAGGTTATTCGTTTTGTCCTTCTTCCTTCCCACGTGCTGGCACCCAGGGTTCCTTCCAGTCACCAACCTGCCCCTAGGGTCCTACTAGCTGCCATCTTTGCCGCACACTGATGCACTGGCGTCCGTTCCAGTCACTGCCCTCCCCCCCTCCCCGAGCTTAGGACCCAGTTGCCCTTTCAGAGACTTAGGGCCCATGCACTGAGGATCCTAGAGGGCCCTTCAGGGCACCACCAAGCCCGCGCACTGTGGCACCCAGGCCCTTCCAGCCATTTACCTGCTTGGGAGCTGATGTCCCTTCCAGGGGACCTCAAACTATTGGTCCAGCGGTCCTCCTCACCATTTCCGGTCTCTGATCTGGTGCCCCCGGGGGCTCTTCCGATCACGCCTATGCCCACCTACTAGGGTTCCGGGGGCCCTGCGGACATTAACCTGAGGGCTCTCTGTCAACTGCGGACTGGCGCTGGTCTCCTCACTTGCTGGGGACCCAGCCAGGCCCAGAGGCAGCAACAGCCTGTCCCTGCAACCTGACTGCAGTAGTAGCAGTGGCCCAGACCCTGGCAGCCCCGCACCCTGACTGGGGCCTGCCCTTTGCCTCCTGCAGTGTGTCAGAGCAGCTGGAGGATGCCAGAAGTTGCAAGAAGCCGCCTCCCTCGAGGTGAGCTTGGCCTTCTTGGACACGCGCATGTCCTGGGACCCGCGTCAGCCACTCTGTCCCCAGTGAAGGAGATGCTGTCGCGTGCCAAGCTCGACGGAGCGGTGCCTCGCTGGCCGGGCAGGTGAGTGGCACCCCGAACAAGGCCAAGGGACAGGTCGGTGGCCAGCAGGTGGCTGGGAGGCCTGCTGCCAGCTCTGGAGAGTGGCTGAGGGGAAAGGTAGAACAAAGTACTGCCTTGGGCTAGCAGGCAGAGCCCAAAATTTTGAAAGGTGTACTGCCTGGTGATAAAAGGCTTAATTCATGTAGTATAAAAAGATTTCTCTCAGTTTTTCTCTGAACCTTTTTGGACAGCAGTACTCAACCTCCAGGATATAATGCCCAGCCCAGCGTTCCTCGTGATGTACTCTGCATATAAGTTAAATAAGCAAGGTGACAATATACAGCCTTGACGTACTCCTTTTCCTATCTGAGATGCACAAACTATGTTAAAAGGACAGGTAGGGAACTTCCCTGGTGGCCCAGTGCTTAAAGAATCCATCTTCCAATGCAGAGAACTTGGGTTTGGCTCCTGGTCGGGGAACTAAGATCCCACATGCTATGGGGCAGCTAAACATGTGTGCCTCAACAAAAAGATCCCTGCATGACACATCTAAGACCCAAAAAAGAAATAAATGCAATTTTTAAAAAATGAATTATATAAAAAATGTAGAGGAGTAAAAGAACATATTTTATTACTATCTTATTAAGATTCATATGAAATATTATCTTTTGGTTATGAAATGGCTAAACCTCCTCTTTGAGCTGCATTTTCTTATGCTCTGTTTATAGTCCATAATGGACAAATAGATCCCAGTTTGCAACATATAGTATCCAAATGTTTAAGAATGTACAAATTCTTAGTTGTATGACTAAAATTAGCCTATTTGTATACCTTGTGTTGAAACTCATAGGAAAGCTTGTCCTCTGAAAAATACTTTTGAAATTGAATCTGAGTTTGTTCAGCTGCCTCTGAGCAGCATACTTGTCTATACTTGTCCACTGTATTAGCAATATTGAGGAGGAGGTGAGGAAGAAATGTTGAGAGCCAGGATGATCACAATGAGAAGTCACCCTGGACCATGATCATTTTGCTAGGTGTGCATTTTTGTTTAATGGTACTGTGTATAATGGAGAAGGCAATGGCACCCCACCCCAGAACTCTTGCCTGGAAAATCCCAAGGATGGAGGATCCTGGTAGGCTGCAGTCCCTGTGGTCGCTAAGAGTCAGACATGACTAAGCGACTTCACATTCACTTTTCTCTTTCATGCTTTGGAGAAGGAAATGGCAACCCACTCCAGTATTCTTGCCTGGAGAATCCCAGGGACGGGGGAGCCTGGTGGGCTGCCGTCTATGAGGTCGCACAGAATCGGACATGACTGAAGCAACTTAGCAGCAGCAGCAGCAGTAGCAACTGTGTATAAAGTAGACAAATAAGTACTTATTTTAGATAGCTAAATTTTCTAGATATTTAGAAATGTCCAGTGTATTTAAAGTAGTGGTTGTAGGGACTTCACTGGTGGTTCAGTGGTTAAGGCTTCACCTTCTAATGCAGAGGTGTAGGTTCTATCCCTGTTTGGGGAGCTAAGGTCTCACATGCCTCAAAGCCAAAAATCCAAAGCATAAAAACAGAGACAATATTGTTACAAATTCAATAAAGACTTTAAAAATGGTCCACACTAAAGAAAATCTTAACGTAGTGGTCATAAAATAAGACTTTTGAATAGCTGTGAAAATATTGATAGGAAATATTCTTTGGCAATGTAATTGCTAAAGCACTTCTGTGTGCAGTGTACTATCAGATTTTGAGCACTGGATTGAAGGACATTGGAAGAGAAAATCGCAAAGGTGAGATATTCATCCTTACTTGGTGCATATAATTGAATATGTTATGCCCTTTTTTGAAATATCTAGTCTGATATGTACAAAATATGTTACAAGTAGAAATAGTAAAGTGACACACTTTGTTAATATTTGTGGGGGATTTTTTGGTTAAAATTCATGTGAAATCTTATGTTAGGGAAAGGGAATGACTGAGCCTTCTCTTTGAGCAGTACCCATTGTACTTAGATACTGGCTCAGGGAAAGACAGAGAAGACTCCTGTATGTATGCCTACTTTTGGTCATACTATATGAATACCTTGTAAAACAACTCAATAGAAACACCTTTTACATATTATTTTAATAGTATAGACCTGATAATTCTCTTATAAGCATTAAACGCGTTGTACTCCTTCACTTTGTGTTTCATTTTAAATTGAACATTAAGGGAACATGCTATTTTAATTGTCTCTCTGCCAATATTTGTTAATCTATTAATAGAGGTTTGTCATTTTTGTCATTTAAGCAATATTTGATCATCAGAGTTGGTGTATTATATTCTCGATTGTCCAAATAGTCATGGCCTTTGGGTTTTGAATTAGTAAATATTTTTATGTGTGAAAAAGAATGATGCATACTATACAGTCTCAGTCTCAAAACTGTGTCATTGTGTAAATGTACACACATTCTCACACACATACAATTAGAAGTTTAAATCAGACTGTAAACTCCTTGTGATTATGGATTTTTTTATGTGCTTTGCTTGTTGGGTTCTATAATACACATATTAACTTTTAAAAGCTGAGGGTGGGGGGGTTGTTACTTTTCTAAAAAATCCAGTAGATACGGCTGTTTTAACTTCTTAGGTCTGAAGTTCTTGAATAGAACTAATAGTTCTTCTTGACATTTTTCACCAACTTAATGGCCTTATTTCTCTGACTGTGGGACTCTGTGGTTTAGTCATTTCACTAGGATATGCTTTATTGATTGCATTAACACTTCTTACGAATTGTTTTGGATCACCATGAACACTTTCAGACTGAATAGCTCATCTTCTTTCATCATAGAAAAACTCCCTTGCATCATTTTCTTAAGACGTTTATTCTCTGTATTCTTTTTTTTGGGGGGGGGGTCAGGCTACCCATTATCTTCTCTTTGCTATCTCTGTGACTTTTACCAATTCTCACTTTTAAGTCGTTGACTCACTTCTTGGCAATTTTGTTTTTGCTTTTCACTACTTTGATATGCATTTTAAATTTCTGTCTTTTCTCCTCTATTTAATTCCTTAATTTTGGAAGTATTCTTTTTACCCCATTCCATTTTTACATCATCTTATAACTCATAGTCTCATTTTCATAGTGGTAGTTTTCTTTTTAATTTCCTTGAAACTATGAAGGATGTTTTAAACTTTTCCTTTTATGTTATTTTCCTTTTTAAAAGACTACTTCTAAGGTGAGCTCCACTCCTCTTTTTCCTGATTTCTTCTGCTTCTTTCTTCCTTCTCTCCTTCTTTCTCCCTTCCGCCTCTCTCCAAAGAATCCTCCACTTCTTTATCTTCCTGCTGCTGGTTCTCCATCCTCCTCTCTCTTTTTATAATTTTACATAGTTCCCAGTTTTATTTCCCCTACTCTTCTATGAATGCTCATATGGATAATATTTCTTTGAGGAATACATGTATACAATTATTTTTAAGTGCTAGTTTGGGGAATTCTCTCTGGATCTGTTCCTGGCATCAAAATGGTGTAATAGGATTCACGTTGGCATTCTTCACTATCTACATGGGCACTGGATGAATTTTCCTCTTAGGTCATGAGCTGAGGGGCTGAAAACAAATGGATAGAAAAAATTTTGTGACTTGGTTAAACTTCTGGTGCAGGCTTAGAAAATCATTTCACATATATTATCTTTTTCATTGCATGAGGTTCTGTGGGAAGAATTTCTGCTTAAGTTCTATGTGGAGGCATCTTCATGCCAAAAATATGCTTTTTACATTTGGAAATATTAGTAATTTTTTCCATTTTGTCTACTCATTTATTCACTCCTCTATGTCTTCCTTTCTAAAACTGGAGCCTTAGAATTTCATTGTCAATATAATCCAAATTGTTAAATTACATTCTTTAAGCTTGGAACCTAAGTTTTAAACCCCCTCCATAGTGTTAGAGCTGATTTAATGTCTTTTCAGTCTCCTCATTTTTTTTTCGAGAAAAAGGTTGTTTTGTGCTTTCATGTACACCATTTCCTCCGGTTACGTATTTGTCAGCAAATGTTACTGTATGCATTGTATTAAGAGCTACATTTATAGAATGCCTACAATATGTCAGGCACAGATCTTTGCATAATTCTGTTTTAGGAGACAGATAACTTTTCACATTTTTCAGATGAAGAAAAGGCTCAGAGAGATTAAGAAATTAAACTACTTGTAGACCTGCTACCTGAGATTTTATCTTGTTTGTTTGTTTAAAGCTGGTAGGGTGTTTTTCTTTTTTTAATCTATATGTTTTTGTTCGGTTTGAGTGATTGTTTTTATGATACACTACCTGCAGCCAGAAACAGATCAAAAGTGTAATGTCTGCTTGAGTGCAGAGTTATGGTCAAGAGGCCATGTGTAATGTCATCAGTAATATTGGTTCTCTATGTTTTGTTCTCATAAGCTTGCTAACACATTTGGATTATACTTGTTTATTATGTATGCTCTCCACCTCAAATGATCATTATATTTTTGAAGGCAGACATATCTTTCTATGGAACCTAAAACAGTGCTCCACATCTGAGTTCTTCAAAGAGTAATGATGCCTAACTGACATGAAAACTCTGGAATGATTCCTTGCTAATGCACTGAAGGCAGCCCAAATGGGCTTCTATCCAATGTAAGTGTTTAAACCTATCTCTCACTGAGGTATGGAACAAATATATTGTAGCCCTCCCTAATGTACTCTGTAGCAGTATCAAATAGAGATAGTAATATTTCTATAAGTAACTTTGTAGTTTTAATTAAGTAAAAATGTTAAAATAAAAGTGAAGTGATTATGAAATGCATAATACATAATAAAATAAAATAAAAATACATAATAAAATTATTCAGTTTTGTCTGCAACATACTAATTAAGCATTTATCTTCTCCCAAGTGGAATACCCTAGACTAAACAATTTATATATTAGCAAAGACTTGCCTTCAGTTTTGGACTGAATCATGGAATGGCAGTATGAGCACAGATTCTCTATCATTTAGGCAATAGCAGTATAGTTCTCATTCTAAATGAAGTGTTTAAGGGATATCCTATTGTAACGAAAACATTTTAGTGGCTCTAATATCTGATTCAACAACTTCTATTTCTATAGGTAATGTTATTTTGAATATTTGCTAAATGTATTTTTTGCTGATTTTTATTTGGTACCATGCGGGAGTGCTAAGTCACTTCAATTGTGTCTAACTCTTTGTGACCCAATGGACTATAGCCACCTAGGCTCCTCTGTCCATGAGTGCGTTGCCATGCCCTCTTCCAGGGGATCTTCCAGACCCAGGGATCAGACCTTCATCTCTTACGTCTCCTGCATTGGCAGGCAGGTTCTTTACCATTAGTGCTACCTGGGAATTTCGTACCAGTTAGTACTAAATAATAGTGTTTTAAATTTTGTAAAATTAATATTTTAAAGTTAAATTGAGTTAGATCTCTTTAGATTTATCATGAAGAAACTGTTTCCTTGCCCTGTTAGAATTATGAAATGCTGGCCACCATTTATGAGTAAAATAAATAAAATCTGACAAATCTCTCATTATTTTGTCTATTAAGATAGCTGTGGTTTGATGGATGAGAACAATAATACGTCTAAAAAGCATTCTTGCAGAAGGTATAGATCTGAAAGAAAACTGTTATCAACATAAGTAGCTTCCTATGATGTGCAGTTCAACAAAATCATCCTTGGTTTCAATGTTGTAGGTTTGAAAATTAATAATGTAAAAGTATATTTCAAAAACCAATGATTGACACTTTAAAAATTAAGTGCCAGCTAAATATTTTTTCTTTGTAACTTTTCCCATTACAATTTCCTGTTCTTATCTATCATAGCACTCTCCACATATTCAATAGCTATGGCATTGAAAAAAAATATTGTATCTGATAATTTAATTATAATGTTTTCCAGTGTATGTTTACTTAACTACTTTGAGTTTTCTATGAATAACGCATTCATAATATAAATAATGTCAAAGTTGGACGTTAAATGGAACTGTTTTAATCTTATTTGTGTCTGAGGCCACAGGATATTAAGTAGCAATAACCTCCTAGTCCCAAATTAGGAGACCATCTCTGTAGGGTTTGTAAAAGAGGTACACGAATACCAGTTTGCTCACCAACTTCAGTGTGTAAAAAAAAGTAGCGGTTGCAGAAACAGGGGTATTAGAGAGAGAATATCAAGGCAAATTTGTAAGGTATTTTTTCCTTCCCCCTAGTGGTAGAACAGAAGCTCTGAAGCTCAGATTTTCAGTGTGGAGTTAGATGGTGGTGGAGAAGCAGGCTGTAATGTGGACCCAATCAGGAAAAGTTCTCCTTCTTGTCTCCCTCCCAAGAAATCCTCAAAGATTTTTGCACGCTTTCTGTTTCCCATTATTCATGGAACTGGAATTTGAGCCATTTTATACTGTCTTAAAGAAAAAAGTAACATCTGAAAATGGGGAGAAGTCAGAGAAGCAGATACATAGGTTAAATTTAAGGAACTGGAGATTAAACACTGAATTTCTTAGTTGGCAGCCAGAAGGGACAAAGCATTCAAAATAAAAGATTCATCATTATCTTTCTCACCAAGGCACTGGTGGATCCTCAGAACCCCAAACAGCCCAGTTATACTTGACTAAGTATTGACAACTGGCCATTTCTTACCCTCTAGTTTGTTTTGATCAAACTCTAGTTAGGCTTCTCTCCTTCCTATTGTCCCCTAAGTACTGCTTGCTCCAAAACCTTAGAAAGCACTAAAAAAAATGGAACCTGCCTCCCCATCCCACCCTTCTCAGCTTCTCCTGGGAATCAGATGACCTCAGGGAGACTCTCTTGTCCAGTGTCCCCTTAAAAGATTAAGTTTGTCTCTGCTCACCCCTCCTTTACACTTTGGAAGAAAAACTTGCTGTGTTAGAATTTGAAATCCATATTTCTGAGATTGGAGAGTTCTCACAACTGCAATTGTCTTTCTTTCTAATTAAACTCTCTCTGTATCTAAGTTAGGATTTGTTTATATTTGACATCATGTACTTGAAATATTCATGTTGGAGGTAACAGAAACCCAAGCCAAAAAATACTTGAAACAAAAGGTAATTTATCGCTACTAAGAATTTCAGAGGTGCTTTTGACCTCAAATAGAGGGAAATATTCAAAAGATCAAATGACATCATGAAATGTGCTTTCTCCATATTTGGAATCTGCATTCCTCTTTATTTACTTCTTAGGAAAGCTCTGCAAATATAGAGACAGAAATGGCCATCAGCACCTTCTCAGAAGGATCCTGAAATAAAGACCTACCCCCAAAGTGGAGCAATAACAAGAAAGCTTTTATTGGCTATGTGGGGGAATAAAAATAATTTTTCCTCTACCTTTCCAGGTTCTTGGATGAGTGTCCCCCGCCCCGTATAATAAAAAAGACAGAGTAACAGGAGAAAAACAAAAGTTTAATATGGTATATTTAAGTGGGCTTTCCTGGTGGCTCAGTGGTAAAGAATCCGCCTGCCAGTGGAGGAGGTGTGGGTTCCATCCATGGGTCAGGAAGATCCCCTAGAGAAGGAAATAGCAACCCACTCCAGTATTTTCGCCTGAGAAATCACATGAACACAGGAGCCTGGTGTGCTGCAGTCCATGGCGTCGCAAAAGATTCGGACACGACTTAGCGGCCAAACAACATACCTCCTTTATCCATGGGAGATACCCAGGAAAACTGAGTAACTCCCCAAAATGGCCCAAACTACTACTTCAAATAACATCTCTAGCTAAAAACAAAAGAAAATATTGGGTTGAGGGGAGGCCGGTTATATGAGCACAATAAACAGGCAAAGCACAATGAATAAGGATGAGGTTGTTATGCAGATTTAAGTCTTTGTCTTATCCATTGTTAAGTTTCGAGACATTTAGAGTCATCCTTTTTTTCCTGGTACAGAAAGGGAGATACCTTTACAAGGGGAGATTTCCCTAATAAATGTAAATACAAAAGGATAACTTCTATTTGGTTTTCAGGGCTTCTCTAATTCTGCTGTTTTTTAAAAAATAATCAGCCTTAAATAATCCTTATGCCAAAGAGTTGTATTTTGAGGTGACCAAATTCTGCTCCCCATCAGTTACTAGTAGGAGAGTTGGTCTGTCTTTTGGGTTTCTGGACCCAGTTTCCAACATGTAGGGCTGTAGGGAGGTTCCCCACACCAAAAACAAGTAATTATTTAGACACCAGATGGGTGTCCGATAATTCAACTCAATTCTGACACTATCTACTTAGAGATAACATCAGATCCCACAGTTTAATGTTTCCCTCTACAGGTCTACAACACTGCTGCCCCCGCCCCCTGCCACACACACATTTCAAAGGCCATTTGCAAGCTGATTATTACCTGTGCTTTTGACTGACTGGCTATAAATTAGAGGTTCCCATGACACCCCTCCTTGGGTTCAATTAATTTGCTAGAGGGACTTACAAAACTCAGAGAAACATTTTACTTACGGGATTATCAGTTTTGTTTTGTTTTTAAATGTTTTTAAATAAAAGAATACAACTCAGGAACAGCCAGATGGAAGAGAGGCCTAGGGCAAGGTATGGGGAAATGGCGGGGAGATTCCATGCTCTCTCCAGGTGTGCCACTCTTCCCAAATCTCTAAGTGTTCACCAACCTGGAAGCTCTCAAAATTCCATCCATCTTTTGAATTTTTATGGAGACTTCATTGCATAGGCGTGATTGATTAAGTCATTGGCTGTTAGCAATTAACTCAATCTCCAGCCTGAGTTCCAGCCTTCTAATCACAGTGTTGGTTCCCCTGGCAACCAGCCCCTATTCTTAGGATACCTAAGGGCTTTCCAAATGTCTCGTCATTAACATAACACAAGACACCTTTATTATTCTTATCGCAGGAAGTGTCAAAGGTTTTAGGAGCTGTGAGCCAGGAATTGTGAAAGACCAAATATATATGAAAACTATGAATGAATGACCAAACATATATTTCTTATAAATCACAGTATTTATCTGAAATAAGATTGTTGTGCCTTCTGGCAGTTAGCTGAGCTTTTATGTTACAGGCACTCAGGCGGTTAAGGAGAAAAGAATACTAAAACAAAAATGTGATAGATGAGGCAAAGCAAGTGGATAATTGTCAGTTTTCCGAAGTAGATGTTCAATGGATAAGCAATTCTGGGAAAGTACGAACTCCAGTTTAAATTTAGCAAGGAAAATGGACAGTTTAAGAAAACGCAGTTTCTTGTTTAGTGGGAAGGCCAGTTGCTTTAGGCTAGGGGCTTGCAACTCTTGATGAAGAGGTAGCAACAACATCTTAACCCTTTATAAGCTCTAGGCCTAAATGGTCTCATTCAAACAGTATGCCTCTTTCAAGGTAGCATCAGCAAAATTCTGTGGATGTTGGCTGTTGTTGGCCCACTTTGAGTCAAGTGTTCATCTCTGAAACATTTGCTGTGGATTGAGAGATACAGAAATTCCACTTGACCAGACCTAGGTCTTGTGCCTATCGTTAGGGAGAGGGACTGAGTTAGCTTCACCTTGATCTCATCGAGGCAGCAATGAGTGGTGGCTTGAAGTGAGATCTTAATTCCCTGTGGGAATTGAGTCTGGGTAGCCTGGATGAGTGGAGAAGGCAATGGCAAGCCACTCCAGTACTCTTGCCTAGAAAATCCCATGGACAGAGAAGCCTGGTGGGCTGCAGTCCATGGGGTCGCTACTAGTCGGACACGACTGAGCGACTTCAGTTTCACTTTTCACTTTCATGCATTGGAGAAGGAAATGGCAACCCACTCCAGTGTTCTTGCCTGGAGAATCCCAGGGACGGCGGGGCCTGGTGGGCTGCCGTCTATGGGGTCGCACAGAGTCGGACACGACTGAAGCGACTTAGCAGCAGCAGCAGCAGCAGCCTGGATGAGTGGAGAAGGCAATGGCAAGCCACTCCAGTACTCTTGCCTGGAAAATCCCATGGACGGAGGAGCCTGGTGGGCTGCAGTCCATGGGATCGCTAAGAGTCGGACACAACTGAGCGACTTCACTTTCACTTTTCACTTTCATGCATTGGAGAAGGAAATGGCAACCCACTCCTGTGTTCTTGCCTGAAAAATCCCAGGGACGGGGGAGCCTGTTGGGCTATGGGGTCGCACAGAGTCGGGCACGACTGAAGCGACTTAGCAGCAGCAGCAGCAGCAGCCTGGATGAGAACCAGGAATCCCAGCCACCAGACCAGCAAGGGCTAGAGGCTAGAAGGTATCTTTCCCTGGATTTTTGCCCCCGGTAAAAAAAAATGCATTTATCACGGAGGCAGAAACTGTAAATGTAGGTATAAAGTTTATTATTAGAGGCAAAGCACAGCAACAAGTGGGAGAGCACATAGAGAAACTGTTTAGTTGAGATAGAAGCAAGGCAGAGATGCACACCTGGAGAGAAAGGGTGCCAGCATCCCCTCTAGTGAGGAGGAGCTCAGTAAAGAGGGGGTTAAGTCATTTATATACATCAGTTCTTCCGGGTCTTTGTCTCCCTTCAGGCCAATAATCTGGTTTCTTTTTCTACACCTGACCTAGACCTCCCCTAGGACCTTCCCTCGGATGTGTACACACCCCTCAGCCAAGAGGGATCTCGAAGTGAAGGCTTTTGGGAGGAGCAAGGGTCATTATGGCCTGGCATTATCCTTTGAATTTTGACCCACAAGGAGCCTTTCTGCACGTAGAGTCTTCCTTGTCTCAAAAAGAGGAGGGAGAAGAGATCCCTTAATTGTTTACTCAAACAGGGTTCTGCCCCTCTTCGTCCTTGCCATGACTATTGCCTTAAGGTGTTTACAGGAGACAAACACTGGCTCTTTACCCTGTTTCTGTTGTTACTTCTATTTCGGAGGGCAAATGAGAGGCTGATTGTAATTACCTTCACTGGAGCCCACCTATCTCTTGTCTCAGAAAATGCTAACAGTTTTAAGTATCCCGTATCACTTCTTCGTGCCCCAGGAAATTTAAAGAGTAGGCCAGTTGTAAATGTCTAACCTGGAGCCCATTTATGCTGACTCAATCTGAACCACACAGTCTGAGAATAAGGGAGAGGTGGTTCTCTATTGGGGCTTCCCTGGTGGCTCAGATGGTAAGGAATCTGCCCACAGTGTGGGAGACCTGGGTTCGATCCCTGGGTCTGAAAGATCCCCTGGAGAAGGGAATGGCAACCCACTTCAGTATTCTTGCCTGGAGAATTCCATGGACAGAGGAGCCTGGTGGGCTACAGTCCATGGGATCACAGAGGTTCTCTATTAGTAACCTAAAATGTTGACTGTGAAAGAATGAAGCATCCCTCACAGCTGTAATCTGGTAGGGATCTCTTGCTGAATGTGAGCAAAAAAAAATTGCATAATCCAACGTCACCTGAAGTCAGCCATGATGACAGTGGACTGTGTCCATAATAAGAGTGCAGCAAAATCATGGTCACTCCATAACAATTTCTGTGCTCAGACAAAAACAAGAACACTGTGAAAACCATAAAACCGTCTGAACTTGCCCCCTCCCAGGTAACAAGATGGATGCTGCATCTCTACCAATTACAGCCCTACTTTATTTCTCACACGTGCTGTGTAAAAATTATTATGATATCCAGTCACAAATTTGCCTCTGGTTTCTAACAGCACCCAATCCAGATCAGATCTCTTACTTGAAAATTTGCCAAAAGCACCACAAGCTGAAATCCTAAAATAAGCTTCTTTTAATAGCCTCTTATTGACATTTTACCATGATGTGCAAGCTTCCTTGCTGCAGCAAGTAATAAACTTTGATATCTTTCCTGGTGGTCTTTGGCTGGTAAGCATCAACACCACTCAACTCCTGCTTCGGAAATCTTGGCTCATTTTCAGTGACTACTGCTTTTGTGCATGGAAAAAAATTAGAGAAGCATATAGTATATATTTATGCTGAACAAGAATGAGAACCCTTGGATGACAGAACACAGATGGCTTCATATTCATGACAACGTGAAAACGCTACTGATATTCAGCTTCAGTTGGTATTTTCTTCAACATCTAATGGTATAGTTTTTAAAGCAGAGACAGGAACTGTAGTGATGAACTATTGCTTGAGGTTACATCAGAATAAGAGAGAAAGTATTAGTAAGCAAAATTGTTTCTCAAAGGTTTTGGAAATTCATTTTTTAAAAAGACAATTATTGATTTGCATTTTCAAAGGCTGTGCTAGAAAAATAAATAGGTAGTTTTCCTTTAAAGCATTAACATTTCTTTTACCAACTCGTTTTCCCTTTGTTAGAAGGCAGCTCTACCTAGAGGCATCCTCTGCGATCCTGCTGTTTCTCAGATATTCAAGGCGTTCCACAGGCTGTACAGCACCTGTACCCATGATAATTCCTTTCATTTCTCTTTCCCCTTCCTGCCCCCCTTCCTTTAGGGTTCTTTGTTAGGGAGAGATGCAAATTTGAGCAAAAAGGTTAATGATTGTTAATAGCTAAATGTGTTTCCTTTTCAGGAATAAAATACTATTATATAAAACGACTCTTGGCCTCTGTTCCAGATGGTCTGAGTTTTAATTCCCATACATTTGTCTACAGGCTTTGCTGAGCAAGTCATTTATTCTGTCTGAACTATAATTCATTTATCTGAAAAAGTAATCTTCATTCATTTTAGCACTTCCTGAGGGCCTTTGATGTTTCCAAGTCCAAAGATAACCTCTGGGTTCACAACTATGCCCCTGAATTTGAGAATCTCAAATTCTCAACTCTTGTTCATATCACACAAAATTGTTATGAAACTCAAATTAGACTATTTATATGAAAGCATTTGGACAATTACATGTTATCATTAAGATGGTAGCATGTGAAACACTTTCTCCATTGCATTCAACCATAGAGAAAGGTAAGAGTGGGCATTTCAGGGAAAGAAACTGGTTAAAGATAGAAAAGTCTTTTGTCAGAGATAACTTTTTAACTTCTAAACAATTCCAAAGAAATTACTGACCAACCTGAAGGACTGCTATCTCCATAGTTATATTCATTAACAGATAAAACAAAAAGCTATTCTTTCCTTCATGTTCAAATTAAGTATCTTATTTTCTTCCAGCCTGAAACATCAATATGCTGCAGAGAGAGAAAAACAAAATAAAACTACCTTGTATTAGTTTTCTATGCTGTATAACAAATTATCAACAATTTAACAGTTTGAAATAACGTATGCTTCAGTTCAGTTCAGTCGCTCAGTGGTGTTCAACTCTTTGCAACCCCATGGACTGCAGGACGCCAGGCCTCCCTGTCCATCAAAAACTCCCAGAGTTTACTCAAACTCATATCCATCGAGTCCGTGATGCCATCCAACCATCTCATCCTCTGTCGTCCCTTTCTCCTCCAGCCTTCAATCTTTCCCAGCATCAGGGTCTTTTCAAATGAGTCAGTTCTTCGCATCAGGTGGCCAAAGTATTGGAGTTTCAGCTTCAGCAGCAGTCCTTCCAATGAATATTCAGAACTGATTTCCTTTAGGATGGACTGGTTGGATCTCCTTGCAGTCCAAGGGACTTTCAAGAGTCTTCTCCAACATGACAGTTCAAAAGCATCAATTCTTCGGTGCTCAGCTTTCTTTATAGTCCAACTCTCACATCCATACATGACTATGGGAAAAACCGTAGCTTTGACTAGACTGACCTTTGTTGGCAAAGTAATGTATCTGCTTTTTAATATGCTGTCTAGGTTGGTCATAGCTTTTCTTCCAAGGAACAAGCATCTTTTAATTTCATGGCTGCAGTCACCATCTGCAGTGATTTTGGAGCCCAAGAAAATAAAGTCTTTCACTGTTTTCATTGCTTCCCCATCTATTTGCCATGAAGTGATGGGACCAAATGCCATGATCTTAGTTTTCTGAATGTTGAGTTTTAAGCTAACTGTTTCACTCTCCTCTTTCACTTTCATCAAGAGGCTCTTTAGTTTTTCACTTTCTGCCATGAGTGGTGTCATCTGCATATCTGAGGTTATTGATATTTCTCCCAGCAATCTTGATTCCAGCTTGTTTTTCCTCCAGCCCAGCGTTTCTCAAGATGTACTCTGCATATGAGTTAAATAAGCAGGGTGACAATATACAGCCTTGACGTACTCCTTTTCCTATTTGGAACCAGTCTGTTGTTCCATGTCCAGTTCTAACTGTTGCTTCTTGACCTCCATACAGATTTCTCAAGAGGCAGGTCAGGTGGTCTGGAATTCCCATCTCTTTCAGAATTTTTCACAGTTTGTTTTGATCCACAGAGTCAAAGGCTTTGGCATAGTCAATAAAGCAGAAATAGATGTTTTTCTGGAACTCTCTTGCTTTTTCGATGATCCAGTGGATGTTGGCAATTTGATCTCTGGTTCCTCTGCCTTTTCTAAATCCAGCTTGTACATCTGGAAGTTCACAGTTCATGTACTGTTGAAGCCTGACTTGGAGAATTTTGAGCATTACTTTGCTAGCATGTGAGATGAGTGCAATTGGGCGGTAGTTTGAGTGTTCTTTGGCATTGAGTTTCTTTGAGATTGGAATGAAAACTGCCCTTTTCCAGTCCTGTGGCTACTGGTGAGTTTTCCAAATTTGCTGGCATATTATTGTCTCACAGTTTCAGTGGGTCAGGAGTCCAGGTCTGGTTTAGCTGGGTACTCTGCTCAAGGTGGCTCAGTGGTAAAAAAAAAAAAAAAACCCTGCTTGCCAGTGCAGAAGATGCCAGGAGATGTGAGTTTGATCCGTGGGTCGGGTAGATCCCCTAAAGAAGGAAATGGCAACCCACTCCAGTATTCTGGCCTGGAAAGTCCAATAGACAGAGAATCCTGGCAGGCTACCATCCATGGGGTCACAAAGAGCCAGACATGACTGAGCAACTGAATACTGCTCAAGATCTCACAACACTTCAGTCATGGGCCATGTTCTAATTTAGAGGCCTGACTGGGGAAGAATCTGCTTCCAAGCTCTTTCAAGTTGTTGCCAGAATTAATTTCTCTGCACCTGTGTCATTGAGGGTCCTGGCTTTCTACTGTCTGTCAACTATGGAAGCTGCCCTTAGGTCCCAGAGGCTAATAACTACATTTCCGTGACTTGTGGGTTTCTCCAACATGGCCATTTACTTCATCAAGCCACTCTGGGTCCAGTCCATTTTTAAAGCACATTCACCTGATTAAATCAGGCCCACCCTGGCTAATTTCCCTTTTGATTAATTCTGTATGGATTGATTTGAGAGCTTAATTATATCTGCAACATCCCTTTATCTTTGCCATAACCTGTAGCTAGAAGCAAGTCACAGGTCTTGTCCCCATGTATTTTACAGGACGTGAAATACAAGGATGTAGGAATCATGGAGGCTACCATAGTGTTTTAAAAGAATTAAAGAGAAAGTCTTTTTCAAAAAATCTAAATTTGATTTTTTAAAAATCAGGTCCACTTTCCTTAACTTCTCTCTCACAGTTGTTTCTGTTTTGTAAGCTGCTTTAGGAAATAGGTCTGTATCCCTCCAGGGGAGATAAGTACATATAGGTAGTGGGTGGAGACAGTATGAGGTCTATATTGGTGATACTATCAATGATACTACTTAACAATTAACTATGTTCCATGAATTATTTCTAAGTATTCTACATGAATTGCTTACTTTAATTCTCACAACAACCCTATGAGGTAGGTACTATTATTATATAAAGTAAAAATGTGATTATTTGGAAGATCTACATAGGAATGCCTAGTAATCTTTTGCCTTTAGTGTTTTTTATGGTCTGTATGTAGTTGCTCAGTCCAGATTTGCTGAACTAATAGCCTAAAATAATTATGGTTAGCATTTTGAATCAACAATACTTACATAGATATTAAACCAGAGGTTCTTGGCAAGTTGTGAACAGCATCCTGGTTGTTAGGTGCTCTGGGTTTCTGAACTCAACCTTACTTTTTCATTTATTGAGAAATTGAAGCAATAACTGTAACTTCCTAGATCTCCAAAATCTTTCCTTTTAAGATAAGGATTTGAAAATACATCATCTGTAAGCGTCTATCTGTACTTAAGTAAAACACATTCAAAATGCATGAGGAATTTCAACCACAGGATCCACCTGATAACCCAAACACATTTCTTAAGTACTTAACCACATATTCTTATGGTAGAAATAATGCTAGGTGAAAGAAGTTCATATGAAAAAGTTGGCAAGCATTTTGTGAAAGGATAGAGAGGTTTGTGTTCCAGCCCTGAAACGTGTTAGCTGCAAGTGAGCCTCTTTGAGCAGCAGTTTCTTCTGCTGTGGAACTTGAAAGAGAACTGCCTTGCCAACCTGTTTTGGGAATCAAGATAACTTACATAAAGCAATTAGTATAATGTCTGCTGCCATGATGTTGTTCATTTTCTCTTTTTCTATGGAAAAAAAATGAAACATAAAAGAATCTATAAAGAAGACCAAATGAATTTTATCTTCATACAGGCAGTTCAAACTTTGAAAACATAAACTCCTTAAATTTTCATTTGGATGTTTATAAATATATAACACCCCACAGTGGGGGGTGTGTGTGCACATGCTCACATGTGTGTATAAAGATATTGTGTGAATAAAGAAGTTCCCTTGTTAGCTGAATGAATCTTATAAGTTGGGAGACTTGAATATAAAATGTCTCCCTTGGTGGTTATAAAAGAAAGTCATGTGTACATTTCTGAATGTTCCATTACATACACTTTAATTGCAGTGGTATTTTAATTGCACCGTGATTGCAGTTTTATAAGTGAGACTTACAAAAATAGTCTATGCTATACTATATTGAATGAAGCATTTCAGCGTTTAAGAAGATGATATAAATAAGAGTTGTAAAGTACATTAGCTCTTTTTATAAGGTGATTGCTCTTTAATTCCACCTTCACTGCCCATAGGCTGAAAACAGTTGGAAAATGAACATTATAATTGACTAGCATGGGAGATTTTAA
Source organism: Moschus berezovskii (assembly GCF_049115385.1). Taxonomy (NCBI): domain Eukaryota; kingdom Metazoa; phylum Chordata; class Mammalia; order Artiodactyla; family Moschidae; genus Moschus; species Moschus berezovskii. The sequence goes on along the minus strand of NC_142488.1, from coordinate 25,097,694 downwards.
CACTTACTTGCAGTGTTGAGGGAAATCAGTTTCTGTACATGTTCTGAACTAAGCCAAAATCTCTATCTAGAGCATTCCTATTAAGTGGCCATCTTATCAGCCTTGCCTTTATATGTTTCATTCTAATTTCTTTGTGGGATACCCTTGCTCATATAATAAAAAATAAACATGGATATGTTATGCTTTTAGGATCAAGTATGGCCTCTTTGATCATTCCTTTGTGGATGTTCCAGGTATTAAGAAAACACATGGTTGAAAAATTATATTTTTAGAAGTCCTATGCCCACAATATCTGCTTCTATACTTTAATACTATTTTATTATTACTTTCAATTTCCATTTTTATCCAACCATATTCAGAGAAATTGATATCACCATGAATAACATGCTGATTAAGACAGATTTTTTAAAAGAAATGAAAAAGGCTAAATATCATAGCAGCTGTTTTTCATCTAAGTTCCTTCTGCCCCAGACCACTTTTCAAATAAGTGGTTGATATTTATGAGGCTGTAGCCATCAGAATCTATTGGAATCGAACCAGCTTTACTGAAAGATAATACAATAAATAGTTGTTAGAACCACTTTGCTTCTGAATGAACAGATTCAAGTAATTCTGTCTCAAATGTCCTTCTTGGCATATGTGGGGTTGACCCTTGAACAATGCGGTTATGAACTGTGCAGCTCTGCTTATAGGTAGATTATTTTCAAGAGTAAGTATTACCACATAATCTGTATTGGTGTGTCTACTACTGCGGAACCAGCTATGCAGAACCACAGTTATTCAAGGATCAATGGTATTAGAAATAGTTTTACTCCTAATTAAAAGTACTCTTTTTGCATGTTTATAATTTCCTCCTGTCCAGAACTGAAAATAGGCAAAATCTAGAACCAACAAATGTGATTCTATCGTTTCATAACCTATGAAGTAGGGAGGTTAGGAACTAATTGGCTTTTAAGGCTTTTTTTGAGTCATGTTCTATGGTTTTAGTTTTTTAGGCTCCCATGTTTCTTGATCAGATAATTTAAAAAAATTTGGTATCTTTTATTCCTTTTTTACTTCATATTCTAAGAACTTGCTTGGTTATTTAATGAAGTTAGGAGTTCGTATGTAAAATGGAGTCACATTCTTCCTGGAAAACAATTGAGGACAGACAACATGGGGAAAAAGAAAAAAACTCCAACCCGGTGAAAGGCACCACAAAAAACACCTGAATCCCCAGTGAGTTAGAGGAAAATTTGGACCAAATCAAAATAGCAGCCCCAAAGAAATTACATACCTTTCAGTTCTAGGGCATCTCTCACAGAGCTGTTCATAAGTCAGTAACCTACTAAACTGGCCTTGCCTGCATTGAACCATGGCGTTAGCCTTTTACCACAGACAAACTAGAGAAGTGTGGCAGAATTCACATGATACCAAGAAGTTCAGGGGAAAGTGATGATTAAAGAATTAGACATATCATCACTGAAGGAAGTAGATTTTAGTTAGGGCTGAGCTTAGATGACTAACATATAGTTGCTGATCTGGTTAACTGAAGAGTAAGGGGAGCTGCTGCTGCTGCTAAGTCGCTTCAGTTGTATCCGACTCTGTGTGACCCCATAGACAGAAGCCCACCAGGCACCCCCGTCCCTGGGATTCTCCAGGCAAGAACACTGGAGTGGGTTGCCATTTCCTTCTCCAATGCATGAAAGTGAAAAGTGAAAGTGAAGTCACTCAGTCGTGTCCGATTCTTAGCGACCCCATGGACTGCAGCCTACCAGGCTCCTCCGTCCATGGGAGGGAGCTAAATCACCATATAAAAGATTATCAAAGTGCTGGATTCGCTGAGAGTCAGGCCTTCTACCAACTGCTAGGTGGAAAATACTCTCAGCATTGAATGGCAGGGAGAAGGAGTTTTAATTCTGTTGCTGTAAATCTAAGATACTTACTCCTTAATTCATCCCCTGGGTCTTTCTACCACAAGGCATTTAATGAAAACTTGGCTGTAGAAGATATGTTTGATTGGCACTCAGTATCGTTTCAAACACATTTTAGTTTGTACTTCTGCAGTCTGGAAAGCTGAAAACTATTTTCTGGCACCCTTGTAGCTAGGGACCTGAAACCTATGTAGATTCTGGAAGTTAGACGCATTCATACTAATTTTGAACTGAAAAAGTAATGTTTCTCTTTTTCTCTGCTGTCAAGCAAGGTCATGTTCCTCCCACTCCCACAGCATTCAGTATTAGTTCCTAGCAACCAGGGTGTTAGGAGACAGAAATTGGGGTATCTATTTTGAGCTGATGTAAATGTATAACTCTAAAGCTAAGAACTGGAGCTACTTAATGACCACTGGATTGAAGCTATGATGGCGTGGTTTTGAAGTCAACAGTTTCAATGACATCTTTCTGATTAACTCAGTCTTGATGTTAAAGGAGGTAGCAACTCCACTGGTGGGTCTGTTCTGTGGTGCTCATCATAGCATAATGCCTGTTATCCTATTCCCTAAAATGTTCCAGCTTATTTTACATTTATTTTTAAAATAACTAGAAGACATTTATGTCCTATGTAGATTCTGTATAACTGGAATCTATTTGAAACTTTGACCCAAAAAGTATTTACATATTCAAAGATGAATTTTAAGTATGACATAATCAGTATAGGACCTATGTGAAAGTAATGCAAATAAACAAGAGAGTAATCAAAGCATTAAAAAAGACAAAGACAATTTTAGAAAAAAGTTATATATCATAACACATCTTAGAAACTTTCTACATTAAATCAAGGAAATTAATGAAAATATGCTGTCTCTTGAGAGATGTGTTCTAGGATTTCAAAGAAAGGAAATGAGAGTAAAAGAGAAACATAAACTGGCAAAATGAAGAGAATGAAAAGAAGAAAAGTCACTAAAAGCAAGTCAAATTTGTGTAAGCAAAAATAGAAGGACTTGAAAGTGAGATATCACTGAACATCTTTAACTGACATCTATCAGTTCATGTCCATTCAAGTTAATATAAATTTGAATGACCCTAATAGATATATATCAAAATCTATTCCCTAAAATCAGAGAATGTATCTTCATTTAAAATGCCCACATAACAATTTTACAAAATCAATTGTATATTTGGTTGATTATTAAGAATTACTAATAATTGTCTAAATATTAAGAATAAGCATACCATCGTATCTTTTCATAATGTAATAAAAATTCAAATTAATAATAATAAAAGCCACACTATGAATTAGGAAATAAACACACACATGCATAACTTTTAAACACTTGTAAGTGTATAAATAAGGCAATAAAAATTGCGTCATAAATACTTATCAGATAACATAAGCAAATTCTATATATCAGTACCAATAGGATATGGCTGATACTATGTTCAGTGCTTCTAATAACTTAAAATATTTTAAATGTTAAAAAGTGTGGCAGATATTGTTAGTTTCCAAACCAACATCTTCCTATCCCCTAATTACTTGCTGGCAGATATTGCTGTCAACACTTGAGGCTGAAAATAGCAAATGCTTTGTTGGATATAGTTGAATTTGCATGTGGAGCTGGGAACTGTTCTAGCTACCTATAAAACATGACTAGTGATAACTCTGATATGGTAAGAATGATAGAATAGAAAGATAGAAAATACAGAGCAGCCCTTAGAAATATCATTGATCTGCTAAACCAGCTGTGGAAACACCCTGCCTGTAGGCTTCCTGTTATGTAAGATAATATATGTCCTTATTGTTTAAACCACATTTAGGAAGATACTCTCTTTCAACAGAAAGTGATACTACAAGAGTAAAAATAAATGAATAAGCACTCAATTTAAAAGTTAGAAATAGAGTAATTAAATATAAGGGAAGGAAATGGAGAGAGCATAAAAAGAGTAACATAAAGCACTCCTTAGTACTTAGTAAGCCTAAAATAAATAGAAAAAACAAACTAAAAATTGATTATTTAAGGGAGAATGGGGTGACCAATAATTTAATAAAAACTGATGCTAAAGCTGAAACTCCAGTACTTTGGCCACCTCATGTGACGAGTTGACTCACTGGAAAAGACTCTGATGCTGGGAAGGATTGGGGGCAGGAGGAGAAGGGGACGACAGAGAATGAGATGGCTGGATGGCATCACCGACTCAATGGACATGAGTTTGAGTGAACTCCAGAGTTGGTGATGGACAGGGAGGCCTGGCGTGCTGTGATTCATGGGGTCGCAAAGAATTGGACATGACTGAGCAACTGAACTGAACTGAATTTAATAAAAATAAAGAAAGCACAAATACATACATTTCAGAATGGAAATTGGGAGAATAGCCATTGAGAAATAGTGTTTTCCTCAACGCAGAAACCATGGATTAATTGCATATTTTAGGATGATGTTAATTATAATAACCTTTATCTCAGAAACAGACAAGCTAAACATTTCAATTCCATTGAGTAAATTAAGAATACTTTGAAAGAATTCCCCTCAAAAAGGCACCAAGCCCTTACTAGTTTCACAGAAAATTGCTGGCAAAACTTTAGGGAATATAAACCCAATGACTTTTTTTTAAATAAAATGTATTTATTTTTTAATTAAAGGATAATTACTTTACAGAATTTTGTTTTCTGTCAAACATCAACATGAATCAGCCATAGGTATATATATGTCCCCTCTCTTTTAAAAAATTTTTTTAAATTTTTTATTTGAAGGATAGTTGCTTTCCAGAATTTTGTTCTTTTCTGTCAAACTTCAACATGAATCAGTCATAGGTATACATATGTCCCTTCTCTCTTGAACCTCCCTCCTATCAACCTCCCCATCCCACCCCTCTAGGTTGATACAAAGCCTCTGTTTGAGTTCCCAGAGACATACAGCAAATTCCCATTGGCTATCTATTTCACATATGGTAATGTAAGTTTCCATGTTACTCTCTCCATACATCTCACCCTCCCCTCCCCTCTCCCCATGTCCATAAGTCTGTTCTCTCTGCCTGCTTCTCCATTGCTACCCTGCAAATAAATGCTTTGGTACCATCTGTCAGGGAAGCCCTAACCATCTTTCTAGATTCCATATGTACACGTTAGTATATGATATTTCTCTTTCTCTTTCTGACTTACTTCATTCTGTATAATAGGTTCTAGGTTCATTCACCTCATTAGAACTGACTCAAACGTGTTTCTTTTTATGGCTGAATAATATTTCATCATGTATATGTACCACAACTTCTTCATCCATTCATCTGTTGATGAACATTTAGGCTGATTCCATGTTCTAGCTGTTGTAAATAGTGCTGCAATGAATATTGGGGTACATGTGTCTTTTTCAATTTTGGTTTCCTTAAGGTGCATACCTAGGAGTGGGATTGCTTGGTCATATGGTGGTTTTATTCCTAGTTTTTTAAAGAATCTCCATACTGTCTTCCATAGTGGCTGTGTCATTTCACATTCCCACCAACAGTACAAGAGGGTTCCCTTTTCCCCACACCCTCTCCAGCATTTATTGTTTACAGAGTTTTTAATGATGGCCATTCTGACTGGTGTGAGGTGATAACTCATTGTAGTTTTGATTTGCATTTCTCTAATAATGAGTGATGTGTCAGGCTTTATTTTGGGGGGCTCCAAAATCACTGCAGATGCTGATTGCAGCCATGAAATTAAAAGGCGCTTACTCCTTAGAAGGAAAGTTATGTCCAACCTAGATAGCATATTAAAAAGCAGAGACATTACTTTGTCAAAAAAGGCCCGTCTAGTCAAGACTATGGTTTTTCCAGTGGTCATGTATGGATGTGAGAGTTGGACTGTGAAGAAAGCTGATCGCCGAAGAATTGATGCTTTTAAACTGTGGTGTTGAAGAAGACTCTTGAGAGCCCCTTGGACTGCAAAGAGATCCAACCAGTCCATCCTAAAGGAGATCAGTCCTGGGTGTTCATTGGAGAGACTGATGTTGAGGCTAAAACTCCAATAGTTTGGCCACCTGATGCAAAGAGCTGACTCATTTGAAAAGACCCTGATGCTGGGAAAGATTGAGAGCAGGAGGAGAAGGGGACAACAGAGGATGAGATGGTTGGATGGCATCACCAACACAATGGACACGGGTTTGGGTGAACTACAGGAGTTGGTGATGGACAGGGAGGCCTGGCATGCTGTAGTTCATGGGGTTGCAAAGAGTTGGACACGATGGAGCAGCTGAACTGGACTGAACTGAACTGAGCATCTTTTCATGTGTTTGTTAGCCATCTGTATGTCTTCTTTGGAGAAATGTCTGTTTAGATCTTTTTCCCACTTTTTGATTGGATTGTTTGTTTTTCCTGGTATTGAGTTGTATGAGCTGCTTGTATATTTTAGAAAGTAATCCTTTGTTAGCTGTTTCATTTGCTATTATTTTCTCCCATTCTGAGGGTTGTCTTTTTACCTTGTTTATAATTTCCTTTGCTATGCAAAAGCTTTTAAGTTGAATCTGGTTCCACTTGTTTACCTTTGTTTTTATTTCCATTACTCTAGGAGTTGGGAACCCAATGACTTTTAACTATAGAGAGAATACAGAACAGGAACAGTTATAAATTCTTTCTACCAAACTAGAATAATTTATATACCTATTATTTTTTACTCTCACCTAATTCCACTGGTTGTTACTATTATAGCACTGTAAAATAATTAAGAAATTTACTAAATATAGTTCATGATAATTCGTAAAGGGAGAAAAATATATTCTCTCTGAGGTTATACAAATGGATTTTATATAATTCAAAACCAATCCTAATTTGGGAAAGGATAAAATACTTTTATATATTAGGGATATAGGGATATTTTAATGTGAATATAAAAAGCCAAATTTATGATTACTTGTAAAATATTACATGTAATTTAATTTAGGAACATAAAATTTTTTTATTATCATTTTGTATTTTTTATTAGAGGATAATTACTTTATGATACATCAATGAAAATCAGTCATAATTTTATATACCTATATATACACATATATATATTCCCTCCCTCTTGAGCCTCCGCCCTCCCATTCCACCCCTCTAGGTTGTCATAGAGTGCCAGGCGGGGCTTCCAGTGTTATACAGCAACTTCCTGCTAGTTATTTATTTTACACATGTATAAAATAGTGTATATATATCAATGTTACTTTCTCAATTTATCCTATACTCCCCTTCCCCTGCTGTGTCCACCAGACTGTTCTCTATATCTGCATCTCCATTTCTTCTCTATAAATATGTTCATCAGTACTGTTTTTCTAGATTCCATGCTCGTACTCAGTCACTTTAGTCACATCTGACTCTTTGCGACCTATGGACTGTAGCCTGCCAGGCTCCTCTGTCCATGGGATTTCCCAGGTAAGAATACTGGTGTAGGTTGCCATGCCCTCCTTCAGGGAATCTTGGTGACCCAGGGATTGAACCCGTGTCTACTGAGTCTCTTGCATTCCAGGCAGATTCTTTACCACTGAGCCACTGGGGAAGCCCCTAGATTCCATATATATGCATTAATAGACTTTATTTGTTTTTCTCTTTCTTACTTATTTCAGTCTGTATAACAGGCTGTAGGTTCATCCACTGCACTACAACTGACCCAAATTCATTCCTTTTTATGGCTGGGTAATATTCGATTGTATATATGTACCACAACTTCTTTATCCATTCATCTGTAGATGGACATCTAGGTTGCTTCCATGTCCTGGCTATTTTAATTAGTGCTGCAATGAACATTAGGGTACATGTGTCTTTTAGAGTTGTGATTTTCTCAGGGTATATGCTCAATAGTGGAATTGCTGAGTCACATGGTAGTTTTCTTCTTAGTTTGTTAAGGAGTCTCCATAGTGTTCTCCATAGTGGTTGTAGCAGTTTACATTCCCACTAACAGTACAAGAGGGTTTCCTTTTCTCCACATCCTCTCCATCATTTATTGTTTGTAGTTATTTTGATGATGGCCAATCTGATTGGTGTAAGGTGATACCTCATTGTAGTTTTGATTTGCATTTCTCTAATAATGAGTGATGTTGAGCATCTTTTCATGTGTTTTTCATTAGCCATCTTTTCATTGGCCATCTGTCTGTCTTCTTTGGAGAAATGTCTGTTCAGGTCTTCTGCCCATTTTTGGACCAGGCTGTTTTTCTGATATTCAGTTGTATAAGCTGCTTATATATTTTGGAGATTAATCCTTTGTCAGTTGCTTCATTTGCAATTATTTTTATTATCATCATCATTACCTGTATTGTTGTTGTTGTTCAGTTGCTAAGTTGTGTCTGACTCTTTGTGACCCCATGGACTGCAGCACGCCAGGCTTCCCTGTCCTTCACTGTCTCCCAGAGTTTGCTCAAACTCATGTACATGGAGTCAATGATGCCATCCAACCATCTCATCTTCTGTTCTCCCTTCTCCTGCCCTTAATCTTTCCCAGCATCAGGGTCTTTTCCAGTGAGTCAACTCTTCGAATCAGGTGGCCTGTTATTTTTATTGTAGTATTAGCCAATGGAATTAAGCATGCAAAAGAAATAAGAGATATATAAACTAACAGAAGTAGGAACATTTTTTATTATTTGTTAATGGGTTAATATGCATGAAGATAAAAGAAAATCAGCCTAATGACTATGAGAGTAAAATAATTATTAAATGGTTATAAAATTAATGAAGGCAGGAGTCTGTAAAATTTTCTCTGAAAGACCAGAGAGTAAATATTTTTGGCCATCTGGGCCATATAGTCTATTTCAGCACTCAACTTTGCTTTGCACAAAAGCAGCCATAGACAGTATGTGAACAAATGGATATGGGTATTTTCCAATCACACTTTAGCTACAAAAACAGGCAGAAAGCTGGATATTGTCTGAGGACCTTAATTTGATAACCTCTGAATTAACGTATACCAATTAAAATCAGTTTTGCATAGCATCCAGTTAGAATATGTAGTGAAATAAGCAATCTTACTTGTAATAAAAAATAGAGTAAATTATAGAGAAATGTACAAGATTTATATGAAAAAACTTTGAAGCTCAATTGAAGATTATTATAAGCCTGAGATTGCTCTTAGTTTTGAAGACTAACTCATATAAACATGTCATTTCTCTTCAAGTTCATCAAGAAATTGAATATGAGCTGTATTAAAATAATCAACATAATTATTTGCAGTCTATTTAACCTCATGTAAAAAATAAGAATGCTAAATAAATTGCACATATTAAACTATATTTGTATTAAAGAATAAAAGGGTAGGCAGATTCAAAGAAACAAAATAGTCCAGAAGATTTGCAATGAATGAAAATTTTAGCATTAGCATTAGTGTTAGTTACTATTATTTAGTATTAGGTGTAGCATTCCCAATCAAGTAAATAACCCTCCAAAATTTTTGAGAACAACTAGATCAAAAACAAAACTTATATTTAAAATATCTGTTTTATAATTTTACACGGAGTAAGAACTTTTTAAAGAAGTTGAAATCCTATAAGCTCTGAAACAATGGACAAAATATTAAACAGCTAAAGCAATGATGATGGTGATGATAGCTAATTGTTGCAAAGTACTTAGTATGTGCTAGGCATTTTTCTAAACATTAAAGTGAATTAATGGGATTTCCCTGGTTGTCCAGTGGTTAAGACTTTGCTTCCAATGCAAGGCATGTGGGTTTAATCCCTTGTCAAGGATGAAGGTCCCACATGCCTCAGGGTGTGGCAGAAAATTTTTTAAAAAATGAATTAGTTCCTGACTCCTTCTGATGACTATATGATACTAGGTCTATCCCCATTTGATAGATAGGAATATGGAACAGAGAGATCAGCTAGTAAATAGTAAAGGGATTCAAGTTTCTTTAAGGCAAAACAGAATATGCAAAGTACCAAAATATAAATAAAACCTGCAAAAAATATTAGATACATAGCAAAGAGTTTATTTCATTGATATAGGATGCATTCTTTCATGTTTATAATAAGAAGCAATATAATAGAAAATGAGCAAATGTAATAATGTTCAATTTACAGGAAACATAAATACACTATATACTAAAAGACACTTGAAAAGATTCAAATCCTAAATAAAAGAAGGCAGAATAAAAATTTGAGGCAGTGTTTTGCTTATTTGACACTGATCTGAAAGTTTATAATTCACTGTAGTAATTCTGTTGGAAAAAAAAGAAAGTAAAAGAAGGAAACAATCATTTGGAGTACAATTTGCTAATATCAATTTTTTAATGCTCATCTTTTTGATCTAGTCATTTCATTTATGTATTCTACACATATATTTACAAACATGTTTGAAACATAAAACATGTAAAATTTTGTCATTTCAGGTTATTAATTAGTAACAAAATCCTTGAGTGAACCTAAAGATCTTATAGTCATAGTCTTGTTTAAAAAAATGTTATAATATTATAAATTGAAACAAATGAGATTCCTGTCCTTGTATGCTGATATTGAAACATATAAAAGCTTTTCTAAGAAAATATAAAACAAACTATACACACATGCACATATAAAGAGTTTTTAGGCATGTGTACTCCATCGTGTCCAACTCTTTGTAATCCTATGGACTGTAACCCGCCAGGCTCCTCTGTCCATGGCATTTCCTAAGAAAGAATACTGGAGTGGGTTGTAATTTCCTTCTCAAAGAGTATGTATAGTGCTTATTTAAATGAAGTATTTTAAAAGGATGGATATATGCTTGGGATATTTCACGATGATTCACAAGAAAATAATAGTTCCCTGTGAGAAAAAGTTTATATATGCAGCTTCACATATTTAGGGTTTTTATCATTAGTTTTTCCAAATAATAATTTTAAAAGATATTATAATAAAGGTTGCTTTTGTGAATTTATACAGTGAAAAATTCCTTTTTGAAGCACAGGAATGGTTCTAAAATATAGGTAGATATTCTTTAATACATTTCATGATTTGTTTCCTAAAGAGGTAAATCCGTGGAAAATTGAAACTTTTCTTAGTAAGCAACAGTTCTGAATACACTTTACAGATTCTTTTTCTGAAGGGTTAGACTCCAATACACATATATAATTTTTCATTCACTGAAAATTTGATAAACATAGGAATATTTTCTACTTATGATAGCATCTTAAAACACTGAGCTTTTAATGAATCTGAGAATAATTATTGGCTGCAAAGGACTTTGTTATTATTTTTTAAAATAAATTGGAAGCCATAAGATTGCCATGGTCCACTCTTCCTTATTCTCTCACTATGTTCCTTTTCTTGCCACGAGTTAAAAATGAAATACCATATGCATGTTTAACAAGCACAAGATAAACACAAAAGATTTTTGTTTAAATGCAGGGTTTAATAATACCACTTTGTATTGAACTTAGATTTAATAATAATAATAGTTCTAGCTGTTTACTGTTTATTAACATTTCTAGCAATTACCACAGTTGGAGTAGATCTAGACTTTGCCTGAGGTAATGTGTAAAATAATTTAATAGTAAGAACTTTAGTCTGATTATGTTCAGAAGTTTATGGGAGTATTTTTTCTGTTCTTTTTGGTTTAAGTGATGGCTTAATTTAAAAACGATAAGTTTTAGAGAAAATGTTAACAATGAATAGAGAAAACGAGCATTATGGTCTCTAAAATAAATGCAAGGAACATATTACCATCCCCTATTAGCGTGGGTATTGAAGCAAGTCATTATCGTAAAAACCAAAAGGTAAGAGAGGGATCCTTTTAAACTGGTTGTTAGTATACAGATTAGGTGAAACTTACTAAATATTAATATATTCATTTCTTTGGGATGACCGTATGCATTTAATACACTCATCCTTTTATATTAAATTCTTCTACAGAGGTGTAGAACTTAATTTTTCAAAAGAAAAAGGAAATGGTCCTTACCGTAAAGAAATTTAGAGGTAACATATGATCATGTTTATAAGCTAACACTTCAGCTAGAAAATATCATGCAGTTTCAACCCATTGCTATAATAAAATTACTTTATGGAGGATGAAGTGTTAGGCCCTTGGTTAAAAACATTAATTCTGTGCCAAAACATAAACTAAATTTTTATCAATTAAAACAAAGAAAAGTTATTGGAAACATATGTTATAATTTGAAACAGTCATATCTGGCTAAGCTTTACCATTAATAACTTTTGTATAAAGGACATGAGGGAAGAACATTTGTCGAAAAAGAAGGAAATAGCTTGCCTTCTCTATTTGTCCTTTTCTCCCGCCACTAAATATTAGATTTAATTTAAGAGAGAATGAATATATGAAGAAGCATAGGACACCCGCATGGACAAAACTCATCAGTATTTGATAAGATGAATGTGATTATTGGCCTCTTATCCTTAGTCTGTCATAAACATAAGTTCTTTATAGTCTGAAGGAAGCCTAACTTTTCTTGATCTCGGTTTCTTCATTTCATATATAATTTAGAGGAGTCCTCTCTTTTTTTATAATTTTATTTATTTATTTATTTTGGCTGTGCTGGGTCTTCATTGCTGTGTGGGCTTTTCTCTAGTTGCATTGAGCAGGGGCTACTCTCTAGTTCCAATGTACAGGCTTCTCACCACAGTGGCTTCTCTTGTTGTGGAGCACAAACTCTAGGGCATGTGCAGGCTTCAGTAGTTGCAGTTCCCAGGCTCAACATAGGGTCAATAGCTGTGGCATGAGGGCTTTGTTGCTCTGCAGCATGTGGGATCTTCCTGGACCAAGGAGCGAACCTATGTCTCCTATATTGGCAGGTGGATTCTTCACCACTGAGTCACCAGGGAAGCCCTAGAGAAGTCCTCTTAAAATTCAATTTTAAGCCTTTTCCAGGTCTAAAATTGAATAGTGCTTCTTGTAATTCTTTGTTTATACCTATAAAATCTACAAAGGTGTAACAGAAGACAAAAATCTATTAGAGGATCTGTTACAAAACAGAGTTGTGAATATGTCATCACGTCAGCCAAAGGATGGTATCACCTTCACTTTTTCCTTATATCTTTTAGTGCATACAGGATCAACCTCAGCTGAGCCTTCCTCTCCCTTTTCTCTCTATGGTTCCCTCCGCCCTGTCTTTCCTCTCCCATCAGGATCAAGGTTCTACTGAAGTGTCATAAGGTTCCCTAAGTACTAAATTTACATGCCCAACTCTTTCTAGGAAAGGAAAAATAGATTCTAACTCTATATTACTCAAGTGTTTTAGATCCTTCAAATTTTTCAAAACAGACGAATCCATCTTTCTTTGCTAATATTGCAGCTGTTCATAACATAACTGCAAAATATTATTTTATCTCTACCTTTTTGTGCTTCATTTTTTCTAAGGATACCAACCCCCTCCAGAGATTAAGGAAAAGATGAAGGATAAAAGGGGTGAACTAGAAGGAAAATTTCATGCTGCAACAGAGAATATCTTGGAAGGCTTATCATATTTCTTTGCTGTACACCATCGTTTCAAAAGACCTCTGATAGGACCAACCAAATAAATCATGAAAACAAGTGTCTAACAATATGTTAGACAATATGTGTTTTAAAGAAGTTTGCACTCTAATAAGAAGGTTATGACATGATGTAGGTAAAAATAATAAGATAACTAAAAATGTGTACCAAAAATAAAGGACAAAGCACCTTGAGACTTTAAGGTCAATAAGATCGCAATGGTTTCATCAGCATTCTTTGACTTGTATGTCAGTTTTCCAGCTTCTCAACTGGATTTCTAAAGTTTCTCAAGGGCAAAAAAATCCTTTTGATTACCTCACCTCTCAGCACCTAGTAATGTCTTCCATATAAAAGATAGGTGAATCTTTGCCTATTGATTGAAACATGCAGCTATAGTACTGTACTTACTCTACTATGAAGGGTGGAAGGTCAGTTACTCCTCATTTATTTTGTATTGAAAGGATACCCGTGGCTCACTTAGACTCTTATTTCAAGCCACAACCACACAAATCACACTAAAATTAAAACCTCAAAATCCCCACTGAGTTAGAAATGCTTATATATATAATTTTTGGTAAATTTGAAGCACTTCTTTAAGATGTTTTTTCCACCTAGAGAAATATACTAATTAAAAGAATATTTTAAGATGTAACCTTGTGAGTAAGGGCAAATATTGATGAGAAAGTAAGTTTGTATGGGTTTGCCAAAATTTTAAATAAAAAATCACTTAAATCGGTTTAGCAAATGTTTATTTCACATCTACTGTATAGACTGTACTAAGCTAGATACTGTGCTAAAGTAAGTAAAATGTCAAAGCAATGTTGTACACACTAGTGGTAAATTCTTATTAACATTTAAAATGTAACCTTATTCTATTAATGTTGCTTTGCTGCAGAATATGCCAGAGGTTTCCTCATGCCTTATTTGTGTGCTGCTGTTTTTTTAAGTAGAATAATATATATGCTCTGTTATTTTTCCTTGCTATTTTTCTTTCTTACTATTTCTAAAGTAATACCTTCATACAATTTTCCAGGAGAAATTTAGATTATAAAAAAATAGGACACACATATGTGGTAATATTTTTTATGCACACCTCACAAATTTCAAAGCATATTGAACTTATTTGGTTGTTGTTAAAATGCACTCCTTAGCAAACCACAGAAATTTACTTCGCGACTCAAATTCTCTGTTCTTTGCAGAAGCCAGCATGGGTACCATTTCAAATTTTTGGCTCCATTTTTAAATATTTGATGTTCAAGAATGTTTCCTGCTGACCGAATAACTTTTTCACTCACAAACGTAGGAAAGAAAAAAATGAAAAAGAGAAGCTGAGGGAAAAAAATTGTTCTTAAAATACAACAGCTGGCTGAATTAAATTGAGTCAATTACAGATTGCATTCTACATTGAAATACAATTTTCACCAAAGAGACAATAATGTGATGATTTAGTTTTTACATGAGATTCTTATTTATTGAACATGTAAAGTAGACAAATATGACATTTATCAGGAAATACATTTTAAAATTTTAGCCCTCTGGGTTGACAGACTGTGTCACAGTGAAACTTTGCAGGAACAATAGGGCTAGAAGAAAATTTGAAGGTTATCTTTTTAATGCAGCAGTAATTAAATGGGCAGATGTCTTAATTGTGGTGCAATTGGCCTACTTTTCCACAAGCTAAACTTCTTTGCCCATCTGGACATGGCCAATGACCTACTTTTCACAATTCTACCAATATTGTATACTAACTCACAAAAGTGAAAAGTAATCTACATATTATGAAAGGAAATAGTATGGTCAAAATAATGTATGATGTTTAGCAATTACGCTTACCTACATTTCCCTAATACATTATGGTGTAAACGTACTTTCTTACAGGCAATTCTATGTAGATTCCTAAATTTAACTTTAATACATGTCAGAAAGGTAAACCTAGTTGTGAATACACACACATACATTTTGATTTTGAGTTCGCATTTTATTTTAACCGTTAGAATATACTTTTGAACCTGTCTTCCCTTAGTTGGACTTGCTAAAAAGATGGCCTAAGTTTACTGTTTCTTATACAAATTTCAGAGAGTGATCTCGAGCCTGAGTCTTGGCCACAGTTGCCTTGTTCAATATTAGATTTTATATTGATTTTAACTATAGAGTAGATATCTTTCTTGGACTCTCCACTGCTATTCATTCTCCATGAGACAGTCAATATGCATTTTTCTTTTTGTTCCATCTTTATATATATTCATGTATACATATGTGGCTTTAATACATAAATTCACTAAAAATTGTTTATTAAAGTATGTTTCCTGTGCTGAATACTTTGCTGTTGTGGACAAACATAACTGTGTTGTAATGGATATTCAGAAACTTAAAATGTTTTAAATCTTGAATGTTTTGTCTCCCTCTAAGTATAAAACATAACTTAATATTATGAATTAAGTACTAAAAAGTTAAATAAAAGAAACTTGTTATGGTAATTTCAGACATGGTTTGTCTCAATCAGATAGAGTAGGCTGTTCTATAGTATCAAAAAAATCCCCAGTTCTCCAAAGATGGTGATAATGATAAAGTTGATATCTCATTTATCCTACATGTCTGTTATGGGTCACTGAGAAGGGATAGGGGAAGTAATTTTTGCTCATGGTAGTTGCACATGGAGTCAAGCTGACAGAACCACAACCATCTGGAATATTGCTGGTCATGAGCAAAGTGGAATGCATGGCAGCACATCCATAATTTAATGAACCAGCTCAATAGTGGTGAACATTGCTTGTACTCACAACTGAGTGGCTAAAACCTAATCACACTACTATCCAATCACACAGAGAACAGAAATTACAGTCCCATCATTCATGTACACAAATGGGAAAATAACCAGAAACATTTGTCAAATAGCGTTAATAAAAAAGCAGTAAAACCAGTAGTGTTTGACAAACAGTCCCCTCCCCCAGTGAATACTATTTGGCTCACACTCTTTCTTTCATATAAAATACATCTATATCTCCTTCCCAAGGAGATAAACCAAAACCTCCTCAGCATTACCTCTATCAAGGAGACTGACGTGGTTGTCTCACATAGGCTTCTGTAGAAGCAAAATCTATGAACAGAAAGAAACATAAGCAGGGCAGGAATAGAGACGCAGATGTAGAGAATGTACATGTGGACACACCAGGGGGAGAAGTAGGTGGGACAAATTGAGAGAGAGTAGCACTGAAACATGTATATTACCATATGTAAAATAGATAGCCAGTGGAAATTTGCTGTGTAACACACAGAGCTCAGCTCAGTGCTCTCTGATGATCTAGAAGGTTGAGGTTGGGTAAGGGTGAGAAGGAGGTTCAAGAGGGAGTGAACATGTGTATATTTATAACTGATTCATGTTGTTGTATGGCAGAAACTAATACAACCCTGTAAAGCAGTTATACTCCACTTTAAAATTTTAAAAAATATGGTAAAAAAAAAAGAAGAAACACAAGATATTTCCCTGCCCAACCCACAATATACGGTGAAGGAACAAGTTCAGTATAACCACACTAAAAATTCCTAATGAGAAAATAAAAGATGGGGACTTGTAGAGTAGCAAATCTGACAAGTCACTGGGCAGACATTTGAATGTAGGGGATATTATTTGATTAGACTCCAATTTTTCTCCCAAGAAGGAACTCCCCAGCCACTGATTTTTAAAACCTTTTTCGGTGTGTCTTGTGGTTCAGTTCAGTTCAGTCATTCAGGTGTGTCTGACTTTTTGTGACCCCATGAACTGCAGCACGCCAGACCTCCCTGTCCATCACCAACTCCCAGAGTCCACCCAAACTCATGGCCATTGAGTTGGTGATGGCATCCAATCATCTCATCCTCTGTCGTCTCCTTCTTCTCCTGCCCTCAATCTTTCCCAGTATCAGGGTCTTTTCAGAAGAGTCAGCTCTTTTCATCAGGCTGCCAAAGGATTGGAGTTTCAGCCTCAACATCAGTCCTTCCAATGAACACCCAGGACTGATCTCCTTTAGGATGAACTGGTTGGATCTCCTTGCAGTCCAAGGGACTCTCAAGAATCTTCTCCAACACCACAGTTCAAAAGCATCAATTCTTCGGCACTCAGCTTTCTTTATAGTCCAACTCTCACATCCATACATGACTACTGGAAAAACAAAAGCCTTGACTAGACAGACCTTTGTTGACAAAGTAATGTCTCTGCTTTTTAATATGCCATCTAGATTGTTCATAACTTTCCTTCCAAGGAGTAAGCGTCTTTTAATTTCATGGCTGCAATCACCATCTGCAGTGATTTTGGAGCCAAGAAAAATAAAACCAGCCACTGTTTCCCCATATGTTTGACATGAAGTGATGGGACCCGATGCCATGATCTTAGTTTTCTGAATGTTGAGCTTTAAATCAACTTTTTCCTGTTCCTCTTTCACTTTCATCAAGAGGCTCTTTAGTTCTTCACTTTCTGCCATAAGGGTGGTGTCATCTGCATATCTGAGGTTATTGGTATTTTTCCTGGGAATCTTGATTCCAGCTTGTGCTTCCTTCAGCCCAGCATTTCTCATGATGTACTCTGTATATAAGTTAAATAAGCAATATACAATATACAGCCTTGACGTACTCCTTTTCCTATTTGGAACCAGTCCATTGTTCCATTTCCAGTTCTAACTGTTGCCTGCTGACCTGCATACAGGTTTCTCAAGAGGCAGGTCAGGTGGTCTGGTATTCCCATCTCTTTCAGAATTTTCCACAGTTTCTTGTGATCCACACCGTCAAAGGCTTTGGCATAGTCAATAAAGCAGAAATAGATGTTTTCCTGGAACTCTCTTGCTTTTTCGATGATCCAGCGGATGTTGGCAGTTTGATCTCTGGTTCCTCTGCAGTTTCTAAAACCGCCTTAAACATCTGGAAGTTCACAGTTCACATATTACTGAAGGCTGGCTTGGAAAATTTTAAGCATTACTTTACTACTGTGTGAGACGAGGGCAATTGTGCAGTAGTTTGAGCGTTCTTTGGCATTGCCTTTCTTTGGATTGGAAGGAAAACTGCCCTTTTCTAGTCCTGTGGCCACTGCTGAGTTTTCCAAATTTGCTGGCATATTGAGTGCAGCACTTTCATAGCATCATCTTTCAGGATTTGAAATAACTCAACTGGAATTCCATCACTTCCACTAGCTTTGTTCATAGTGGTGCTTCCTAAGGCCCACTTGACTTCATATTCCAGGATGTCTGACTCTAGGTGAATGAACACACCATCATGATTATCTGGGTCATGAAGATCTTTTTTTGTACAGTTCTTCTGTGTAATCTTGCCACCTCTTCTTAATATCTTTTGCTTCTGTTAGGTCCATACCATTTCTGTCCTTTATCAAGCCCATCTTTACATGAAATGTTCCCTTGGTATCTCTAATTTTCTTGAAGAGATCTCTAGTCTTTCCCATTCTATTGCTTTCCTCTATTTCTTTGCACTGATCACTGAGGAAGCCTTTCTTATCTCTCCTTGCTATTCTTTGGAACTCTGCATTCAGATGCTTATATCTTTCCTTTTCTCCTTTGCTTTTCACTTCCCTTCTTTTCACAGCTATTTGTAAGCACTCCTCAGACAGCCGTTTTGCTTTTTTGCATTTCTTTTTCTTGGGGATGGTCTTGATCCCTTCTCCTGTACAATGTCATGAACCTCCGTCTGTAGTTCATCAAGCACTCTGTCTATCAGATCTAGTCCCTTAAATCTATTTTTCACTTCCACTGTATAATCATGAGGGATTTGATTTAGGTCATACCTGAATGGTCTAGTGGTTTTCCCCACTTTCTTCAATTTAAGTCTGAACTTGGCAATAAGGAGTTCATGATCTGAGCCACAGTCAGCTCCTGGTCTTGTTTTTGTTGATTGTATAGAGCTTCTCCATCTTTGGCTGCAAAGAATATAATCAATCTGATTTCAGTGTTGGCCATCTGGTGATGTCCATGTGTAGAGTCTTCTCTTGTGTTGTTGGAAGAGGGTGTTTGCTATGACCAGTGCGTTCTCTCGGCAGAACTCTCTTAGCCTTTGTCCTGCTTCATTCTGTACTCCAAGGCCAAATTTGCCTGTTGCTCCAGGTGTTTCTTGACTTCCTACTTTTGCATTCCAGTCCCCTATAATGAAAAGGACAACTTTTTTGGGTGTTACTTCTAGAAGGTCTTGTAGGTCTTCATAGAACCATTCAACTTCAGCTTCTTCAGCGTTACTGTTTGGGGCATAGACTTGGATTACCGTGATATTGAATGGTTTGCCTTGGAAACGAACAGAGATCATTCTGTCGTTTTTGAGATTTCATCCAAGTACTGCATTTCAGACTCTTTTGTTGACCATGATGACTACTCCATTTCTTCTAAGGGATCATTGCCCACAATAGTAGAATAATGGTCATCTGAGTTAAATTCACCCATTCCAGACCATTTTAGTTCGCTGATTCCTAGAATGTTGATGTTCACTCTTGCCATCTCCTGTTTGACCACTTCCAATTTGCCTTGATTCATGGACCTAACGTTCCAGGTTCCTATGCAGTATTGCTCTTTACAGCATCGGACCTTGCTTCTATCACCAGTCACATCCACAACTGGGTGTTGTTTTTGCTTTGGCTCCATCCCTTCATTCTTTCTGGAGTTATTTCTCCATTCATCTCCAGTAGCATATTGGGCACTTACCGACCTGGGGAGTTCATCTTTCAGTGTCCTATCTTTTTGCCTTTTCATCCTGTTCATGGGGTTCTCAAGGCAAGAATACTGATTTCATTACCATCTTTGCCCACATTTGAAATGAGATTTCAGACAAAACTGTTCTTCAGGGCTGTGCAGCTTTCTTAACCTGCTTTGTCTGTTTAGAAGTTTGAAAACCCAAGTCTTGCTTTGTGTCTCAAAGAACTGTAAAAAAATTTGTTTTCTATTCTATCCAGTTTGTTTCTTGTATAAACACACACACATACACACATACATACATCTTTTAGTTTGTTGTGTGACATAATATTCTTCACTCAATTTTGCATCACATTTTTGACAAAACTGCTCAGCCTTCCTCCTGTTACATCTTTTTCTTTAAATTTTTATTTTAAAATAATCAAAATTTACATAAAAGTTATAAAATAGTACAATGAGTTCCCTTATGCCTTTCATCCAACTCCCACCATTCTTAACATCTTATATAACAGTAGTATAATTATCAAAGCCAGAAAATTAACAATATTAACTAGATTACAAATTTAATTCAAATTTTATGTGTTTCCACTGGTGTTTTTCTTCTCTTGCAGGATGTAACCCAGGACCCTGTACTGTATTACATGTCATGTTTGCTTAGTCTCCTATAATCTGTGACAATTTTTAAGTTTTATTTTTCTTTCATGACCTTGACACTCCTGAAGTTTACTGGCCAGGTGTTTTGCACAGTGTTTCTTAACTTGGGTTTGTTGGACGTTTTCTCATGATTAAATTGAAGGTATATATCTTTGGCAAGTATGTCACAGAAGCATTATTCATAGCTATTTTTTAAGATCTCTCTCCCCCCTTTCTTTATTGTGGGCACCTTGTTGGAACATTTTTTTTGCCTGTCTGCCCCCTAGCAAAAGTTAATACCTCATATTTGAGATTTTTGCTATAGCAATATCCCCTTTCTGGAAATCAACTTTTTGTCAGTCATAATGGATAAGTCATGTTAAAGAAACTACAGCTTGCATATCTCAGTTCTTAAAGAAATACATGCTTATTTCTCACTCATACTGCATGGCAATTGGCAGTTGCTAGAAAGACTTTCTTTGCTCATGGTTGTCTCTCAGATATTCAGGGTCATGAAGTAGTCACTGCTTTCAATGCTTTTGTTCATCATAGCAGGCAGTAGGTTACCTCAGCAATTAAATGCCTCAGCATGAACACATCATGCTTCTGTTCTCAATTCAGTGTTTTGATTTAGTTAGAGGTCATGTGTGTGTGCATGTTTAGTCACTCAGTCATGTCCTAATCTTTTATGACCCCATGGACTGTAACCTACTAGGCTCCTCTGTCCATGGAATTTTCCAGACAGGAATACTCGAGTGGGTTTCCATTTCCTCCCCTAGGGGATCTTCCTGATCCGGGGAACAAACCCACGTCTCTTGTGTCTCCTGCATTGGCAGGCGGATTCTTTACCATGGCACCACTTGGGAAGCCCCATTAGAGGTCACTAGGAAGTATATTCCTACCATGTGCTTAGAATGGGGAGGCCAGAAATGTTTGACAAACAGCATCAATGTGCCCACATTTCTGCTATAATTCTTTGTTTAGCTGCTGAGTCGTGTGCGACTCTTTGTTACTCCATAAACTGCAGCACGCCAGACTTCCCTGTCCTTCACTATCTCACAGAGTTTGCTCAAACTCATGTCTGAGTTTTAAATATTATAAAGTATTAAAAAATAATAAATTCTTTACAACATTTAAAATGATATACTTTATAATATTTAAAATAATTTTATTAAATTATTTTTTGATTTTTCATATTATGTGTAATGGAAAAATCTGAAAAGAGAATAAAAGCATGAAAGGTAAACATCACATTTATTCCTAATTCCCTCAGAAATTTTGCCTAAGTGTTTATGCTTGTTTCTTTGCATTTACTTTTCTCTGTGTCTGTGTGTATGTGTTTGTGTGTCTCTGTGTGTGTGTATAACCAGGATCATACTTCAGAAACAGATATATATACTGCTAAGTTTGACTTACTATAATTTTACCATTTCAGCACAAATTTTTTTAAATGCTTGTGTTATTATATAGCTATACTATTTCATCACATATATATATATACAGACATATTTTTCTTTGTTATATAGTTGTTTTTAATATTCTACTATTCTAAAATTGCTATGATATAATCTATGTAAAATACATTCTGTTTTTCTACTTATTAACATGGCAGATGAAAGCTGAACAGATTATCATGAGATTTTGGAAGATTATATGTGGTGCTTGGTTTATTAGTATTATTTCTGGATATTAACTCTCATGAATAAATAAAGTTCTTGCTGCACCATACCTTAAAGCACAGCACGTAGAGTGTTCTCACTTACCTGCAAAGCAGTTTCATCCTAATTCCAGAACATCACCAGTCCCAGAGATGAATTTTAAACTGTCTTT
Source organism: Moschus berezovskii (assembly GCF_049115385.1). Lineage (NCBI taxonomy): Eukaryota > Metazoa > Chordata > Mammalia > Artiodactyla > Moschidae > Moschus > Moschus berezovskii. The sequence continues at coordinate 25,075,259 of NC_142488.1, read as the reverse complement.
TAAATAATAAATGTTTTTCTGTTAATCTTCTTGGGGTTTCCAAGCATAACTACAAATTCTTGTGGTTTTCTCTTATTTAAAAATGACACTATGGCAGCCATGAGAATGATCCTCTCAGATCTCTGATTGCAGGGAGCATAATTGACAGAGGTCCCCAGTTACTGCCCTCTGAAATCCTTCATGGTATTGGCCCCAAGGTCACACTTCCCATGAGCTGCTCTCAGCCAGTGACTAAGCATGGCAGGGCTACTAAGACAGACCCTTTCTGGGAAACAGAAATCCTCTCACCCTTGACCTTGGCTCAAGGACTCCCCGTCAGCTTTGCTGTAACTTTCTTAGAACTGCACTGCATTTTTTTCTGTGCCCTCTCTTCCACAGGAGTTAGACCTGCATCACAGTGATGACTCTTCCAGTCCCCTCTGTTTACCTCCCCATTTCTCCTTCAGCGGTGTTCTTCACAGTAAATCTCTTGGACATCTAATCCCATATTTGCATCTGCTTCTCAAAGGATCTGAATTAAATATACATTATTTTTTCTGTTTTCATTCTCTCTCCTTTAGAAAGAACATGTTATTTGCTTTCTTGTTTCAGATTTTAATGGCCAGTATTCTAGATATTTGCCATATCCTGTGTGATTGGTCAGGACAGAATCACAAAGAATAGATTAAGGAACATATTTTATTGGGGGAAATTGACTTGGCAAGGGTAGCAAGAGAAGACAAATATCTTGATATTCCCACCTTTCCACTAAGAGGCATGCTAAGGACATGGGCCTGCCTTTGCTTTTCTTTGTTAGGGGGCAAATATGAGAACACTTGGGCTTCTCAGGTAGTGCTAGTGATAAAGAATCCACCTGCTAATAAAGGAGATGCAAGAGACCCAGGTTTAATCCCTGGGTCAGGAAGATCCCCAGGAAAAGGAAATGGCAACACACTCCAGTATTCTTACCTGGAGAATCCCATGAACAGAGGATCCTGGTGGGCTACCATCCATGGTTCTGCAAAGAGTCAGACACGACTGAACACACAGTACACATGAGAACAAAACTCATCAGTGTTCAACCAATGTGGGAACCAGTGCACCAAGGTTGTCTGAGAAAGCTAGCTGCCTGCCTCTGGAGACACTGAGGTTCATGACAGGTGTGTTGCCCTTCCTTTCAGTAGAAGAAATGTGCGCTCAGTTGCTCACCTCTACAAATATATATGAAACCAGAGAACTGTCCCTTTCCAAATTAAGCAAATTATTTGATTTCTCTGAGACCTAGTTTCCTTCACTACAAAGTGGCACCAAATGGCAGGCCTATCTCCCAGGTTTGTTTGAGGAAGTGAGATAAATACAATAAAAGTCCTACAGTAACACACAGTAGTATATAATCAGATACTAAAAGGAGAAGGGGAGAAATTAGAGTCTACAGCACCAAAATCACCCATTGCCATTGATGTTTCAGTTCAGTTCAGTCGCTCAGTCGTGTCTGACTCTTTGCGGCCCCATGAACCGCAGCACTCCCGGTCTCCCTGTCATCACCAACTCCCAGAGTTTACCCAAACTCATGTCCATTGAGTAGGTTATGCCATCTAATCATCTCATCCTCTGTTGTCCCCTTCTCCTCCTGCCTTCAATCTTTCCCAACATCAGGGTCTTTTCAAATGAGTCAGCTCTTCACATCAGGCAGCCAAAATACTGGAGTTTCAGTTTCACCATCAGTCCTATCAATGAACACCCAGGACCGATTTTCCATAGGATGGACTGGTTGCATCTTCTTGCAGTCCAAGGGACTCTCAAGAGTCTTCTCCAACACCACGGTTCAAAATCATCAATTCTTCTGCGCTCAGCTTTCTTTATAGTCCAACTCTCAAATCCATACATGTCCACTGGAAAAACCATAGCCTTGACTATATGGACCTTTGTTGACAAATTAAGCTGTGATTTTTCTGCTATTTGCAAGTAACTGATCACTTATAAATCCCTATAATTGAAGTCACCCAGTCATGTCTGACTCTGTGCGACCCCATGGACTGTAGCCCACCAGGCTCCTCCATTCATGGGATTTTCCAGGCAAGAGTACTGGAGTGGGTTGCCATTTCCTTCTCCAGGGAATCTTCCCGACTCAGGGGTCGAACCCCGGTCTCCCGCATTGCAGGCAGAGGCTTTACCCTCTGAACCACCAGGGAAGCCCCATAAATCCCTATAGAAATGTTAATTAAAATTCCATAGGATTTCTAATAGTGCCATTATTAGTTTTCTTTGGGATAAATTTTTGGTTAATAAAATCAGTCTAAATTACTGAGGAAATCAAAAGAGAGGTTTAAAAGGTTTACTTTGTCTAAATGGTCAAATTAATTAAATTTCATTTTTTCTTACATAAACATAGCATTGATGTATCTGTTAATGATAATTATTCCTTACATTTTTAGTGAGCAATTTGAGCCTAACAAAGGAAATTTAATTCTTTCAGGGGTGAAATTGGAAGAGATCATGAATAATTTTCCCAAAACTGAAAATTGATAATTCAAACTATATCCATTTACATACCTAAGTGTAATGAATATCATGAATCTTCTTCATCTCTGTTGTCTAGAACATAACCTGGTACATAGTAGATGCTCAAGAAATATTGGATGAATGAACTTTGTATTGGGTTCTTATGGAGAAGGAAACTGTAAGGAGTAAATTTATTTAAATTAAGAGCAAAGCAGTTGCCCTCACTTTGAGCAAGTATGTTGCTGTGTCCTTACTTTGGAAGGTTTGGATAGGTATGAAATATGCATATTCTTGTATAGAAGGCTTGCACCATAGCTTAACTTGGGTAAGCATGTTTCTGTTTTGCATGTAAATGTAAAATACCATTGAATTCTGGGACAATTCATTTAATCAGGCTAAGCCTCAGTTTCCTCACTGATTAGATCAGGAAAGTGGGTTGGATATTCATTCCAACTCTGGCATTCTAAATTTCCATTAGATTTTGTGTTTTACTTAAAGCAGATTTGTTTGATACCTGGGTTTTATGGCTATAAATGGGAAAACCTATACTTAGTTCACAGTATCAATAGTATACAATAAAAATAATTTATTTGGTTATGTGTTTTGTAGTCTGCCTTTTTCCTCCATCTTACTTTCCAGAATTTGTGCACATTTTCCTGGTGTTAATTTTATTTTTTTCCTGCCACTTTACAGGCAAAAGAAATGTCAATTACTTTTTTAAAGGGTGTAAAAATGACTCCGTGTAGGAGACTTGGAAGTTATAACAATAAGGGGAATTTCTGTTTCTAAATTCAGTGTCTGCTATGGTTCCCAAAGGATTGAGAAGTGTTTTTAAAAACATTGTGCAAGTTCATGTTCATGACTAATTGTTATGAAGAGTATTGTGCTCATATAGTATCAGTATGTATAATACAGAAAATCCAAATTGAAGTTTGACAGTACCTATCATTTTCTTAATTGCCACAAAAACCTATTTAGTTTGCTGGAGCACAGTTTTCATGGAACCACTTTTCTGAGTTTTATCTCAAATGTTGCACAGCACCAGGGAAGAGTATTATCTACTCCTCACACAGTCAACAAATCTAGTTTTGTGCTAGTTTCAAACAGTACACACACTATGTAAGCAGAAATTCATAGAAACTTTTTAAAAAAGAAAGGAAACTTTTTATTTTAGTGAAAATAATAAGTGCCAGTAAAATTGAGATTTTTTTCTTTGCTCACCTATGCATCACAAAGGAAATTGGGAGAAGTTGTTCTTTTTATTTAAAATGACCTTTGGCAGGCATGTAAACCTTATCTGGATGTATTTTAGTTCAATTCCTTGAAATAATTCACATTTGGGCTAAGAGCATGTAAAAAGTTTCAGCCACCAGAAGTAATTTTTCACAATAAATAACTGAAGTGAGGATTTGGAAGGAAGGTACCATCTGAACTCAAGTTATAGCACTGATAATTTCAAGTCTGAGGAAAACTGATTATAGTGTTTGCTTATCTTAGAAGACAGGGAAATCCTAGGTAACGGGGGAGAAAAAAATGTAGTTCAAAAATCTAATTGACTGTACATGCTTAAAGTAAATAATACAAATAACAAAAACACAAAAGAGACTTCTTTTATTATCACATAATTATATAGTTTAAAACCTGAGTTTGGAACCCTTGAAGCACAGAATTTACTTGAAATTTAAGTACCTCTATCTCTACAGAAAGTCCTAGTGTATGCATGGGCAGAGCCAAAAGTCCTAGTGTAAAACTGCTGAGAGTGGCTAATTAAAGTGTTCTGTGACTTGACAGAGATGATAAAATATGGAGCTGCCTACCTTTAAGGAGAGAGTGGCTCATTTTCATGTCCATTTTTAACTATGTATTAGAATAATGTATTTTTAATAGAAATTCTGAAAGCTTTCAAAAACATAGAAAATAGAACTTTAATGCTGAGAATAAAGTTGAACGTCACTTGACTACCTCCCACTTTATTCTTCTCCATTTTAAAGATCTGGCAACTGAGGATAAATGGCTAGACCAAAGATTTCTGTTAGCTCATCTCAGGATTGGAATTTAATTTTATGACACTCTGCCATTGGTTTTCCTCTCCAGCCTGATATCATCACTTGTTCTGGGATTCCCATGCCTTGGGATTCATACCTGCCTAGTGCTGAGAAAACTCAGGTTGGATTCTTCTGCCTGGGAATTACCTTCTGATGTTTTCATTGATGTCTTGGGGTGACTTTTCTTTTATCTGAATGCCATTTATTTATTTTTTTCAATTTTATTTAATTAATTTATTTTTAATTGATTAATTTTTTATTGCACTGGGTCTTTGTTGCTGCGTGGGCTTTCTCTAGTTGTGGTAACCTGGGACTGCTCTTCATTGCAGTGCACAGGCTTCTCATTGTGGTGGCTTCTCTAGTTGTGGAGCATGTGCTCTAGAGTATGAGGGCTCAGTAGTTGTCCCACACAGGCTTAGTTGCCCTGAGGCATGTGGGATCTTCCTGGACCAGGAATTGAACCCATGTCCCCTGCATTGGCAGGCAGATTCTTATCCACTGTGCCAGCAGGGAAGTCCTTGGACTGACTTCAGTTCAGTTCAGTCTCTCAGTTGTGTCTGACTCTGCGACCCCATGGACTGCAGCTTGCCAGGTCCATCATCAACTCCCGGAGTTTACTGAAACTCATGTCCATTGAGTCAGTGATGCCATCCAACCATCTCATCCTCTGTCGTCCCCTTCTCCTCCTGCCTTCAATCTTTCCCAGCATCAGGGTCTTTTCAAATGAGTCAGTTCTTCACATCAGGTGGTCAAAGTACTGACTTACATATCTGATTACTTCATGCTCTAATTTTTGCCAATAAATATAATAAAGTATTGCTGAACAAAGTGGCAGTGTTGTCCAATGGTGTAGTCTGTGAGTCAGGAAATGGGATTTTGATCTTTCACCTGATTTCTGTTCCATCACTGTACGTAGTTCTGGAATAACCCATGGTTTGGAACATATTAATAGTTGTTTAAGTGTTCAAATGCTGAATTCAAAGCTAGCAGTGTGCTCTTGGGGGAATGATTTGGGAGTGCTGTGCCTGTTTCCTCATCAACTAAAGGAGGTAATAATAAAATATAAATAATAGAATTATTGGGGGAAATGGCAGTTTCTTTGAAGAGTTTAGCATTATGCCTAACAAAGTGCATCACTTGATAAAGTGTAGCTACGATTATTAGTATTACTGTGGTGACTTCCCACTATCCATTTAGTAAGCAGTACTGCCATCTACTTCCCTCCTAGACTTTATTGAAATTTGCTGTGTGGAGAAAGGATGAGTTTTTGAATTAGACTTACTTGCATTTAAAATATCAATTATACAAGCTGAAACATCAATTCTACAGGCTACTAGGTATATAAACTCTGTATAAGTTATTCACTTTTTCACAGTCCTAGTAGTCTTCATCTGTGAAATGGGAATTGTATCAAAGAATTGTTTTTAAAAAATAAAATGAGAACTGATTTTGAGAGTGTGAGAGAGAGATTGTGTTTTTGTCAAGTGGTGATGTTGGGGGAGATGGATGGGTTAGGGGAGGGACTAACTCAACTGAGAATCCTGTAAGCTTTTTAAGGAAATAATTTATTTATGAGCATATTTGTGTATTTGGTAGTATTTCAGAAGTTTTGTAGGTATGACATAGAAAGTAAATTGCCCAAATAGAAATTAAGTAAGACATTATCTCTGTTACCCTGTTTAACATGGAACAGTATTCTTGGCAGTTTGCAGCTGTTTATGAGTATAGTATGTGTGTTAAAGAGCCCAAAGGTCTTTGGAAATTTGAATCCTCATAGCTAATAAAGAACACAAATGGAAATGATAATGTTGCAGTTTCAGTAGACTAGCTTTTGGATTATTTTATAATTATGATGTTATGGTTTTCTCTTACTAAAATACTAACAATTCACTAGGCCAGTAAAGCCTAATAAGTTGGTGGCTTGCCAACTATGATGAACACATCATTTGATTTGCCCTTATGGTTGCGGAAGAGTTTGAGTATTTCTAAAGCAGAAACAGAGAAAAGAAGTCTTATTTAAATAATAAGATCCAAAAGTGAAATAGGAAAGAAAGAAAACTCTCCTGGTGTTCAGGGCTCATATGTCTCTGGTCCAAAATGCCCTCACCTAAGAAGGCCCTCTGTAGAAGTATAGCTCCCATGAGATGTTCAGAATGACATCATCACTGATTACATTTGTCCAATGTTTGTTTTTTTTCAAAATAAATTTTTTTCTCCAAAAGGTCTCTTATTTTGTTATTTATTGGATTGACCAAAAAGTTTGAATTTTTTACAGAAAACCATGAACAAACTTTTTGTCCAAATCAATAACTTATTACTAATTGATTGTTCCTCCAGAGCTGAAGAAAGGGCTGGCAGAAGAGGAGGAGAGAAGAACCAAGAGGTATTATAGATTATATTACTGCTCAGAAATATTTACTTATTCTTGCCTCTCCTTATTTAAGTGGTAGAGTATATTTCCCTGTCGTTTGATTTTTGGATTTATGTGATTTGTATTGACCAGTGGAATGCAGTGGAATTGACAACATAACCAGCCTGAGCCTTGGTCTTAGAGAGCTTCATGGTTTTTCTGCTTGTGGTCTTATGCTTCTGCCATTGCCATGGGAATATTTTTGAGCTTGCCTGTCCTTCAACAAGGAAAAAGAAAGAGTCATGAACAGAGCTGCTCCAGGCAAGTCCAGCCTAAATCGGGTGATCCCCAGCCTATCCATTTATGCATAAGAAGCAAATGCATAGTATTATATGTAACTAAGATTTAGTGTTTGTTATCCAGTGTGTCATAGCAATTGATAACTGATGCAGCAGGGAGTGCTAAAAGCCAGTTTTGCCTATTTCACAATTTTTCAAGTTCCTTTCCCCTCATGTGAGGCCTGAACAAATTCATTTAAGGAAAAAAAATATAGATGTAACTGTACTAGAGTCTTTATTCACTTTCCAGGCCCAAATAAAGCATCCATGATTAAGTTTTCTCATGAAGTGTATCAAATTGCCTCCCTAAAGCTTCCTGTTTTTTAGCTGCATCTATTGTTTTTAATCCACATCTTTCATGAAGAATCTCTTAAATGAAACAGATGATCAGCAAAGGGTGTTCTACTTGTCTCTTTTGCTCTAGTTTTCTTGAATCTTCTCATGGTGATTTGTACAAAGTGACTCTTTGTCTAGGATTGCCTATTCAGTTCCCAGGTCCTTAGTCTTAATACTTTCTTCTTTAGCTCATTGTTACTTAATATTTTGTACTGTGTTCAGGAAAAATCACCATTACTGGAGATATTAAAAAGTGGATGAGATGAAAACAGAGTAAATATATTCATCTTTATTTTGATCCTTTCAGACATACTCTTTCACTATTTGTAAAACTTAGAAAATTGAACACATTGTGAGGGCGTTTCCAAACACTGTTTGATCTCTATAAGCATATATCAGTTTCAGAGTAAACCAATTCAGTCAGAACTATACGTTAAAACATTAGCTTACTCTTCCTCTCTTTACCCAGATGAATCTTGCCCTAGTTTTATGAAGGAAGACACTAGAATTTAGTCACTTGATAAGTTATGAAAAAGTTTCTACATGTGAAATTGAGTCAGTTCAGTTCAGTCCCTCAGTCGTGTCCAACACTTTGTAACCCCATGAACCGCAGCACGCCAGGCCTCCTGTCCACCACCAACTCCCGGAATCCACCCGAACCCATGTCCATTAGGCGATGTCATCCAACCATCTCATCCTCTGTCGTCCCCTTCTCCTCCTGCCTTCAATCTTTCCCAGCATCAGTGTCTTTTCCAATGAGTCAGTACTTTGCATCAGGTAGCCAAAGTATTGGAGTTTCAGCTTCAACATCAGTCCTTCCAATGAACACCCAGGTATATTCTCCTTTAGGATAGACTGGTTGGATCTCCTTGCAGTCCAAGGGACTCTCAAGAGTCTTTTCCAATACCACAGTTCAAAAGCATTTATTCTTCGGCACTCAGCATTCTTTATAGTCCAACTCTCACATCCATACAAGACTACTGGAAAAATCATAGCCTTGACTAGACATACCTTTGTGGACAAAGTAATGTTTCTGCTTTTTAATATGCTGTCTAGGTTGGTCATAACTTTCCTTCCAAGGAGTAAGCGTCTTTTAATTTCATGGCTGCAATCACCATCTGCAGTGATTCTGTAGCCCCAAAATATAAAGTCAGCCAATGTTTCCACTGTTTCCCCATCTCTTTCCCATGAAGTGATGGGACTGGATGCCATGATCTTAGTTTTCTGAATGTTGAGCTTTAAGCCAACTTTTTCACTCTCCTCTTTCACTTTCATCAAGAGGCTCTTTAGTTCTTCTTCACTTTCTGGCATAAGAGTGGTGTCATCTGCATATCTGAGGTTATTGATATTTCTCACGGCAATCTTCATTCCAGCTTGTGCTTCCTCCAACCCAGCGTTTCTCATGATGTTCTCTGCATATAATAAGCAGGGTGACAATATACAACCTTGACGCACTCCTTTTCCTATTTGGAACCAGTCCGTTATTCCATTTCCAGTTCTCACTGTTGCTTCCTGACCTGCATACAGGTTTCTCAAGAGGCAGGTCAGGTGGTCTGGTATTCCCATCTCTTTCAGAATGTTCCACAGTTTACCGTGATCCACACAGTCAAAGGCTTTGGCATAGTCAATAAAGCAGAAATAGATGTTTTCCTGGAACTCTCTTGCTTTTTCGATGATCCAGCGGATGTTGGCAATTTGATCTCTGGTTCCTCTGCCTTTTCTAAAACCAGCTTGAACATCTGGAAGTTCACAGTTCACATATTATTGAGGGCTTGGAGAATTTTAATAATTACTTTACCAGTGTGTGAGATAAGTGCAGTTTTACGGTAGTTTGAGCATTCTTTGGCATTGCCTTTCTTTGGATTGGAATGAAAACTGCCCTTTTCCAGTCCTGTGGCCACTGCTGAGTTTTCCAAATTTGCTGGCATATTGAGTGCAGCACTTTCACAGCATCCTCTTTCAGGATTTGAAATAGCTCAGCTGGAATTTCATCACCTCCACTAGCTTTGTTCATAGTGATGCTAAGGCCCACTTGATTTCACATTCCAGGATGTCTGGCTCTAGGTGAATTATCATAATTATCTGAGTCATGAAGATCTTTTTTTGTACAGTTCTTCTGTGTAATCTTGCCACCTCTTCTTAATATCTTCTGCTTCTGTTAGGTCCATACCATTTCTGTCCTTTATCGAGCCCATCTTTGCATGAAATGTTCCCTTTGTATCTCTAATTTTCTTGAAGAGATCTCTAGTCTTTCCCATTCTATTTTTCTCTATTTCTTTGCATTGATCGCTGAGGAAGGCTTTCTTATCTCTCCTTGCTATTCTTTGGAACTCTGCATTCAAATGGGTATTTCTTTCCTTTTCTCCTTTGCTTTTCACTTCTCTTCTTTTCACAGCTATTTGTAAGGCCTCCTCAGACAGCCATTTTGCTTTTTTGCATTACTTTTTCTTGAGGATGGTCTTGATTCCTGTCTCCTGTACAATGTCATGAACCTCCATCCATAGTTCATCGGGCACTCTATCAGATCTAGTCCCTTAAATCTATTTCTCACTTCCACTATATAGTCTTAGCGATTTGATTTAGGTCATACCTGAATGGTCTAGTTGTTTTCCCTACTTTCCTCAGTTTAAGTCTGAATTTGGCAATAAGGAGTTCATGATCTGAGCCACAGTCAGCTCCCAGTCTTATTTTTGCTGACTGTATAGAGCTTACTGGAAGGAATGATGCTAAAGCTGAAACTCCAATACTTTGGCCACCTCATGCGAAGAGTTGACTCATTGGAAAAGGCTCTGCTGCTGGGAGGGATTGGGGGCAGGAGGAGAAGGGGACGACAGAGAATCAGATGGTTGGATGGCATCACCGACTCGATGGACATGAGTTTGAGTGAACTCCGGGAGTTGGTGATGGACAGGGAGGCCCGGCATGCTGTGATTCATGGGGTCGCAAAGAGTCGGACACGACAGAACAACTGAACTGAACTGAACTGACTGATAGAGCTTCTCCATCTTTGGCTGCAAAGAATATAATCAATCTGATTTCAGTGTTGGCCATCTGGTTTTGTCCATGTGTAGAGTCTTCTCTTGTGTTGTTGGAAGAGGGTGTTAGCTATGAACAGTGCGTTCTCTCGGCAGAATTCTCTTAGCCTTTGCCCTGCTTCATTCTGTACACCAAGGCCAAATTTGCCTGTTACTCCCAGTGTTTCTTGACTTTCTACTTTTGCATTCCAGTCCCCTATAATGAAAAGGACAACTTTTTTGGGTGTTAGTTCTAGAAGGTCTTCTAGGTCTTCATAGAACCGTTCAATTTCAGCTTCTTGTGCATTACTGTTTGGGGCATAGACTTGGATTATCGTGATATTGAATGGTTTGCCTTGGAAACAAACAGAGATCATTCTGTCGTTTTTGAGATTACATCCATGTACTGCATTTTGGACATTTTGTTGACTATGATGGCTACTCCATTTCCTCTAAGGGAGTCCTGCCCACAGTAGTAGATATAATGGTCATCTGAGTTAAATTCACCCATTCCAGTCCATTTTAGTTTGCTGATTCCTAGAATGTCAACATTCTCTTTTGCCATCTCCTGTTTGACCACTTCCAATTTGCCTTGATTCATGGACCTAATGTTCCAGGTTCCTATGCAGTATTGCTCTTTACAGCATCGGACCTTGCTTCTATCACCAGTCACATCCACAACTGGGTGTTGTTTTTGCTTTGGCTCCATCCCTTCATTCTTTCTGGAGTTATTTCTCCATTCATCTCCAGTAGCATATTGGGCACCTACCGACCTGGGGAGTTAATCTTTCTGTGTCCTATCTTTTTGCCTTTTCATCCTGTTCATGGAGTTCTTAAGGCAAAAATACTGAAATGGTTTGCCATTCCCTCCTCCAGTACACCACAGTCTTAGTGGAATAAAGCAGAACTTATGTAATATTTTTCCCTTTATATCTTTGATATTTACATGGTTCATTTTAAAACTGACCCACACTGTTATTTTTCAAAACATAGTTATCTCTTATTCAGGCTTATTCCCTTTATGGTGTTATTATAAGTTGACAATTATGAGTATTACAGTAGTGAAACTTTCTTACTACTCAATATCAATTATATTAGAGAATCTTTGTATGGTCCAAAAAGCTCTTTCCTACTCCCACGTTTAAATTTGACCCAACTTTCATCAATCCATTCTTCACCTAATAATCAGTGATATTTTAAAGTTCAAATCAGATTATCTCTTTTTTTTTTTTTTGCTTAAACTCTTTAATCATTTCTGATTTCACATGGAATAAAACTTAATGTCTTAAATGAGGTCCTAAATGCTTTATTTCTCTTGCTTTTCTTTTATGTCAGCCTCACTGTATTCTTTCATATTCTTTGAAAACCCCTATTCTGGGAAATTTATTTCTCATCTCAAGCTTTAGCATGTAGCATTTGCAAAAACATGGAAGTGTAAGAATATATGGAAAATTCAGAAAAGGAAAAATTATTCATTATGAATGTGGCATAGGGATATATCAGGAGTGGCTGCAAAGATTAGTTTGTGTTTGCTCATATACTATAGGAAATATTTGTGTTTATGTCAGTTCATGTGATAATATATGCATTGTACATATATAATGTATATAAGTGCATATGTATCATGTTTTTCTTCAGAAATCAAGATAAAGTATAATAAATTCAAATTGGCAGCTGTGATCAAATGTCTTTACTACATAGGTGATATAAATTATTTGAGTTCTTTGAGCATCAAGTTTCTCATGTGAAAAAGAAGGATACCTACTCACAGCGTTGTTGTATTTCCAGATGATATTTTTTTGTACACACTAAATACTTAGCACATTGGAGATATTCTATGCACAACAGGGAGTTCACTGAAGTGAGGAATGTTAAACACAAAACACAGATTTTACTCCCAATGAGATTATAAACTCTCAGAACAGAAATCTTTAAAGGGAAAAAGGGGTAAGTATCCATTAACCTACTCACCTTTTAATATAATGACTAAAAATAGTAAAACTTTCTGGACTGAGAATTCCATTTCCCAAATACAGACTCCTGCCATGAGGTCACTGAGGAAAGCTTTGATGGTGAGCGTTGACCTCAAATATTTAAAGAACCAAATTCACCATGTTTGTATGGCCAGGACCCACAGACACTGTTTATTGCTCTCTGATTAAGCACATGTTTCAATATTAACTAACATATTAAATGTTATTACCTTTTGCTAACAAAGCTTCTAGGAGCACCTTAGCCAGCTATGTTGTTCAGGAAAACAGCTTAAAATTATGACACTAGCTTAGTTTTAAAAATACTGTGAGCAGGTCAGGTAACAGAGATTATTGTAATGCCTAAAGGAAATGAGGGGGCTTCCTAGGTGGCACTAGTGGTAAAGAACCCGCTTGCCAATCCAGGAGACGTAAGAGATGTGGGTTTCATCCCTGGGTGGGGAAGATCCCCTGGAGGAGGGCATGGCAACCCACTCTAGTACTCTCGTCTGGAGAATTCCATGGACAGAGGAGCCTGGTGGGCTATGGTCCATGGGGTTACAAAGAGTTGGACACGCAAGGAGATCCAACCAATCCATTCTAAAGGAGATCAATCCTGGGTGTTCATTGGAAGGACTGATGCTAAAGCTGAAACTCCAATACTTTGGCCACCTCATGCAAAGAGTTGACTCACTGGAAAAGACTCTGATGCTGGGAGGGATAGGGGGCGGGAGGAGAAGGGGACGACAAAGAATGAGATGGCTGGATGGCATCACCGACTCGATGGACATGAGTTTGAGTGAACTCCGGGAGTTGGTGATGGACAGGGAGGCCTGGCGTGCTGTGATTCATGGGGTCGCAAAGAGTTGTACACGACTGAGCAACTGAACTGAACTGAACTGAACTGACTTAGGAGCATACTAATGGAAATAAATATAAAAAACGTCTAAGAAAACAAGAAATTTGTAGTCTTTGTATTACTTTGCAAAGAGCTCAAAGTTTAGATTTTAACAAATAAACTGAATACTATCCTTTACTAATTTGTCACAAAACTCATGAGGACAGATGTTTTTTACCTGATTGTTAATGCCTCTGGTAACTACTATAAATGAACTTGTGATATTCTAAATTTCAAGGACTTTTATTTTGGCCAGAATCCATAATTGGAGAAACAGGTTTTTAAAAACAAATTCAGATTCAAAAAGTTGAAGATCTACTTTGATACTAACTGGAAAGGCCTAATATAGTGGAGTGCAAATATTAACCATGAGTTTATAAACTGCATAACACATTCAATAATAATTTCATCTTACAGAAACATTGATTTTTTATTTGGTTTTGCCAAACTACAGGCTCAATCTAAGGAATTATCTATGGAATTTTCAACTACTCACTTGGAAATAAATACAAGGCTTCCTTCCCTGGGATAGAAGCTTAACTGTTACATTCTCTCTGATATTTGGTGGTTCTAAATGAGAGAGGAGTAGAGATAGAGTGAATATGGCAGGCTTAGTCCACTACATTTGGTGTGAAATGTAGGCTTAAATCCTGGGTAGTGTTTTCATGACACTGGACAATTTATTTAATTTTTCCATGTCTCAATTTACTTCTGAAGATGATAGTAATGATCTTCACAATAATGTGATGAGGTAACAGCTAGAAGTTGTGTGTATTGTTTTAGCAGATTGAATTCCCCAGAAAGCTAACTCTGACTTGAAGATTAAGTTCATTATGGAGTATTCTTGGGATAAACACTGTGGACAGAAATATGCAGAAATGGAATTGGGCAGAGGGAGAAGTTGAGCAGCAGTGCAGTATCAATGGAAGCCTCAGCCAACCCGTGGAGAATTCTGTAGATATGATGAATCTTTAGGTGTCCTGAGTTTGGATGAAAGGAATGAGCCATTTTACTCACTCATAGATCAGTCATAAGATGTGGCCATCTGGAATGGTGAAGTGACCTGGGCTGAGGCTGTTTGCTTCAGCTGAGGCAATCACTGAAGAGGGCTTGGCAGCTTGAGGGCTGTCAGTCAGCAGCAGTGTTTCTGGGGTAATCGATCCTTCCTTTCTGAAGGGAATCTGGGCAGCACTTCAATGTCCACTACAGTTAGTCATGGGCTTCCCTTGTGGCTCAGCTGGTAAAGAAGTCATAAAGTGTTTAAGTCTAAGTTTTTAACACTATATGTTATTGTGAGAAGGGTCATCTTTCATATTTCAAAGAGACGTTAAAAGTTCCATTCTGCCTCCTTTTATTCAACTGCACTGCTGTTCTATTTGAATTTGCTCTTCTATATTGGGTCAGGCACCCTACAGGGTGTCTTAGATGTTTTATATAAATTAATTTTCATGATAACCTGGTAAGTTTGCATCATTTTCAACAAGTTACTAGAGGAAACCGATGTCAAAATGGAGGGTATAAACATTTTACTTTACAAATCTAATAAATAGCTAAATATGGATATAATTCCAATATTTTGTCTATGAGATATTTTATTTAGTACTTTGGTGTGGTTAGACTTTGCTATAATTTATAACTTATTCAAGCTATTTTGGCTAAATCTTTTAATGCCTATAAGGATTTTACTTTAGCATATGCTATCGACAATTATCATATTAAGATTAAACGTTAAATCTTTTGATTTTTATGTAAGTTTTAGTAAGTTAATTACATGAATTTAGTTTAATTATTAAAAATTGTGTTTAATTTGGATAGACAGGTAGACCTAGAATTTTTATATCTGACAAATATTCTTGTATCTTATATAAAGCATTTTGCCTCCATAATTTCTTACTATGCTATACAGTCATTTTGACCTGGCAGCCCAACTGATTAAAATAAGCAGTTACCTGTTAAATATCAGTGACCAAAATAGAGAGAACTGGAAATATCACAAGATATGATATACACATTAGGTGGTCTTCAAACAATTCACTTTGTTCTTTGAGATACAGTAGATAGAGGAGCATAAACAGTACACCATGCTGCTGCTGCTGCTGCTAAGTCGCTTCAGACGTGTCTGAGTCTGTGTGACCCCATAGACGGCAGCCCACCAGGCTCCCCCGTCCCTGGGATTCTCCAGGCAAGAACACTGGAGTGGGTTGCCATTTCCTTCTCCAATGCATGAAAGTGAAAAGTGAAAGTGAAGTCGCTCAGTCGTGTCTGACTCTTAGCGACCCCATGGACTGCAGCCTACCAGGCTCTTCCGTCCATGGGATTTTCCAGGCAAGAGTACTGGAGTGGGTTGCCATTGCCTTCTCCAAACAGTACACCATGAGAAGATAGCAAAGAACAGCTGGGTTTTTCAAGTAGCTCACTCTTGTAAAGCTGAAGAGTGGGTGGCATATTCAGTTAAGGAATTGAGGAGGAGGAGTTAGGGACCTTTCTCCTAACCAAGGGCTCAGAGAAAAGCTTTGGAGGTACAGAAAAAGTGAAAAGGAGACCCAAGTGAGAAAAAGCACAATGTATCTTAGGCATACAAGTCTGTAAGCCAACAGATAACAGGGATAGCTTTTGTTTTGGCATGAAACCAAGGATTGTAATCATATTAAACATGTTGGAGTTGGCTACTTTATTTATTTATGTTTTGGCAGCACCACATGACATGCAGGACCTCCATCCCACTAGGGATTGAATCCATGCCCCCTGCAGTGACAGCACAGAATCTTAACCCATGGACTGCCAGAAAAGTCCCTGAAGTTACCTGTTTTAGAAGGCTTCCAAAAGCATTATTCTCAGCAGTTTAGTGATAGAAAGGAACAGCACCAGTTTCCAGGTTATGCGATCAGAAATCACTTCATCACAGAAGAGTTACTAGAAATTTCCCCCAAGTCATGGCACCAGAGTTTCAGACAGTTTTAGCTTCTGATAGTGATATGATCTTTTCTTAAAAAATCTTTTGTGAGTGTGTCTTCAAGGTATTTCAGAGGTAGATTATAATTTATTACGTTGGGACCTGAATGTGATACTTAAGATGAACTTTAAACAAGAAATTCTTGGAGTGACAAAGGTCACTCCCAATTTCACTCCCCTTCACAAGAACAGATAATAACTATTCATGGACACGATACCACTGAGAGAATCCTAGAAAACATCGGAAAAGCTAAAGCACTCCCTGCATCACAAAAACCGAGACAGAACCATTCAGAAGAATAAAAAGAGCATCTACATGTTAACTTAATGCCTCTCTTACAGGTTGGCCCAGTGACCAAGCCCTGCGTACTCCCCCATAATACCCATGAGGCAAGACCAGAGTTCAGTTAGTTCAGTTCAGTTGCCCAGTTGTGTCCGAATCTGCAACCCTATGGACTGCAGCACACCAGGCTTTCCAGTTCATCACTAACTTCTGTAGCTTGTTCAAACTCATGTCCATCAAGTTGGTGATGCCATCCAACCATTTTATTCTCTGTTGTTCCCTTCTCTTCCTGCCCTCAATATTTCCCAGCATGAGGGTCTTTACCAAGGAGTAAACTCTTTGCATCAGGTGGCCAAAGTATTGGAGCTTTGGCATCAGTCCTGCAGTATTGGAGCTTCAGCATCAGTCCTGCAGTGAATATTCAGGACTGATTTCCTTTAGGATTGACTGGTTTGATCTCCTTGCAGTTCAAGGGACTCTCAAGAATCTTCTCTAACACCACAGTTCAAAAGCACCAATTCCTCAGTGCTCAACTTTCTTTCTGGTCCAATTCTAACATCCATACATGACTATTGGAAAAACCATAGCTTTGACTAGGTGGACCTTTGTCAGCAAAGTGATGTCTTTGCTTTTTAATATGCTGTCTAGGTTGGTCATAGCTTTTTTTCCAAGGAACAAGCGTCTTTTAATTTCATGGCTGCAATCACCATCAGTAGTCATTTTGGAGCCCAAGAAAATATAGTCTGTCACTGTTTCCGTTGTTTCCCCATCAATTTGCCATGAAGTAATGAGACCAGATGCCATGATCTTAGTTTTCTGAATGTTGCATTTTAAGCCAACTTTTTCACTCTCCTCTTTCACTTTCATCAAGAGGCTCTTTAGTTCTTCTTCACTTTCTGCCATCAGAATGGTGTCATCTGCATATCTAAGGTTATTAATATTTCTCACAGCTCTCTTGATTCCAGCTCGTGCTTCATCCAGCCCGGCATTTTGCATGATGTACTCTGCATAGAAGTTAAATAAGCAGGCTGACAGTATACAGCCTTGACGTACTCCTTTCTTGATTTGGAACTAGTCTGCTGTTCCATGTCCAGTTCTAACTGTTGCTTCTTGACCTGCATACAGATTTCTCAGGAGGCAGGTCAGGTGGTCTGGTACTCCTATCTATTGAAGAATTTTCCACAGTTTGTGGTGATCCACACAGTCAAAAGCTTTGGCATAGTCAGTAAAGCAAAAATAGATATTTTTCTGGAACTCTTTTGCTTTTTCCATGATCCAATGGATGTTGGCAATTTGATCTCTGATTCCTCTGCCTTTTCTAAATCCAGCTTGAACATCTGAAAGTTCATGGTTCAGGTACTGTTGAAGCCTGGCTTGGAGAATTTTGAGCATTACTTTGCTAGTGTGTGAGATGAGTGCAATTGTTTGATAGTTTGAGCATTCTTTGGCATTGCCTTTCTTTGGGATTGGAATGAAAACTGACCTTTTCCAGCCCTTTGGCCACTGCTGAGTTTTCCAAATGTGCTGGAATATTGAATGCAGCACTCTCACAACATCATCTTTTAGATTTGAAATAGCTCAGCTGGAATTCCATCACCTCCACTAGCTTTGTTCATAGTGATGCTTCCTAAGGCCCACTTGGCTTCAAACTCCAGGATGTCTGGCTCTAGGTGAGTTATCACACCATTGTGGTTATCTGGGTCATGAAGATCTCTTTTGTATAGTTCTTCTGTGTAATCTTGCCACCTCTTCTTAATATCTTCTGCTTCTGTTAGGTCCATACCATTTCTGTCTTTTATTGTGCCCATCTTTGCATGAAATGTTCCCTTGGTATCTCTAATTTTCTTGAAATGATCTCTAGTCTTTCCCATTCTATTGTTTTCCTCTATTTCTTTACTCTGATGACTGAGGAAGGCTTTCTTATCTCTCCTTGCTATTCTTTGGAACTCTGCATTCAGATGCTTATATCTTCCCTTTTGTCCTTTTATTTGTAAGGCCTCCTCAGACAGCCATTTTGCCTTTTTGCATTTATTTTTCTTGGGGATGGTTTTGATCACCACCTTCTGTACAGTGTCACTAACCACTGTCCATAGTTCTTCAGGCACTCTGTTTATCAGGTAATTCCTTGAATCTATTTGTCACTTCCACTGTATAATTGCAAGGGATTTGATTGAGGTCATACCTGAATGGTCTAATGATTTTCCCTACTTTCTTAAACTGAAGTCTCAAATTTGCCATAAGGATTTCACGATCTGAGCCACAGTCAGCTCCTAGTCTTGATTTTGCTGATTGTATAGAGCTTCTCCATCTTTGTCTGCAAAGAATATAATCAATCTGATGTTAGTATTGACCATCTGGTGATGCTCATGTGTAGAGTCTTCTCTTGTGTTGTTGGAAGTGGGTGTTTGCTATGACCAGTGCATTCTCTTGGCAAAACTATGTTATTCTTTGCCCTGCTTCATTTTGTACACCAAGGCCAAACTTGCCTGTTACTCTATGTATCTCTTGACTTCCTACTTTTGCCTTCCAGTCCCCTATGATGAAAAGGACGTTTTTTGTTTTGTTTTGCTTTGTTTTTTTTGGTGTTAGTTCTAGAAGGTCTTTTAGGTCATCATTGAATGGTTCAGCTTCTTTGGCGTTAGTGGTTGGGGCATAGACTTGGATTAATGTGATATTGAATGGTCTGCCTTGGAAATGAACAAAGATCATTCTGTCATTTTTGAAATTGCACTGAAGTACTGCATTACAGACTCTTTAGTTGACTATGATGGCTACTCCATTTCTTCTAAGGGATGCCTGTCCACAGTCGTAGATATAGTTGTCATCTGAATTAAATTCGCCCATTCCAGTCCATTTTAATTCACTGATTCCTAATAAGTTGATATTCACGCTTGCCATCTCCTGTTTGACCCTTCCAATTTACCTTGATTCATGGACCTAACATTCCATGTTCCTATGCAATATTGTTCTTTATAGCATCAGACTTTACTTCCATCACCAGTCACATCCACAACTGGTCGTTGTTTTTGTTTTGGCTCAGCCCCTTCATTCTTTCTGGATCTATTTTTCCACTCTTCTCCAGTAGTATATTGGGCACCTATCAACCTGGAGAGTTCATCTTTCAATGTGGTATCTTTTTGCCTTTTCATACTGTTTCATACCGTCCAGAGTAGGGACTGCTAAGAAGCAACCCACAGTGGTAAGGAACCTGAATGTCTGCAAAAACTGTAGACTGAGAGGTCTCCTCTACAGTTCTTAGCACTGTGCGAGATTGTGGGGGAAGCTGCAGGGCTTGGTCATTGGGAATTTGATTGTGACTGAAAAGAGGGGAGGAGCTCACAACACTTAGATTGGGCAGACAGAGTTCCTACCTACAGTACACAAGTTGTAATCCCAACCAGTGACTGTGCTCATCTACAGAGCCAAAAGAATGGCACAGTTTGACCAAGGAACTGAGTAGGGTGTGAGTCTGCCTGATTTGGATTTTCAAAGGAAAAGCCTTGCCAGCCCTGTAGTCTGGTCTGCCCCACCCACTGCTCACCCAGGCAGAGGAGCTGTCATAGCCCCACCTCTGCTGAGTGTAGCTCCTGGCCCTGCCCCACCAGAAAGCCTATCCAGAACACATGGAAGCTCTGTAGCCCAGCGACACTCAAGTGGAGAGTTTGGCAGACAGAGCCAGTCTTCTGAAGAGCAAAGCCAGTGTCCTCATTCAGCTAAGGAACTTGGGGCACTGGTCAGGTTGAGTCAAGACTGCAAAGAACCTTGCTGTCCTTGGAGTCAGTTTTACCCAGACAGGGAAACTAATTTGTAGCCCTGCCTATGACTGAATACAACGTTCCATCCACCTGACTGGGTAACCTAACTAGAGTACACAGGAAGCTGCAGACCCATTCAACAACCCTGCTTACAGTGTCACTTGAACAGAGAGAATAACCAGTGGCTTTCCTCATCTACAGAGCAAAACTGGTGTCCCCATTTGACTGGGGAATTCAGCCCACATCCTTACTTGATTCACATCCCCAGACAGAGAGTACTGCAACTCTCGGGGCTGTTCTGCTGCTTGCCAAGGGCAGGAAAGCTAATTCATAGCCCCACCTACACAAGTATAGTACCCAGGCCTATTCTCTAGGAAGCCCAACCGAAAAACCCAGACAATTGCAGAACCTATCCTACAGCCCATCCCGCCAAGCCAGCAGTTCTATCCAACTGTTCTCAGCCAGTGGCACCACTGCCACTCCACCTCAGAGTTTGGGCAATGGCCTTGACTCAATTAGTAAGCTCTACCTGCTCAAGGACATTACCATCTGACACATACAGAAACCCAGAGTGAACTGTCTCTCTGCCAAAGACAATAGGATGGTTCAACATATGCAAATCCATAAATGTGATACACCACATTGATAGAATGAAATATAAAAATCATCATATGATCATCTCAGTATATGCAGATAAAGCATTGGACAAAATTCAATATCCTTTCATGACAAAAACTCTCAACAAATCAGGTATAGAAGGAACATAACATAATAAAAGTCATATATGGCATATATGTGGACAAGTCCACAGCTAACATCCTACTCAGTGGTGAAAGGTTGAAAGCTTTCTTGCCATGATCAGGATAAAGACATGGGTGCCCACTCTTACCACTTACTGGAAGTCCTGGCTGGAGTATTAGGCCAAAAATTTTAAAAAGGCCACCAAATCAGAAAAGAAGAAGTAAAATTGTCTCTATCCTATAATAGAAAATCATAAAGACTCTATAAAAAAGTGTTATGTCAATAAATTCAGTAATGTATAATCTGGTAACTATAGTTAATGATACTATATTAAGTGCTTGGAAATTGCTAAGAGTGTAGATCTTTAATATTATCACCAAAACATGAAATGTTCGTTGTGTAAGGTGATGGAGGAATTAACTAACTCTTTGTTGTCATTGTTCAGTTGCTAAGTTGTGTCCAACTCTTTGTGACCCCATGGACTGCAGCATGACTGGCTTCCCTGTCCTTCCCTATCTCCTGGAGTTTGCTCAAATTCATGTCCATTGAATCAGTGATCTCTGCCATCTCATCCTCTGCTGCCCCTTCTCCTTTTGCCTTCCATCTTTCCCAGCATCAGGATCTTTTCCAATGAGTCAGCTCTTTGCATCAGGTGGCCAAAGTACTAGAGCTTCAGCATCAGTTCTTCCAATAAATATTCAGGGTTGATTTCCTTTAGGATAGACTGGTTGGATCTCCTTGCCATCCAAGGGACTCTCAAGAGTTTTCTCCAGCACCACAATTCAAAAGCATCAGTTCTTTGGCACTCAGCCTTCTTTATTAACTAACTCTACTGTGATCCTAATCATTTTTTAATATATAAGTATCAAACCATCACACTGTACATTTTAAACTTACACCAAATTGAAACCATTAGGTGTCATTTCAGGGGCTCCAAAGAACTCCAGTACCATAGTCCTTTATGTCTCAGCACAGAAAGAATTCAGCAAAAGACAAAGTGATAGATATGAAGTCACTTATTAGAATAGGATGCTTGTGAAGTTTACAAGCAACGGCTGAGAAATCCCATGCCCCGAGAACTTACCAGGCTATACTTTTATAGTCAAAGGAAAAATGGGGAGGGGGAGAAGAACTTCTTTGTCTTTCTTGAGTAGACATCATGTTTCCATCATCAGCTCTTCCTCTAGGTTGAGCAGGGGAGTTTTCTTGTCCCTATATTGTTGGGGCCAGTGTGAGGAAGGCAGGAGAGACTCCATCTTGAAGCCTGTCATCCATCTTAAAGACAGGATGTGAGCTGGGCCTGAACTCTGCCCAAGAATGAGGAAACCATTGCTAATGAAAACTAGGTCTCCTGGAGACTTCTCTCCCTACAGATGACAAATGGAGACTGTAGTTGAGGTCAAGCTGCCCCTGTTAGATTAACCATAGAGACAAACCCCCTTGATGTATAATCATTGTTCCCCACCTTTAACCTTAATTGTTTGTTCTCCTAGCACCTACTTGTTGTAAAACTCAATCATATACAACAAAGAGGTTGCTAACATGTAACTGTTGCAGGAAGGGGGACCCCTTCCAGGGCCTGAAACTGGGCTCTTGTCTAACACTCGGAAATGAATTGTCTGAGGAGACACGTGTGCTGACAAAGCAAGAGATTTTATTGGGAAAGGGCACCCGGGTGGAGAGCAGTAGGGTAAGGGAACCCAGGAGAACAGCTTTGCCACATGGCTCACAGTCTTGGGTTTTATGGTGATGGGATTAGTTTCTGGGTTGTCTTTAGCCAATCATTCTGACTCAGAGTCCTTCCTGGTGGTGCACTTGTTCAGCCAAGATGGATGCCAGAGAGAAGGATTCTGGGAGGTGGTTGGACCTGTGGTGTCTCCTTTTGACCTTTCCGGAACTCTTCCGGTTGGTGGAGGCTTATTAGTTCTGTGTTCCTTACCAGGACCTCCTGTCGTAAAACAACTTATGCAAATAGTTACTATGGTGCCTGGCCAGGGTGGAAGGTTTCAATTAGTGTGCTTCCCCTAGCATAACCAGTCACGTAGTGGGGGGTATAAAACTGGGCCTCTCAGAAACATCAGGGTCCTTGTTGGGAACTGATTCCCCTTGGACCCGCTGGTGTAATAAACTGTACTCCACGGTCTTGAGTGTCCTCCAAGCTGTGTTTTGTGACTCCGGATTCCACAACAGCATGATCAAGCTAGATTCACAAATTATTGATTTTTATGTGTGCAGAGAGCATGCCCTAGGGATCATTAACTTACTGAGCTCACTGGGTAGGATATGGGTCTCATATCACTATTGTTTTACTGTTTGGGGTCATGTTTTGTGGTCATGCAAACCTGCTTTCTTAAGTCACCTGCTTTCTTAAGTCATCATTGACTTACATGGTTCTCCCACCTTTTTTCTACTTACAGTTCACTATTGTGACTAATTATTTAATCACCTATTTTATTTCTTTACTCTGTACATATAAAACTTATATGTCAATTATATCTCAAGAAAGCTGGAAAATACATGAAATTCAGTGCTTCCCAAGAGGTCAATCCTCAACTAGATAAGGACTTGTGCCAGAATGAAACTTAAAACACTGCTTCCTTCTTTGAGAAAGTCATACCAAGAAAAAGAGAAAGTTGGCTGAATGAAATAGTATGCTTGGTAATATAGCTGATTTATATTTTGTCATAAGCTCCTAATCTCACTGTAGCCTGGTCATGGACAGACAGCCATGACCTTGGTGTAGCATAGTTTTACATATATCATTTAACTTAATCCTCAAATCCATGTTATGATAAATAATTATTAACCTCATTTTATAGGGAATTCAGATCCAGAAGTTTAGGATAATTCACTCAAATGTCTGCAATTAGCAAGTGCCGGTTAAGGATTTTCAATGCAGATTGACTCCATTGTCCTTCTGTTTAATTATTGTGTTTTACTGACATTTGGAATATAAATGGGCTTTAGAAGTTTTTACACAATAATTTTTAAAATGAAACCTCATGTGTATTTCAACACATAAAATAGAGAAAAGTGGATGTATTTGGTTTGATTTGGGAAAGCAGAGAATTTGACATCTTATTTACTCAGACTCCGTCAGCCCCATTATTGTAGCCACGCATTCCGGGAAACAAACTCACTCAGAAGGACAATGCAGATAGTGGAGTGAAGTTTATTACAACTGTGGGCCCAAGACAGCGCCTCCTCTTAGCCAAGGACCCCGACCAATTTTTGTGAAAACCTTATATACCCTAAGTGTATGTGCACAAAACTGCCTCCCCAAATTCCCTGAAACTAGTCTGAACAAAGGAAAAAGAAAGATACCATCAAAGTTAACCCATGGTTCATGTGCCTTAAGCCTAGGTAGTAAACAGTGGACAATTATCAATAGGCCTGTGGTCATACCCCAATAAGCATAATAGAATGTATGATTCTATTCAGTTACACAGATAATTAGCGTATTCTTTTAGGCTACGGAGAGCCCTGGGGCTCTTTCTTCCAGGGGCCTGGTTTTCCAGTTGGTATGTCGTTTCCATAGATACTGGGCATATAGCTCAAAGTCCACAGTTCAGCCCAAGATGGAGTCTTGCTTTCAAGTTAGAGCCTGTTCTGTTTCCTCCTTCACCATCTGCCTTGTTTTGTGTCTCTAGACACAGCTTGGACCCCTCTAGGCTAACTTATACTGGAGACTGGAATAGTTATTAGAGCACAAACAAGTTTTATATTGTTCACTTGATAGCATAACAAGGTATGTATGTATTTATAATCAAAGTACACAAAATACAGCTTCATTTTGGGGATCAGAACTGTAGAGAATAAAAGGAAGTTATTATTCAAAAGTCTGAGGTAACACTGATAAATCAACACAAAATCTTCAACCTGGGAGTATCTTATTCTTGTTTCATTGGCTCCTTTAAGTCAGTCTTTACCATGCTTTTATTGATAAAAAGCAATCATTTGGGAAACCCAAATATGAAAGAAGCAGATTTCTCAGTCTATGCAGGTACATGTTAATTCTATTTTAAAATTCTTTTCAGAGGATACTGAAAGCATGTCAATACTTCTACCATTGTATGATGAACTCCTTGTTAAGGTTAGTTGCCTCAGGTTTAAAAAGTGTAAATATGTTGTTCCTTTCACTGAAATTAGCTCCTTTTAAGCCCTAGAGGGATAAAGTTTGAATTGCATCTGTGATTCCTAATATTTATGTACTGAAGTTTGCATACAACTGAAATTCTACACTGTATTAAGGGAATGATCAACAAATCTGTTAAGATTACCTGGCTTCTAGGCAAAAGTTTAGGATTAAAACATAGAGTTAACAGAGACTTTGCAATGTGAAAATGTATTATATGAAAATAACCATGTTAACAAAACTTACTTATATGTCCCAATCTTATTTTCAGTAAAATAATTTTACACAATACATACAACTATTCTTAAGTGACCAAGTAAAATAGCAGCCCACTAAAACTAATTATTTGACTTATCTCCCTCAAAATATTTCTTAAAGTATGTTTCCATTACTAAAATCATACTGAAAAAGCCACAAGCATCATTCAAATAAATATTCCTGATTATGCAGTTCACCACCAAGAGGAAATGCATTATTAAGTATCAGAGCATTTTCTAGTTCCACTCATTCTGCTCCGTAGTAATTTTTGCCACTTGCCATTCCATAATTTGTACTCCACTCAGACCTAATGGTTTTCAGCTTCTAAAACAAACAAAACTGATTTTAATCTTGGGTGCCTGCTGACACAGTTCTTTTTTATCTGGGAACCCACTCTACTTTTAATAGAGTAGTTAATGCTCCTTGGTATAACAAAATTTCCACAATCTCATTGCTTTAACTTAAAAAATGTACTGCATTTTATCAGACCTAAGATGCCACCTTAATATAAGGTGCATTGTTTTATGTAGTGCCAAGAAATAAAAAGGAATTTGTCCAGTTAAACTGTGGTACATTGATTCCTTATCACTTTAATTTTAAGAAGAATCCTTATTATAGAGAAATTAAAATGTAAGGAGGAAAAGTACTAGAGAATCCATGATATCGCATTCTCCTTGTCTACCGAAGATCACCTAACTGGAAAGGGTCTCCCTCAGGCTGTGACTAAGGTATCCTGGCTCTTTCCATCTTCAGGCTCTACTGTCCCCTGGTGACTTCTGAGTTCTCCACTGAATTCAATCCACTGAGATTAGCAAGAAGCCACAAGAAAGAGACATAGAGGATGGTAAAGGTTGTTTCAAATGTCATGTCTAGGAGGGTCTTGCATCACAGTCAGTCACATTCCTTTGATAGTACTGATCACATGACACATCTAGATTTATGAGGAAGAGGAGTATATTCTTCCTCTAGTCCAGGAGGAAAATGAAATGGTGTAAAAATCACATGGTATCACTACTTCAGTTCAGCCCCTATCAATCACTTCCACTCATCTTTTAATACTTAGCACAAAAATCACCTTCTCTGTTCAATTTATTCTTATTCATTATTCTCCCAATTTAAAAATGACTGCTCTTTCTTTTGTGCTGTACTGATTTTCTGATGTAAAATTAATAACCCTGTATGTTTACAGTAGACAGTGTCATAGTCTTCTAGGGCTGCCATAAGAGAATACCATAGACTATGTGGCTTAAACAATAGAAGTTCATTTTCTCATAGTTCTGGAGGCTGAAAGTCCAAGATCAAGGTGCCAGTAGCGTACCTTTCTGGTGAGACCTCTCTTGCTTGCACACAGCTGCTTTCTCACAGTTTACTCATGTGTCCTTTTCTCTTGTGTGTGCACCCACCAAGAGGGCAATCTCTCTGGTGTCTGTTCCTCTTCTGTAAGGATATCAGTTCTATTGGATTAGGGCCCCACCCTTATGACTTCATTTAACCTTAATTACCGTGAACTCCCAGATGTTCAAGCAGGTTTTAGAAAAGGCAGAGGCACCAGAGATCAAATTGCCAACATCCACTGGATCATGGAGAAAGCAAGAGAGTTTCAGAAAAACATCTATTTCTGCTTTATTGACTATGCCAAAGCCTTTGACTGTGTCGATCACAATAAACTGTGGAACATTCTGAAAGAGATGGGAATCCCAGACCACCTGACCTGCCTCTTGAGAAACCTGTATGCAGGTCAGGAAGCAACTGTTAGAACTGGACATGGAACAACAGACTGGTTCCAAATAGGAAAAGGTGTACGTCAAGGTTGTATATTGTCACCTTGCTTATTTAACTTATATGCAGAGTACATCATGAGGAACGCTGGGCTGGAAGAAGCACAAGCTGGAATCAAGATTGCCGGGAGAAATATCAATAACCTCAGATATGCAGATGACACTACCCTTATGGCAGAAAGTGAAGAGGAACTCAAAAGCCTCTTGATGAAAGTGAAAGAGGAGAGTGAAAAGGTTGGCTTGAAGCTCAACATTCAGAAAACAAAGATCATGGCATCTGGTCCCATCACTTCATGGGAAATAGATGGAAAAACAGTGGAAACAGTGTCAGACTTTGTTTTTTTGGGCTCCAAAATCACTGCAGATGCTGATTGCAGCCATGAAATTAAAAGACGCTTGCTCCTTGGAAGGAAAGTTATGACCAACCTTGATAGTATATTAAAAAGCAGAGACATTACTTTGCCAACCAAGGTCCGTCTAGTCAAGGGTATGGTTTTTCCCGTGGTCATGTATGGATGTGAGAGTTGGACTGTGAAGAAGGCTGACCGCCGAAGAATCAATGCTTTTGAACTGTGGTGTTGGAGAAGACTCTTGAGAGTCCCTTATACTGCAAGGAGATCCAACCAGACCATTCTAGAGGAGATCAATCCTGGATGTTCATTGGAGGGACTGATGCTAAAGCTGAAACTGCAATACTTTGGCCACCTCATGCAACGAGTTGACTCACTGGAAAAGACTCTGATGCTGGGAAAGGTTGGGGGCGGGAGGAGAAGGGGACGACGGAGAATGAGATGGCTGGATGGCATCACCGACTCTGTGGACATGAGTTTGAGTGAACTCCGGGAGTTGGTGATGGACAGGGAGGCCTGGCGTGCTGTGATTCATGGGGTCGCAGAGAGTCGGACACGACTGAGCGACTGAATTGAACTGAACTGAACTGAACCTCTTTAAAGGCCCCATCTCCAAATACAAAGACATTGGGAGTTAGGGATTTCAACATATGAATTTTGGAGAGGCACAATTTAATCCACAGCAGATACCAATTGTTTTTAATCAGTGGATCCCTTGTGCCTAGAAGAATTTGGAAAATTAATAAATTTGTTTTAGTTTAATTGGAATTAAACTGGAAGCTGAGGAAGGGAAAATTCTGGGTTATAGTTCTAGAATTTATGTCATTTATCTGTGATATTTAACCTCTTCAGACACATGTTTCTTCATCAAAATTCTTTGGGATTACAACAGATGGTCTTTAAGTCTTTTGGAATGAGAAAATTTTATTCTATTTGACAGGCAAAATAAAAATCAAAAAAAGATTTTAATTCTCAACTAGGACTCACAATTTTGATGTACACACATCTATTTAAAGCAACATATCATATTCCTATACTGGGTCACGTTTTGCATTCATGCAAATTCATGATTCCTGGCTTTGTAACTATATCCTACAGCATGCTAAAGACACATAACGCTATTCTAATTTCCCTTGCTATTGACCAGGTTGAAGTATATATTCTAGTAATTATCTATCATCAGAGAATTCTTTAGCAAATCTTTCCTAAGTTATTCCATTTCTGCAATACAGATGAGGAGATTTTCATATTTCAAAACACTAGTGAATAACATTCACATAAAACTGTCTTTCAAAATATATGGAATTCATCTCATTTGAATCCATCAAGGTCACCAGTGACTCTAAATGTTACTTGAAAAAATGAGTTTAGTTTAGTTAGAATGTGTTGTCAAAGAAGCAAAAATCAGCTAGAGCACTGTGAGTGAGGGGTAATGATAATATTTCACCATATAGTTAGAAGTTATCAACAGTAGTAAGTTAATACTATTATCAACAGTTTTGAGATTAGTTATGGTTGGTATTTTTATAAAAATACATTAAGGAAGCAGAAGAATGCTAATTTTTTTCCTAAGTAGAAAGAAGAACAAAATACAAATATTCAAAAGAAAAATGTATCACTTTAGATTTGAAAATGTTTCTAGACGTATTTATTTCTCTGTAATTTAATTATATTTTGGGCCTTTCAAATGATACTTCTCTGTTGCAAGCAGGAATTAAAGAATATTTTACAAAATCAATGCATATACATGGCAAGTGCTTGCATTTATGTTCAGTTGCTCAGTTTTCTCCAACTTTTTGAGACCTCGTGGACTGTAGCCTGCCACGGCACGGTCCTCTGTCCATGAAATTCTCCAGGCATGAGTACTGAGGTGGGTTGCCATTTCCTTCTCCAGGGGACCTCCCAACCCAGGAATCAAGCCTGCATCTCCTGCTTGGCTAGTGGATTCTTTACCACTGAACCATCTGTGGTGCAGTATACATGGCAAGATTTGGGTACGAATAAAAATAAAAAGACTAACCATGTATTTAAGTATATATGTTATTAATTGCACCAATGATCAGAAGTACTTATTTAGCCTCAGTATATACCAGTCACCATTTTCAGTGATTTGCATATAAATCATCACACTAAACAAATGAGGTACGTGCTATTAACATCCTTCTTTGTAAGTGTGGAACTCAAACAAGGTACAGAGATTTAATGTCAAGTCTATACAGTTAGAAAATTGTGGAGCCCAGACAATTTGACTCCAGAATTTTTGTTCTTTCCAACATATTAAAGTATTTCTAATGACATTGGGTCATCAACTATGTGATTTGTATCTAGAGTAAATAGTCTTAATAAATTTCATACCTTTTTTGTGTATGCTTGTAAAGTAACTTTTTATAGTACACAGTTAGGAATGATTAGAAGTAATTTTCTGTTCTTGCCAAAAACATACAAATAGAATCTAACTATGAAGAAACAATAGATAAGCACTGTACACAATGCTTCTATATTTCAAAACTGTCAAGATCAAGAAATACAAAGAAATGCTGAGGAAATTCCTTAGAATGAAAGAAGACTAAGGAGACATGACAGATAAATGCAGAGATGGTTTTGGGTTGGATCCTGGACTGGCAATAAAAAGGAATAGATATAAAGGAGATTACTGTAAAAATTGACTAGACCTGAATATGAGCTGATGTTTAAATAATGTCATATCAATGCTAAATTTCCTGTGTTTTGGTTAATACACACTGAAGTACTGAAGGGTGTGTGTGGGGCGGGGCGGGTAGGTGGAGAGTACATATGAAAGGAGAGACTGATAGAGCAAATGGGATAAAATGCAAATGCTGCTGCTGCTGCTGCTGCTAAGTCGCTTCAGTCATGTCTGACTCTGTGCGACCCCATAGATGGCAGCCCACTAGGCTCACCCATCCCTGGGATTCTCCAGGCAAGAACACTGGAGTGGGTTGCCATTTCCTTCTCCAATGTGTGAAAGTGAAAAGTGAAGTCACTCAGTCGTGCCTGACTCTTAGTGACCCCATGGACTGCAGCCTACCAGGCTCCTCCGTCCATGGGATTTTCTAGGCAAGAGTACTGGAGTGGCTTGCCATTGCCTTCTCCGAAAATGCAAATATAAACAATTAAAGAATCTGACAAAGGCCATAATGGCATTTTCTTGCAACTTTTCTTTAGGTTTGAAATCATGGAAGACATTATACTAAGTGAAATAGACACAGAAAAGCAAATGTTGCATGATGTCATTTAAATGTGTAATCTAACATATTAAGACTCAGAATCAAAAGTAGGACAGTGGTTTCCATGGGCAGGAGGGGGAAATGGGAAGATGTTGGTCAAAGGGTACAAAGTTTCAGTTATGCAAGATGAATATGTTCTGAAGATCAAATATACAATATACAACATTATGGCTATAGTTAACAATGCTGTATGGCACACTCAAAATTTGCCAAGAGGGTAGATCTTAAGGGTTCTCACCACAAACAAAAAAGAAAAAAAGAAAGAACATGGTGACTGCGTGAGGTTATGGATATGTTAATTAGTTTGATTGTGGTGATCATTTCATAATATATACAAAGCATCAAGTTGTACACCATAAATATATACAGTTCCTATTTTATAATTATACCTCAATAAAACAGAAAATTAGGGGAAAAAACCATACTAAGAGAATAGGATAGAAAGAAGTATGTTATCAATTATTTAATTTGTAAGCTTATAAAAATATAGATTAATAAGCCATCAAGCACTAAAGCAGGCACTAAGGATCAAATGAAATTGAAACTAAGTATCTTCATCAGGAATGTAATTATCTGAGAAGAAATGTTTGAAAGTAATAAAAACATTCAGTTAAATATAGAAATGGGATATATTAGTTTATTGTTTTTTAATGAAAAAACTATCAAGAGATTAAAATAACATTGCACATAATAATAATAATATTAAAATATGTTGGCTTCTTTCAGAGGAAATACCCATTTTAATCATAATAATGTATTCTTTCTTGTGGATCTGCTTTGGTAACATTTTAAAACTAATGTAAGTTAGGTACTTTCACATTTATTACTATTTTAATTCACAAAATCATTCTTTAAGTTGTGTTATTGGTTCCATTTTTGTAGATGAGGAAACTGAGGCTCATTAAATAGCTTGTTCAAAGGCACACAGGTGTTGTGCTTCTTGGATTTCACATCCCCATCAGCCTGATTTTAATCCCATATTTTGTCTACCTTAACCCTCTGGCATTTAGTGAAAGGTGATTCATTAAAATACAAAGAAAATTGAAATAGCAAAGACCACTTTCAATGAAAAATGAGATGGGATTCTTCTTAGTGGCAAAATGGATTTTGAACTTTGCTTTGTAATGAAATGCTAGCCATTTACAAATTAGAAGTTGTTGATCTTTAAACCATGGCTCATTTCAATTTACTGAAGGGAAAACGAAAGACTAAAGTGGAAAGAAAGGATAGAAAGAATACTGCTTTTATCAATGTGCTAGACATAAAAATGACTGATTAATTGAAAATTTTCACTTTTCATGTAGTTTCTCTGATATTGAATAGTTTCAGACACATTTGGCTTAAAACCAAATGATTCCATAGAGACCTTTCTTCTACCCCAAAGCTGCAATGCACCTTAAAAACCCTCGTTGGCAGGAGTCTCAAAGCTGCTGCAGCATTTTGTTTGACAAAATATCTGACAGGAGCTCTTCTCACTGGGACAGCTGTTAGAAACCCAGGAAATATGCCAGTAAAATAAGTCATCTATCAGCCTGAGAAGATGTGCCTCCTTGGCTTTTTCATTTTTTTTTAAACAGAATCATAAAATAAATATGTGCCATTGCCATTGATATCCGAAAGAATTTTTTGAAGTTTTACATAATTATTTACTAAAGTATCTAATAAAATAACTTACTGTGTTAATTAATTAGTTATTTGGTACACTGTTATTGCTCCACAACAGAGATTTTCAAAAGTGCATTAGAATCACCTGGAGGTCTTATTAAATGCAGATTGTTGGACCCCAGCCTTTGATTACCTGATTTTAGAGCAGGGCTTGATAGTTTCCATTTCTAACAAGTTCCTAGATGCTGCTCCTGCTGCTGATCTAGTGACCATAAGAATCATTGGTCTAGAATATATGTAAGCTTTTTAGATTTGCAAACTAAGATACTTCATTGATCATCTATAATCACTTAGAATACTGTGCATTCAAGAAAAGATTATAAATATGCAAACATAACTGTCTTTATTTATTTTTTATTTATTTATATTTGGCTGTTGCTGGGTGCGGTCTTTCTCTAGTTGCAGAGAATGGGGAGGAGGGGAAATACCCTTTCGTTGGGGTGTACAGGCTTCTCATTGTGGTGGCTTCTCTTGTTGCTAAGCACAAGGTTCTAGGCACATGGGCTTCAGTAGTTGCAGCATGTGGTATCAGTAGTTGTGGCTCATGGGCCATAAATATCTTTAAAAGGCTCTGTTTTTAACTGGTTTGTTAGCTGACCTTTGAACCTAGAGCTTCAATGTTCAATACAGTAAACACTAGGTACCTCTGTGTGTGCTAAGTCACTTCAGTCTTGTCTGACTCTTTGCGACCCCATGGACTGTAGCCCTCCAGGCTCCTCTGTCCATGGACTTCTCTGGCAAGAATACTAGATTGGGTTGCCATGCCCTCCTCTAGCAGATCTTCCTGACCCAGGGATCAAACTCACATCTCTTAGGTCTCCTGCATTGGCAGGTGGGTTCTTTACCACTAGCGCCTCCTTATTAAAATTAAATAAGTTAAAAAATTCAGTTCTTTAGTCACACTAGCCACATTGAAGTGCTCAATAGCCACATGGGGCTAGTGGCTAGTGGAGTAGACAAAGAAGAACATATCCTTCATCTTTGGAAATTTTACTGGATAGTTAATAGAGTCGAAACTTTTTTAAATAGCCCAAACCCAGATTAGCCTTAACATAAACAGAGCAGGCAGGTCTGGGATGTGATTTCAGGCATTTGACTTTCTTCAGCATCCTTCTCCACCTAAAGCATCTGTGTGTGCATTCATGAACACACACAAACACAATTTTCTCATTCAGTATCTAATATCTAAAGCTAACCTTTAAGTCTGGGATCCAGTCTAAAGACATACAAACTGGGAAAGATCATCCTTTACATGTTTTAATCACTTACAATTCTGTGGGTTTTAAGAGTGTCCTGAAGTTCTAATTTGAGGGCATGGATCATAGAGAAAATTAAAAGTAAAATTAAAATAATAAAGCATACTTTGATCCTGGGGTGTTGGAATGAAGGGATGTACCACTCAGGAACCATAGAAAATATTCAGTTTTACTACATTTTCTTCTAAATTGTCTTGGATATTATACTGAATCCTTTCTATGGTACCAATTTGGCTACGAGGAGTAGAAAGCAGGGGACTGCGGCTTTCTGTAAGGAATGTTGTACATTCATGTCCCCATTCTACTTGTCTCTGACATTGTGTGACATCATTGGCTTTCAGTGCCTTGTTTGTAAATGGAACCAACATGATTGCTGTAAAGAAGACATGAGACAAGTATATTTGAAGGTACTTAGTATACTGCACTCAATATGCCAGCAAATTTGGAAAACTCAGCAGTGGCCACAGGACTGGAAAAGGGCAGTTATCATTCCAATCCCAAAGAAAGCTAATGCAAAAGAATGTTCAAACTACTGCACAATTACAGTCATCTCACATGCTAGCAAAGTAATGCTCAAAATTCTCCAAGACAAGCTTCAACAGTATGTGGACTGTGAACTTCCAGATGTTCAAGCTGGATTTAGAAAAGGCAGAGGAACCAGAGGTCAAATTGCCAACATCCACTGGATCATGGAAAAAGCAAAAGAGTTCCAGAAAAGCATCTATTTCTGCTTTATTGACTATGTCAAAGCCTTTGACTGTGTGGATCACCACAAACTGTGGAAAATTCTGAAAGAGATGGAAATACCAGACCACCTGCCCTGCCTCCTTAGAAATCTGTATGCAGATCAAGAAGCAATAGTTAGAAATGGACATGGAACAGCAGACTAGTTCCAAATTGGGAAAGGAGTATGTCAAGGCTGTATATTGTCACCCTGCTTATTTAACTTCTATGAAGAGTATATTATGTGAAATGCTGGGCAGGATGAAGCACAAGCTGGAATCAAGATTGCTGGGAGAAATATTAATAACCTCAGATATGCAGATGATACCACCCTTATGGCAGAAAGTGAAGAAAGAACTAAAGAGCCTCTTGATGAAAGTGAAAGAGGAGAGTGAAAAAGTTGGCTTAAAACTCAGTATTCAGAAAACTAAGATCATGGCGTCCGGTCTCATCACTTCATGACAAATAGATGGGAAAACAATGGAAACAGTGAGAGACTTTATTTTCTTGGGCTCCAAAATGACTGCTGATGGTGACTGCAGCCATGAAATTAAAAGACACTTGTTCCTTGGAAGAAAAGCTATAACCAACCTAGACAGCATATTAAAAAGCAGAGACATTACTTTGCCAACAAAGGTCTGTCTAGTCAAAACTATGGTTTTTCCCATAGTCATGTATGGATGTGAGAGTTGGACTATAAAGAAAGCTGAGGGCCGAAGAATTGATGCTTTTTAACTGTGGTTCTGGAGAAGACTCTTGAGAGTCCCTTGGACTGCAAGGAGATCCAACCAGTCTATCCTAAAGGAGATCAGTCCTGAATATTCATTGGAAGGTCTGAGGCTGAAGCTGAAACTCCAATACTTTAGCCACCTGATGCAAAGAACTGAGCCATTGGAAAAGACCCTGATGCTGGGAAAGCTTGAAGGCAGGAGAAGGGGATGACAGAGGATGAGATGGTTGGATGGCATCACTGACTCAATGGACTTGAGTTTGAGTAAGCTCCGGGAGTCGGTGATGGACAGGGAGGCCTGGCATGCTGAAGTCCATAGGGTCACAAAGAGTTGGACACAACTGAGTGACTGAACTGAGTATACTGTTAAGGCTTATGCAAATTCTATGTATGGCGTTTCTCTCATGCTAAAAGTTGATCTGGTTTTGAAAGAAAGCTGATAAACAGCCTCATGAGACAGTATGGCAGTACAGTCCCAGTAATTCTCATCTTCATCTCTGTGAAATAGGGCTGCCAACTCAGTGTACTTTGCAGCACTATGCAAAGATAAAGAGCAAAGTATTTCAGTCCTTTTAAGCTGCACATTTTCGACTTAGAAGTACAAGATGGTTGTGATAGGAAGGATACTAAAGTGTCTCTCAATGTTCTTTGTCCACTCCTGTGAAATCCTCTGCCCTTGAGTGTGTGTGGAACCTGTGAATATAATGAGATATTATTGCTATGATTGTGTTAAATTTCTTGACAAAAGGGATTTTGCAGTTGCCATTATAATCTCAAATTAGTTGATGTTAAAATAGGGAAATTATCTTGGGTGGTTCAGAACTAGTCAGATAAGTCCAAAAAAGGTCCTGAACTCTTCCTAATGCAAGAGATTGGAAGTGTGAAGAATTCAAGGAGAGGAAAATTCTCTGTTATTGACATTGAAGATGAAGGAAGCTACATGGCAAAGAATGTGGGAGGACTCTAGGAACTGAGAATGACCCCAGATGATAGCCAGTAAGGAAATGGGGACCTCAGTCCTACAATCACAAGGAAGTAAATTCTGCTAACAACCTGAATAAACCTGGAAGAGGATCCCTAGTTCCAGATGACAGTGCTGACATCTTGATCTCAGTCTTGTGAGATTATGAGCTGAGAAGAATCCATTCATGCTAGCTCAACTTCTGACCTATACGAACTGTGAGCTAATAAGCTGGTATTTTAAGCTGCTAATAGACTGGCACTTAGAAGGTTGTTTTTTAGTATCCATTATTTGAGAGTAAGAGATATCTTTCAGCATTTCTGTATGCAAAATATTTGAAATCAAAGCATGCTATTCATATTTAGTGTACTTCAATTCCTCAGGAATCAGAGGACTGAAGGGGAGGAAAGTATGTGAGTAGACAATGAGTAGACAGTGATTCTTGGGCTCTAATTCAGTGGATCTGAGTGTGTGACCTGCAGTTAAAGACTACTAAGCAACATTTGTCAATGTTTACTGAGAGAAAGTTAATTAAAATCAAGACCACTTGGTCCATACAATGAAATTTATGAAATTTCATGGACGTGCCATGTGAGAATCAGGTAATGTCCTTTTTAAAACACTGACTTAGAGAGAAAGGCACATATTACAGTTCCTTAATCTTCTCTTCAAACTGGTGTATGCATGCGTGCTAAGTTGCTTCAATCGTGTCCGACTCTTTGCAACCCCATGGGCTATAGCCCTCCAGTCTCCTCTGTCTATGGGATTCTCCAGGCAAGAATACTGGAGTGGGTTGCCATGCCCTTCTCCATGGGATCTTCCCGACCCAGGAATTGAAACTGCATCACTGCATCTCCTGTGTTGCAGGCGAATTCTTCACCCACTTAGCTACCTGGGAAGCCCATTCAGAATGGTAATAACATACAATATTCTGGAAGAAAGAGAGTAGAGAAAACCTTATCACAGAGGTATCTTTGTTGTGAAACGTCTGATATTTCTAAGTGACTATGTTCCACTTTGTTTTCATCTTGGGCTATGCAGCCAATATTATTTTTATTGAGGAATATCAACCGCCTTACGGTGTATCTTTGGTATTAAACTCAATTATCTACAAAGTCAAGAAACAAAAAAAGGTCATATTGAAGACTCTGCTTATTAAAA
Organism: Moschus berezovskii; assembly: GCF_049115385.1. NCBI lineage: Eukaryota > Metazoa > Chordata > Mammalia > Artiodactyla > Moschidae > Moschus > Moschus berezovskii. Next base: position 25,037,834 of record NC_142488.1, on the reverse strand, counting down.
GCCATCTGGCCTTAATATCAGAACCACAGCAGTGACTGGAAATTTTAATATTTTTTATTCCTTCTCAGATAATTGCAAATTTTCTTCTAGCATTAATATTGGTGGTGGTGGTTGATTGTCTTCCTTATTGCCTGTCACATGTCTGTAATTTCTCAGCACATTCAATCATTCAACATATGTTTATTGACCATCCACTACATTTGGGGGGATAATTTGAGACTTCAAAGTTAAGAATATAAATAAAATACAGTTGGTGCTAGAGGAAGTTAACTATTTAAAATGCAAGGTCAGGGGTGTGTTAGAAATATGATGTATAATATTTGCTGGGGAGCAGAAATAAATAAGGTCTTGGATTCTGCCTGGGCCCTTAGATTTTCTCTCTAAAATTATATGGTTTTAAGATGAGCATTAACTTAAGATCTTGACTGCTAATATCAAGGGTCTACTGATATCAACTCTGCCTTTACACCTAGATGTCAATAATGAGCCAAATAAAATTTTCTGTATTATAAAACATTCAGTTCAGTTGCTCAGTCACGTCCAACTCTTTGCGGCCCCCTGGACTGCAGCACACCAGGCCTCCGTATCCACCACCAACACCCGGAGTTCACTCAAATTCATGTCCATTGAGTCGGTGATGCCATCCAACCATCTCATCCTCTGTCGTCCCCTTCTCCTCCCACCTTGAATCTTTCCCATCATCAGGGTCTTTTCAAATAAGTCAGTTCTTCCCATCAAGTAGCCAAATATTGGAGTTTCAGCTTCAGCTTCAGTCCTTTCAATGAATATTCAGGACTGATTTCCTTTAGGATGGACTAGTTGGATCTCCTTGCAGTCCAAGGGACTCTCAAGAGTCTTTTCAGCACAGTTCAAAAGCACCAATTCTTCAGCACTCAGCTTTCTTTATAGTCCAAACCTCACATCCATATATGACTACTGGAAAAACCATAGCCTTGATTAGACAGACCTTTTCAGCAAAGTAATGTCTCTGCTTTTTAATATGCTGTCTAGGTTGGTCATAACTTTTCTTGCAAGGAGTAAGTGTCTTAATTTCATGGCTGCAGTCACCATCTGTCATGATTTTGGAGCCCCCTAAAATAAAGTCTGTCACTGTTTCCCCTGTTTCCCCATCTATTTGCCATGAAGTGATGGAACCAGATGCCATGATCTTTGTTTTCTGAATGTTGAGCTTTAAGCCAACTTTTTCACTCTCCTCTTTCACTTTCATCAAGAGGCTCTTTAGTTCTTCTTCACTTTCTGTCATAAGGGTGGTGTCATCTGCATATCTGAGGTTATTGATATTTCTCCCAGCAATCTTGATTCCAGCTTGGGCTTCTTCCAGCCCAGCGTTTCTCATGATGTACTCTGCATATAAGTTAAATAAGCAGGGTGACAATGTACAGCCTTGACGTACTCCTTTCCCGATTTGGATCCAGTCTGTTGTTCCATGTCCAGTTCAAACAGTTGCTTCCTGACCTGCATACAGATTTCCCAAGAAGCAGGTCACGTGGTCTGGTATTCCCATCTCTTTAAGAATTTTCCAGAGATCGGGATTTACGTGGAGATCAAGCGGAGCGATGGCCGAATATATCAAGCAATGGTAACATCTTTAAATGAAGATAATGAAAGTGTAACTGTTGAGTGGATAGAAAATGGAGATACAAAGGCAAAGAGATTGACCTGGAGAGCATCTTTTCACTTAACCCTGACCTTGTACCAGATGAAGAAATAGAACCCAGTCCAGAGACACCCCCACCTCCAACATCCTCAGCCAAAGTAAACAAAATTGTAAAGAATCGACGGACTGTGGCTTCTCTTAAGAATGAGCCTCCTCCAAGAGATAATAGAGTGTTTGGTTCTGCACGTGCATGGCCTAGTCAGCTTCCTGAACAGTCTTCCTCTGCACAACAGAATGAACGTAGAAAATCTAATTGTGTGAAAGAGGTAGAGAAATTGCAAGAAAAACAAGAAAAAAGGAGACTGCAACAGCAAGAACTTAGAGAAAAAAGACCCCAGGATGTTGATGCTACAAACCCAAATTATGAAATTATGTGTATGATCAGAGACTTTAGAGGCAGTTTGGATTATAGACCGTTAACAACAGCAGATCCTATTGATGAACACAGGATTTGTGTTTGTGTAAGAAAACGACCACTCAATAAAAAAGAAACTCAAATGAAAGATCTTGATGTAATCACAATCCCTAGTAAAGATGTTGTGATGGTACATGAACCAAAACAAAAGGTAGATTTAACAAGGTACCTAGAAAACCAAACATTTCGTTTTGATTATGCCTTTGATGACTCAGCTCCTAATGAAATGGTTTACAGGTTTACAGCTAGACCACTAGTGGAAACTATATTTGAGAGGGGAATGGCTACATGCTTTGCTTATGGGCAGACTGGAAGTGGAAAGACTCATACAATGGGAGGTGACTTTTCAGGAAAGAACCAAGATTGTTCTAAAGGAATTTATGCATTAGCAGCTCGGGATGTATTTTTAATGCTAAAGAAGACAAACTATAAGAAGTTGGAACTTCAAGTGTATGCAACCTTTTTTGAAATTTATAGTGGTAAGGTGTTTGACTTGCTAAATAGGAAAACAAAATTAAGGGTTCTTGAAGACTCTGATGCTGGGAAAGGTTGGGGGCGGGAGGAGAAGGGGACGACCGAGAATGAGATGGCTGGATGGCATCACCCACTCTGTGGACATGAGTTTGAGTGAGCTCCGGGAGTTGGTGATGGACAGGGAGGTCTGGCGTGCTGTGATTCATGGGGTCACGGAGAGTCGGACACGACTGAGCGACTGAACTGAACTGAAGATGGAAAACAGCAAGTTCAAGTGGTGGGATTACAGGAACGGGAGGTCAAATGTGTTGAAGATGTACTAAAACTCATTGACATAGGCAACAGTTGCAGAACATCCGGTCAAACATCTGCAAATGCACATTCATCTCGGAGCCATGCAGTGTTTCAGATTATCCTTAGAAGGAAAGGAAAACTACATGGCAAATTTTCTCTCATCGATTTGGCTGGAAATGAAAGAGGAGCTGATACTTCCAGTGCAGACAGGCAAACTAGGCTTGAAGGTGCTGAAATTAATAAAAGCCTTTTAGCACTCAAGGAGTGCATCAGAGCCTTAGGTAGAAATAAACCTCATACTCCTTTCCAAGCAAGTAAACTCACTCAGGTGTTAAGAGATTCATTCATAGGTGAAACTCTCGTACCTGCATGATTGCTACAATCTCTCCAGGAATGGCATCCTGTGAAAATACCCTCAATACATTAAGATATGCAAATAGGGTTAAAGAACTGACTGTGGATCCAACTGCTGCTGGTGACGTCCATCCAATAATGCACCATCCCCCAAATCAAATTGATGACTTAGAGGCACAGTGGGGTGTGGGCAGTTCCCCTCAGAGGGATGATCTAAAACTTCTTTGTGAACAGAATGAAGAAGAGGTTTCCCCACAGTTGTTTACTTTCCACGAAGCTGTTTCACAAATGGTAGAAATGGAAGAACAAGTTGTAGAAGATCACAGGGCAGTATTCCAGGAATCTATCCGATGGTTAGAAGATGAAAAGGCTCTCCTAGAGATGACTGAAGAAGTAGACTATGATGTGGATTCATACGCCACGCAACTTGAAGCTATTATTGAGCAAAAAATAGACATTTTAACTGAACTGCGGGATAAAGTGAAAACTTTTCGTGCAGTGCTGCAAGAAGAAGAACAGGCCAGCAAGCAAATCAACCCGAAGAGACCCCGTGCCCTTTAACTCAGCATTTGCTGCTAAAGGGTCCCCAGAACCCTTGCTACTGTAACATAACAATGGTTCAGCTGTAAGGGTCATTTGAAAGTTTGAAATCTTATGTGTCTGTGGAAAATGTCTTGTCCCTTCACCTGAATGACATTTCAATTTTGTGAAACACTCCTTTGTCTACAAGATGCTTCTAGTCAGGAGGCACAACCAAGATTTGGGAATAGTGAAGCATTTTGTTTCATTTACCCAGATAGTGAGTTACTTTTGGAGATCCTTGCCAATTTTATTTTCTATATGGTGAAGTAAGATTGTGGACTTGATCCAGAGGTGAATAGTAAGGGGAAGCCACAGCATTTCCTTTTAACTCAGTTCAGTTTTCTTAGCAAGACTGAGCAGTTTTAAATCCTTTGCATGCATGCATACCTCATCAGTGACTGTACATTTCTTGCCCACTTCTAGAAACAGCTGTGCTCACCTCTTCCTGCTTTGTGCCTTGACTAAGGCTATTGGCCCTAAATTTCTGAAGCACAGCCAAGATAAATTACATTCCTTATTTGTCATCGTAAATTACCTTTATTGTGTGTACATTTTTACTGTAATTGAGACTTTTTTTGTGTGGGACTAGTTAATTTTGCAGGATGTGCCATATTGAATGGAACTAAAGTCTGTGACAGTGGACATAGCTGCTGGACCATTCCATCTTATATGTAAAAAAATCTGGAATTATGATTTTAAAACCATATAACATGTGGTTATAATTTTCTTAGCATTTTCTTTGTAAAGAACTAAAATATAAACTAGTTGGTGTATAATAAAAAGTAATTAAATTAAAAAAAAAAAGAATTTTCCACAGTTTGTGGTGAATCACACAGTCAAAGGCTTTGGCATAGTCAATAAAGCAGAAATATATGTTTTTTTCTGGAACTGTCACATTATCTATTGATATTTATATAATTTTGGTACTTGCCCTACCATTTCTCATTGATAGATCCTACTAAGCAAACACATAACTATATATCTTTGCTGTTTGGTAGTGGCCATAATCTTAATCCACAATATGAACTCACCTTGATATACCTTAGTGTTCTGCCTATTTTATATCATCTTGACTGTATCTCTTAAAAAATGTAGCTCTGATCATTGGCTAATTTTCAGGGGAAGTGGACCTTTTAACATTGACTAAAGGAAGTAGAAAAATAAATTCCCCTTTCTAATTTTTTTATCCCTGATTTTTGGTGGTTAAGTTATGGAGGGAATATTATAGCAAGTAATAAATACATTAAATGGACAGACTAGTAAACATACCTCTTCCCCCATCCATAACATGTGCCTGTATGAACACAAATACACAGACACAAGAAAATACAGACTCAGTAAGTGGCCATTTATCTCACATTTCATATAAAGCAGAAAAACACTCATATTTGTTTTTTTCCCTTCTACCTTGCTTTTCTAAACAATTCAGGATATATGACAATGAGATGACACAGATATATTACTCTGTGGAGATATGCGCATTCACGACATTGGCAAGTGGTTTGAGATTGATGACATAGATCTGCTCCAGCAGTTGATCTGGCATTGTATGCTCTTCTCCTCTAATGAAAGAAGGAGCTACACATGGATCATAATTATCAAGAACTATCTGTTACTGTCAGTGACAAAAGGAAATCCCTTTCAGTTTCACTGTGTGCATTAGATATTACTGCTGAAGATTAAATAAAAGTAATGCATTGCAGATACAGAAGGAATACATTAAAAATTAGCTGAGGTATTTATAAGATGCCATAATAGGAAGCAAGGGTTCATGGCATTATCCAAGGTAATGATGGTTTTGGCACTGAATATCACTTATATATTTATGCAGTGGTAAGTGTTTTCCTGTTTCATAAGTTTTCTTTTTATAGAAAAAGGCAACAAGCTTGTAGTGACTGGTATTAAGTGCATTAGGGGAATTAACTAAGCAGATGAAATCTTTCTGAACATTCTCCAGCATTTAAAAAATATGCTTAATCATATGGCCATATCGTTGGCCACATGAACTATTTTTTTAAAAATCTGAATAGGAAGCACAAATATTTTTAAATGTTTTTAGGGTTAACAAAGCAAAAACAAATACTGTTTTTGGCAGACAGTAGAAATGTATGTAATTTTATCCAAGATGTATAGATTATGATGACTTATGGTTTAAAATCTCTTTAAGTTCAAAATTATTTAACTTTGAGATGGAAATAGTATACAGAAATACTACTTACTACCGGATATAAATTTTCAAATATTCGTAGTAATGGAGGGGAACCTGGAAAATACTGGTTGCAATTAAATTTAGATTTGGAATTATAATCAGCTATTCACATCCTCAGCATGCAGCTAGCTAGTTTTTCTATTATGTTTTAAAATTATCTTAGCTATACCTATGCAAATGTTAGCAGGCTTGAGTTTATGATAGCTTAACAGCATACTGAAGAGAAAATCACTGATCCTCTTTCACATTGATCAGTTGTTACATCTGATGACACTGAGCAGGAAGAACCAGAATCAAGAGCTCTGAAATTCCCAGTGCCTACTGCTTGGTTTCATTGCAGCAGCTGTTCCACTTTGTGTGAATTTAGTAGCAGGGTTTGGTCTTCTTAACCACTCCTGTAGTTGTGTATTCATGCTATTTTCTGAAGTCCACTTTCAGAGAATCTTCACTTGCTGGGTTTTGGTTTGTTTATTTACTTACTTGTGGGGCAATTAAAAATATGTTTCTTGTACATCTAGACAATAAATCCATACATACTTGGTAGTTAACCTTAGAAAGAGATGAGCCATCAATACATATTCTATAGAGGCATTTCAAAACAGGAGTGGAAGTGTCTGGTGTATTTAACACAGGGCTTAACAAGGTAGTATAATATTGAAAGACATGCTGTGTTAGGTATTTTATGATTCTCATTTTACTTTATAGTATTTTTGTTTATTTCTCCTTTTGTTAATTTTCCGGACTAAGTTGCTACATGCTTTTTGTTTTCTCTGTCACTTAGAAGGCAAGACTTAATTTTTCTATTGGTAATAGTATGATTGAAATGTTCGACATTATCAAGTATTATCAAGATATGGAATTATAGGACAGTTACATTGCTAGTGATGATGTAAATTTGCACAGTGGTTTTGTGGGAAATATGTAAAATTATTTACTTATGCCTCAAACTACCGCACAATTGCACTCATCTCACACGCTAGTAAAGTCATGCTCAAAATTCTCCAAGCCAGGCTTCAGCAATATGTGAACCGTGAACTCCCAGATGTTCAAGCAGGTTTTAGAAAAGGCAGAGGCACCAGAGATCAAATTGCCAACATCCGCTGGATCATGGAGAAGGCAAGAGAGTTTCAGAAAAACATCTATTTCTGCTTCATTGACTATGCCAAAGCCTTTGACTGTGTGGATCACAATAAACTGTGGAACATTTTGAAAGAGATGGGAATCCCAGACCACCTGACCTGCCTCTTGAGAAACCTGTATGCAGGTCAGGAAGCAACAGTTAGAACTGGACATGGAACAACAGACTGGCTCCAAATAGGAAAAGGTGTACGTCAAGGTTGTATATTGTCACCTTGCTTATTTAACTTATATGCAGAGTACATCATGAGGAACGCTGGGCTGGAAGAAGCACAAGCTGGAATCAAGATTGCTGGGAGAAATATCAATAACCTCAGATATGCAGATGACACTACCCTTATGGCAGAAAGTGAAGAGAAACTCAAAAGCCTCTTGATGAAAGTGAAAGAGGAGAGTGAAAAGGTTGGCTTGAAGCTCAACATTCAGAAAACAAAGATCATGGCATCTGGTCCCATCACTTCATGGGAAATAGATGGAAAAACAGTGGAAACAGTGTCAGACTTTATTTTTTTGGCCTCCAAAATCACTGCAGATGCTGATTGCAGCCATGAAATTAAAAGACGCTTGCTCCTTGGAAGGAAAGTTATGACCAACCTTGATAGTATATTAAAAAGCAGAGACATTACTTTGCCAACCAAGGTCCGTCTAGTCAAGGCAATGGTTTTTCCCGTGGTCATGTATGGATGTGAGAGTTGGACTGTGAAGAAGGCTGATCGCCGAAGAATCGATGCTTTTGAACTGTGGTGTTGGAGAAGACTCTTGAGAGTCCCTTATACTGCAAGGAGATCCAACCAGTCCATTCTAAAGGAGATCAATCCTGGGTGTTCATTGGAGGGACTGATGCTAAAGCTGAAACTGCAATACTTTGGCCACCTCATGCGACGAGTTGACTCACTGGAAAAGACTCTGATGCTGGGAAAGGTTGGGGGCGGGAGGAGAAGGGGACAACGGAGAATGAGATGGCTGGATGGCATCACCGACTCTGTGGACATGAGTTTGAGTGAACTCCGGGAGTTGGTGATGGACAGGGAGGCCTGGCGTGCTGTGATTCATGGGGTCGCGGAGAGTCGGACACGACTGAGTGACTGAACTGAACTGAACTGATGCTGTGCAACAACTTAAGCAGCTTATTTTATTCCTGCATATATACCCAATAGAAGCAAGTGTTCATGCATGTACAAGGCATATATGACTATGATCACAGGAGTTTTATTCATAATAGTTGAAAGCTGAAAACAATCTAAATGCTATCGAGTTAAATTGTTTATGTCATAAATACATTATGATATATTTATGCAATGGAAAAGTGAAAGTCGTTCAGTCATGTCCAACTCTTTGAGACCCCATGAACTATACAGTCCATGGAATTCTCCAGGCCAGAAGGGATCTTCCCAACCCAGGAGTCAAATCCAGGTCTCCCATATTGCAGGTGGATTCTTTACCAGCTGAACCACAAGGAAGCCCAAGGATGTTGGAGTGGGTAGCTTATCCCTTCTCCAGGGGATATTCCTGAACTAGGAATCGAACCAGGGTCTCCTGCATTGCAGGCAGATTCTTTACCAAGTGAGCTATCAGGGAAGCTTATGCAATGGAACACTACAACAAAGAAAAGGCAGACTACCAATAGGTGCAACAAGGTGATTAATTTCAAAGACATAACATTGAGAGAAAGAAGTCAGGCACAAAACAGTATACACTCTATGATTCCATTCATATGAAGTTAAAAAGGCAAACAATCTGTGATAGAGATTAGTGATAGAGAGTAGTATAGTATTTATCATTGTAGAGGGACAATATTGGCTAGGCAGGGGCACAAGAGAGACTTTTGGATGCTGAAGATGTTCTCTAACTTGATGTGGATGGTGGTTACATATGTAAATGTATGAAAATCTACAGAAATTAAGATTTAGTTTTGCAATTTAAGTAATTCCTCAATTAAGAAAAATACACTGGTAGTTGTATATAACTGTCAACAAATTTTGAGTTAATATTTATTTATTTGACAATGCTAGGAGTTAAACTGGACCTTCTGATGTTTTCCATCCCGTACATGAGAAGAAACTGATCCATTTTCTCTAATGTTGGTGGTACAATCTAGACTTTCAGACTCAACATTTTATCTTAATTTTTAAATATTATTTTGGTTTCTGTTTTTCTCACTAACTTAAGACCTAAAATGCTTCTGATTTCTCTTTGTAATAACATTTATGACAATTATTTAAAATTAAATTTTTTGCTAAATGGTTTTAATAATTTCTACCAGTTCATGCCTCCCTCGTTCTTGAGTTTCTTTGATTCGTCTCCAGATACTTCTTCAGAGTTGAGTGACCTGTTTCCTAATTTCCTGAACATGTGACACTTCATATATGAACAAAAAGTCTTTGAGGGATAGGATTCATTTTCATCCCAAACTGTACATACTGTTTCTTTGATTTCTTCCCTTTAGTATAAAATAGAGGGCAGATCAGTAAGGTTTTTTCTTTAAGTTGTTTAAAACTGTTTTCAGCTTTATTGAGGAATAATTGACAAATAGAAATTGAATACTTAAGGTTAAAACATGATGGGTTAAAACATCATAATCTTTATTTTATTTATGTATTTTTATCTCTTTTTTGACCCTTGGAGATCTTTTATGCCACAATATTTCCCATGACAAAGATACATTTATTTAAAGTACAGTAACTCTAGTTTTGTTTTAGTTTTTTTCCTCTATGAAATTCAAGTATCATTAAAAGAAACAGTTTTGGTTAAAATAGCAGTTATATGATCCTATTTTGATAAAAATCACTTTATTTTTCTTCTCATCTATTCTTATAGTTGTGAAGAAAGACATCTGAAATGTTTGTATTTTTTTTACATTCTTTTCCTCTGTGGTTTATCCCAGGAGATTGGATATAGTTCCCTGTGCTGTACAGTACGACCTTGTTGTTTATCCATTCTAAATGTAATAGTTTGCATCTATCAACCCCAAATTCCCAGCCAATCCCTCTCCCTCCCCGACCTCTTGGCAACCACAAGTCTGATCTCTATGTCTGTGAATCTGTAAAATATGATGTTTTGATACATGTACACATTGCTAAATCAGATAATCAACATATTCATCACTTCATATAGTTAACATTTCTTTCTCTTTGTGTGTGTGTGGTTAGAACACTTAAGATCCATTCTCTTAGCAAATTTGAAGTATACAATACAGTATTGTTAACTACGGTAACCATGTTGTTTATTAAGTTTCCAGAACTTATTCATCTTGCATAACTAACACATTGTACACTTTGACCGATATTTCCCCATTTCCTCCTCCACCCTACCATGGGCAACCACTATTCTACTCTTGGCCTCAATGAATCTGACTACTTTAGATTCCACATAGAAAAGTCTATGTAGTATTAATCCTTTTCCGTCTGGCATATTTCACTCGGCATAATGTCCAGGTTCATGTATGTTGTCATAAATAACAAAATTTCCTTTTTTTTTAAACAGCTGAACAATATTCCCTTGTGTGTAAATACCGCATTTTCTTTATCCGTTCATATGTTGACAGGCAGTTAGGTTGTTTCCATGTTTTGGCTATTGTAAATAATGGTGCAATGAGGAGAGTAGATATCTCTTTGAGATCCAGATTTCATTTCTTTTGGATATATATCCAGAAGTGGTACTGCCAGATCAAATGGTAGTTCTATTTTTAATTTTTTGAGAAACCTCCATACTGTTTTCTGTAGTGGCTGGACCAATTTACATTCCCACAACAGTGCCGAGAGGTTTATAGCTGTTCTCCACATCCTTGTCAGTATTTATCTCTTGTCCTTTTAAAAAAATTTTTTTAAAATATTTATTTATTTTAGTTTTTGGCTGTTGTGAGTCTTCGTTGTTGAGCATGGCTTTCTCCAGTTGCAGTGAGCCAGAGCTACTCTTCATTGAGGTGTGAGGGCTTCTCATTGTTGTGGCTTCTCTTGTTGCGGAGCACGGCCTTTCAGGCTTCAGTAGTTGTAGCTCTTGGGCCCTAGAGCACAGGCTTAGTAGCTGTGGTGCACAGGCTTATTTGGGCCTCCCAGGTGGCACTAGTGGTAAAGAACCCACCTGCCAATGTAGGAGACATAAGAGTTGCGAGTTCGATACCTGGGTTGGGAAGATCCCTTGGAGGAGGGCATGGCAACCCATTCCAGTATTCTTGCCTGAAGAGTCCCCATGGACAGAGGAGCCTTGCAGGCTGCAGTCCATGCAGGCTTAGTTGTTCCGCAGCATGTGGGATCTTCCTGGAGCAGAGATCAAACCCATGTCCCTTGCATTGGCAGGCAGATTCTTAACCACTGGTCCACCTAGCTCTTCTCTTTTTGATGACAGCTGTACTATTAGGTCAATCCCAATGGAAATTAACCCTGAATATTCATTGGGAGGACTGATGCTGAAGCTGAAACACCAGTACTTTGGCCACCCGTGAAGAGCCAACTCATTGGAAAAGACCCTAATGCTGGGAAAGAGTGAAGGCAGGAGGAGAAGGGGACGACAGAGGATGAGATGGTTGGATGGCATCACTGACTCAATGGACAGGAGTTTAAGCAAGCTCCGGCAGATAGTGAAGGATAGAGAAGCCTGAGGTGCTGCAGTCCATGGGGTCACAAAGGGTCTGAAACAACTTAGTGACTGAACAACAAACAATATCCTATTAGGCGTGAAGTGATTATTTGTTCTCTCTTTCTACCTGGAGGATTGTAGATATTTTCATCATGTTGGTAAAAACTGTACATTACAAGCCTATATCTAGAGATATTTTATTTCCTCTTTCAGTAACATTGTCTGGGACTGCTGATCCCTGGCTTTAGACCTGTAGTTTTGTATCATTATTCATATTCAGAGTTGATTTACTATCATATCTTTACATTTGTCTTTATTCCTCTGATTCCTTTATGTTTGTATATTTTATGTATATTGGATTTTCATTTTATGCACATTTATCATTTTTTCTTTATTTATATCTTATCATTATTTCCATGTTAATTTTTGAAGAGAATCTCAGATTTGCCCTCCACATTTTATTTCCATTATTTTAGAATTATGATTTTTCCCTTTGCTGATTCTTATTTTTTTAATCCATATATTTTTGAAATTAGTTGAGATGACATAACATATATTGGTTGCTCTTTATTTTTGTATTTTTCAAATGTTTGTTCCCTTTGATTTTCTAATATTTTTATCATATGGAACATATTTCACGAGCCTAGATTTCTGTTTATTTGAACAATGAGTATCATAAGCAAGTGTGGTCTTTGTTTCTCCAATGTGGTAAATGGGATCCTTTTGCTTTCTACTGTATTGCTATTACTAGGTTCCTATCATTTACTAAGCTCTGAAGTGGCTTGGTACTCATTTATCCAGCAGCTGTGGGTAAGAAAGTGGCAGTGAGGTCTGTGTAGGATATCTAACTGGGGAATGTTTGTATCTGTCCTTTCTCCATGCTAGATGTGTACACTCCACTTGCTTGGGTTCTTGTCAAGTGCTGCCATCTTAATTAGGTAAGAAATATTATTTGAGGTGAATTTTCCTCACTATACCTTTGGATGATTTTCTGTTTTCTATTGCATATATACTGGCCTAACATTTATTTAATCCAAATATTGCTTGCCTGTCTGATATAGTAAAGAGGACACCAAATGGCACCTTCTCCATCTGCCAAATAGCTGCTCTGTCCTTCTTTCTTCCCTCAGTCTTTGCACCTCTCCTTTTAAATTTCCACAGATCCATATTTTATAAGATGAGATGCAAGTTGTTTCTTGGTCTCTCTCTGAGATTTGTTATCATCTGCACCACATTTAGTAGAAATAACTTTTGTATAACCCTCTCCAATAACTCACACAGTTCTTGATATCAATAAAAAAGAACAAATACGTTTTTCAGAAGTAGCAAAATTTTCGAATGGTGAGAATGATAGTGACTTCTCCAAAGAGCTGTCATAAGGAAAACATTGTATTGTGTTCCTTAGTGTGTAGCACATTTGATATCTTAATTATCAATAAACAAGTGAACTAATTTTTAAATTCTGATTTGAATCATTCTGTGTTCTGACCACTATTTCTGGCCCCCCTCTAGGCGCTGGAGTGCCCCCTACGGAGAGGCAGGAAACGCTAAGCCCGCCTGTGGACGACTCGCAGGAGCCCGGCCTGGGGCGGTGCCTGTCCACGTGTGTTCCCTGGGAGAAAGACGGGAAAGAAACCCCAGAGACCACAGCGGGGTCTGGGCTGCTTCAGGAGGTGGAGTCTTTGTGTCACATCACGTCTGCTTTCCAACAAGACCTGCATATCTCGGGAGGGAGGGCAAGCGGAAACCAAGCTTAAGTCAGCAAACGAAGCACCCATCGGTGGCACCCAGCCTTCCACGGAGACGTTCCGGAGCCCACCACCCCATGTCATAAACAAGGAGTGGTCGGAAAGGCGACTCTTCTGCTGTCTGAAGTTGTTTTTCATTTGGGACACTTCCCTGTCCACACGGTCGTCTCGTGGTGTGTTGATGATCCATTGATTTTTAAACGTAAAGCTAATTCTCCTCCTGTACTCTTCAGTCAGGTACGAGTTTGTATGTATGTATGTTGAAAGTATATATTGAACATCCGAAAAAAAAATTTATTTTTAATTGGAGGATAATTACTATACAATATTGTGTTGGTTTCTGCCATATAGTAACATGAATCAACCGTATGTGTGCATATGTCCCCTCCCTCTTGAACCTCCCTCCCACCTCCCATCCCATCCCACCCCTCTAGGTTGTCACAGAGCCCCAGATTTGAGCTCCCTACATCCATCATACAGCAAATTCTCACTGGCCATCTAATTTTACATATGGTAATGAATATGTCTCAGTGCTACCTTCTCAATTTGTGCCACCCTCTGCTTTCCCTGTGTAAATTTTTTTTAATATATTTATTTTTTGGCTGTGCTGGGTCTTTGTTGCTGTGCAAGGACTTTCTCTAGTTGTGGGGAGCAGGGACCACTCTTCATTGTGGTGCATGGGCTTAATGCAGTGGCTTCTCTTGTTGCGGAGCACAGGCTCTAGAGCGTTCAGGCTTCAGTAGTTGTGGCTCCTGGGCTCTCGAGCACAGGCTCAGTAGCTGTGGTGCATGGGGTTAGTTGCTCTGCAGCATGCAGGATCTTCCTGGACCAGGGATTGAACCCATGTCCCTGCATTGGCAGGCAGATTTTTCACCACTGAGCCACCAGAGAAGCCCTGATCACCATTTCTTATCCCTGTAGATCACTTAACACCAGTACTTTTAATTCAGCAATTATTTGTCTTTATGGAAGCCTCTCACCTAGAGATTATCCGTTGTCCATTGCCTGTGAATGTTTATATTCCTCTCTTACTGAGGTAAAATTCCTTGATCTATCATTAAAGTCACTCCTTTGCAATTCCTTGCAATATTCTTGCTCCATTCTTTCTCCATTATACATGGCTGGCTAAAAGCATCTATCCATATACTTTGTGCCTTCAGTCAGGAAGCTGCAATCAGCATAAACAATGCATACAATTATATTGGCTGTATTTTGCATTCACAGTCACACAGTTAAAATATACGCAATATTGAGACAAACTTTTTTTCACTTTCTTAATTTGACTGTTTTCCCATTTTTCAAATTATTTTTCATAAATTTTCTTCACTTACCAAAGAACGAATATTTTTCCATCTATCCCCTCTCTCTCAGCTGACATTCTTTTGTTATCTCCCTCATCTCATGAAATATAAACAATACATGAGAAACTCTGTTTCCTTTGACCAAGTTCATCATTGTGACATCTTTTGTACTCACATTCCCTGCCTTTCTTCCTTTGCAGTGCCCCAGTGTCTAAGGCCAACCTCAGCAATCGCTGCTCTTGATCTCAGCCACTCTTTTATCTTCTCAACCATAATATTCTTGCAATCATATTCTCTCTCCCTCTCGCTGTTTACTCGTCTCTCTACTAGTGCATTTTCCAAAAAATACAAAATGATACTTTACCAGTGACCTTAAAAACATCACTAGGGTATTAGGACAGGCTTAGCTCTGCTGAGGTAACAATTTAAACTATTTCTAGCCAAACACAAGAAAGGTTTCTCTTTCCCTCATTTCAGAGTCCAAGATAGATCGCTTGGCTCTTCTTGAAAACTCTCCTTAATACTGACTCAGCAACCCAGGTTGCCTACATGTTGTGGTTACTCTTTCTGGAACACATGAGTTTCATCTTTGCCCTTGAGGGCAAAAAAAAGTGGAACACTACATGAGATGTTTTCAAAGCTCGGTGCCTAGAAATGTCATGCATCATTTCTGTCAACACGCCATTTTCCAGATGCATTTCTATAGTAGGAACCTAACTGTGAGACAGAACTGTACTCTTCCTATGCTTAGGAAGAAAAGATGTGAACGCTAGCACTTTCTCTGGTATAGTCACACTAATTGCACGTCTCATCCAGCTATTGCTCTTATGTCTCTGTTCTTCTTAAGAACAAAAATTTTTAAAGAATCTCTCTCTATTCCCTAGTTAAACATCCTTAAATTCATTTATCTCTTCAGCATACAGCAATCCATTTTCCATGGCCACTAATTCATGCTGCTCTTATCAGTTATCTGAAAGGTGACATATCAAATAGTTGAATTTCTATTCTCTTAATATTACTCTCAACAACATTCCACACAGTTGGCCACTTCCACATTCCTGATATTTCTATATATCGTTTTGTGTGTCCATGAAACCATAGTGCTTGTCTTCTGCAGAGTCTACTAGCTTCCCAATCTCATTCTGCTTTGTTGTTGATTCAACTCTTTCTCAAGGTTTTCTTTTTCCCCCTAGGCTCTCTACTTTCTTCTCCAGAGGAGCACATCTGGTTCCCGTTTTTAAATTGTCAGATGCTACTCTATCCTAAGTTTATGTCTTCTGTCCTGTCTTCATTTCTTCTTTTTAAGTTGAAGTATAGTTGATTTACAGTGTTATGTTAGTTTCTGGTGTACAACAAAGTATCAGTAATTCAGATATGTATATATCTTTTCTCATATTCTTTCCATTCTGGTTTATCACAGGATATTGAATATAGTTCCCTGGACTATGCAATAGGACCTTGTTGTTTGTCTGTTCTATACATAATAGTTTACATGTGACTATCTCATTTCAGTGTGGCTTTTCATATTTAATGGAATCTGGTTTCTTTCTTTTCTCTTTACTACCTTTCCAAGTAATCTATCATTGAGTCCTACTAGTTTCCTTAAAAATGTATGTTAGGTGTGAACCTTCTTTCTATTTCTACTTTTCCTCATTAAGAGAAGCTTAGGTTTTTCTCTCATCTAGCCTAGTACAATAGTTTTATAACTTGTTTTCTTGATTCCTTTCTTGTTAGTTTGTAACTCTTGTCTTCACAAAATTTATTCTAAAAAAAAAAACAGCCAGAGATTTATTTGAAAATAAAACTATATCACTCCCTATATTAAAACCTTATAAAGGCTTATTATAATTACAGTATGTCTGAACTCCTTAGTATCACCTACACAGTTCTATAAAATATGTCTCTTACTTGCCCCTTTGATGTCATTGCCTACCACTTATTCACTCTACCCTAGCCAACCCTGGTCTTCTTGGTGCTAACTGAACATTTCTCACCTCAGGGACTTTGCATTTGTTCTTGTTTTCACTGGGAACTCTCTTCCCCACATCTACCCCACATCTTGGGTAGTAAATGTGTGTCAGTTAGCTCTCATTTCTAACACTACCTTTCTTAATTACCCAATTAAAACTTTCAGTTCCCCCCTCTGACTATGTTAATTTGTTTTCCCCCAAAGAAAATCTTGAGACAAGGACTTGAATGTAGGTAGAAGTTGATTCTACAAAACACAAATGAAGGAATGGGAAAAGTGAGGCAGAAGAGTGAAGAAAAATGAATAGGTTGCTGCAGCGATAAAATGGAGTTAAATCCTTCTGAGATCCTCTAAGAGAATGTGGAACACATGACAGAATTGTCCCATCAGAGGAAAAGGAGGCTGTGGTATTTGTATACTAACTCTCATCCCCTGCTGGTTGAGGAGTGAGCCAAACCCTGCCCCTTGCACTGCTGAGCTGTGCCTAGTCAAATCTACTGCTATGGTGCTGGAGAAAGCCATCAGACAGCGAAGTAGAAATATGCAAGTGCTTGAGGTTCCAGATGGTGTTCTAACATAGTTGCAGGTGAACTAAAGGCAGGCCATAGAGATACATGGCAGGGCATCAATAACATCTGTCACATACCTCTGTCCCACAAACACACACACACACTACCGATGGATATGCTGCTTGTCAACTATTAGCACATTTCTGTATCTTTTCATTGATCATATTTATATATTTCTTTGCTTATTAATGTTTGCTTTCGCCAGAAAGCATGTGAGTTTCATAAAAACAAGATTCCTGTGTTTCTTATTCACTGTGACTTTCTAAATGCCTTGGACAGTGATTGGAATGCACACAGCAGATACCTTTTAAATGAAGGGAAAAGCAATATTCTCTGCAAATTTTTACTATAAGTACTGGGATCATTTTCTAGAACACTTTAAATTAAGGCCTACCCTATCATTTTCTTATAAG
This sequence comes from Moschus berezovskii, assembly GCF_049115385.1. Classification (NCBI taxonomy): domain Eukaryota; kingdom Metazoa; phylum Chordata; class Mammalia; order Artiodactyla; family Moschidae; genus Moschus; species Moschus berezovskii. The sequence goes on along the minus strand of NC_142488.1, from coordinate 25,020,116 downwards.
TCTATGATTTTCCTTTTTTTGTTAAAGCAGAAACTGTGCTTTCTAAACCATGACTATCTTACATTATTTACTACTGGAGATGTCAGCATATTTTGTGCAGTTGATGATACTTCTAAAAAAAAATGCCATCTGCCAGCCATATCAATCAGTGAGTGACAAGGGATATATAGAAAAATGTCTCTAAACTCAAGTGACAAGAACATATAAGCATACACATCACTAACTACATGCAGCTGTCCCAAGAAAGAACCTAAGTGCTGTACATAAGAATAAGTGGAAAGAAAACTGAGAGAAGAGAGAGAAAATGAATCATTAAAGTGATAGGAGTGATGTGTCCTAAGTAGGTTCTGGTTTAGAGGCCATAAAAAGGAGACACATTTTAAGTGAAATTTAGAAGGCATAAGGACATGGGTTTATAAAAAAAAAAAATCAGGAAAAGGTGAGTGAGGGTCCATTGAAGGTGAAGCAGAGATTTTAATATTAATTGTGGAGAGAAGAAAGTGGGCTTTGTTTGGAGTGAATATCAATGCTGTGAATTACACTTAATCGGCTAAGCTTTTTAGACATTAATATGGATGTTTGAAAAGGCTTACACCTATAAAATGTCTCGGCTTTTTAGAGAACCCCAGTGATGGGGAGGATAAAAGCTGTGAGTTCAACACCTATAGCTTTTCCTTCCTAAAATCACTACCATGGTATTTTTTAATTTAAGAAGAGTTGCTATGGTGATTCATGTCGTGAGCAGTCCTAGAGAGGACTAGGGTAATGCATGATTATTTGGATTGGCGCAGTGGATTAAACAAAGGCTATTTCTGAAACCAACTAGTATCTTACTGATTAAGTACAGATGCCTATTTTTGTAGATCACTCCTTGGCTTTGTTCCTTACCTTTGTTCCCGATTCAATTTTTAACTCTAAATCTTCTGCCTTTAATGTATGAAACTATTTGATGTAACAGTCTTCAGAAAGAAGAAAAGAAGGCAGATAAATTCCTTGAGATATTTTCTTGTGAAGTGAAGTGAAAGTCACTCAGTCGTGTCCGACTCTTTGTGACCCCATGGACTATACAGTCCATGGAATTCTCTAGGCCAGAATACTGGAGTGGGTAGCCTTTCCCTTCTCCAGGGGATCTTCCCAACCCAGGGATCAAACCCAGGTCTCCCACATTGCAGGCAGATTCTTTACCAGAAGAGCCACCAGGGAAGCCCATATTTTCTTGTAATGTTTTATAAATCATTCAAGGTGGAGATTATTGGTAAAATGCCTAAAAGGAACATTTGAACTATTTTAAAAGAAACTAACAAGACAGTATTTTTACACATTTTTATCCATTTACATCCTCCACTGGATCATGGAAAAAGCAAGACAGTTCCAGAAAAACATCTATTTCTGCTTTATTGACTATGCCAAAGCCTTTGACTGTGTGGATCACAATAAACTGTGGAAAATTCTGAAAGAGATGGGAATACCAGACCACCTGACCCGCCTCTTGAGAAACCTATATGCAGGTCAGGAAGCAACGTTAGAACTGGACATGGAACAACAGACTGGTTCCAAATAGGAAAAGGAGTGCGTCAAGTCTGTATATTGTCACCCTGCTTATTTAACTTGTATGCAGAGTACATCATGAGGAACGCTGGGCTGGAAGAAGCACAAGCTGGAATCAAGATTGCCGGGAGAAATATCAGTAACCTCAGATATGCAGATGACACCACCCTTATGGCAGAGAGTGAAGGGGAACTAAAAAGCCTCTTGATAAAAGTGAAAAAGTTGGCTTAAAGCTCAACATTCAGAAAACTAAGATCATGGCATCTGGTCCCATCACTTCATGGGAAATAGATGGAGAAACAGTGCAAACAGTGTCAGACCTTATTTTGGGGGGCTCCAAAATCACTGTGGATGCTGATTGCAGCCATGAAACTAAAAGACACTTACTCCTTGGAAGGAAAGTTATGACCAATCTAGATAGCATATTAAAAAGCAGAGACATTGCTTTGCTAACAAAGGCCCATCTAGTCAAGGCTATGGTTTATCCAGTGTTCATGTGTGAATGTGAGAGTTGGACTGTGAAGAAAGCTGAGCGCCAAAGAATTGATGCTTTTGAACTGTAGTGCTGGAGAAGACTCTTGAGAGTCCCTTGGACTGCAAGGAGATCCACCCAGTCCATCCTAAAGGATACCAGTCCTGGGTGTTCATTGGAAGGACTGATGCTAAAGCTGAAACTGCAATACTTTGGCCACCTCATGGGAAGAGTTGACTCACTGGAAAAGACTCTGATGCTGGGAGGGATTGGGGGCAGGAGAAGATGGGGACGACAGAGAATGAGATGGCTAGATGGCATCACCCACTCGATGGACATGAGTTTGAGTGAACTCCGGGTGTTGGTGATGGACAGGGAGGCCTGGCGTGCTGTGATTCATGGGGTCGCAAAGAGTCGGACACGACTGAGCAACTGAACTGAACTGATCCATATACATGAAGGTTCATTTAGAGTATGAAAGTGTAAGCACTTCAAGGAAGATTAATAACCATATATCCTTTTGAATTTCACTGATGTCAGTATCTGAGTGTCTGTATATGATGTTCTCTTTTAAAACATGTGAAGAATCAATGGACAGGGTTTGTAAACCATGACATAATGAAGTAGAAATGGTACTCAGATCGATTTTAGTATCTACCATATTATAAGTAAACTGCCATATTACAGCCTCACATGATGTGACATGATTGCAGATGGAAGGGGAAACCACTATAACCTGCCTCTTGCTTGATGGACTCTTCTCATCCAAGGGATCCTCTATTTGAGAAAAGATGAAATACAACTGGGATGTTAAGAGAAGAGTTAAATCACTTGCCAGTTTTCCAGAGAATAATTGTAGATATGAATAGAGAGAGAGCATCCAGGGCACACAGGGTGGAAAAGCATTGGCCCTGAATTGCTCCTGTCAGAATTGCTTAGGCCACACATAGATTCTAATCACTGAGAATAGTATCAACTTTAATAGTGGAGGCTAATAATTAGTGTATGAAATGGGATGGGCCATTGACATTCAAACTCACAGTGAAAAGGCTCTTCCAAGTGTTGATACCACTGCACTAGGATTGTTTTTTTGCAGTTACTGCAAAAAGTAAAAATTACAACAGAATAATCTAATTTTCAGAGAGGGAAAATAGGAATAGTGGAAAATATACACAGCAAGAGAATTAAACAAGTAAAAATTAAGAGGGAAAAGAAAGGCCAATAGCAGATTAGAAAAATGAAGAAAATGAGGGAAGGAAAGAGGGTGGAAGGAGAAAAGGAATTAATATTCTTGGGATGATTAAGTTTTGGCCTCTTGGCAAGATATTTTACATAAAACAATATAAAATTCTGTGTAAAACTTTACATATAGCTTTCTAAAATATCTGATTTTATTTATGTATTTATTTGCTTATAATTGAACTGTTCCACTAGTTAAGAAATCTCTGTGGAGGGAAGGAGTTTGTCTTACTCATTACTGTATCCCCTGTGTCTAAAAGAGTCTGATTCATTGAAGACCTCCAGGGGACATTTGCTAAATAAACAGTCCAACAAAATAGGAATCTTTTCCAGAAAAAGTCATAACTGAAGGCCAGTGGCAGGAGGAACAAGGGAAGAATTTTTCAACGAAAATACTAAAAATCTGTGTAGTTTTCTTTTATTTCTCCTTATTAGAACTGTTTTCATATACTTGATGTCCATTGCCAAGTTCAAGGTTATATTATCCCCGAAAGAACAAGGTACATTCTTGTCTAGGCTCTAGATAAATTTAATTCTGTTACAAACTTTTAAGGTATCATTTCATATTTTAAAATTGCAACTGACTCCACCACTAAATGGGAAGGTATTTGAGGGCAGAATATATTCCTTCCTTCCTTTTTTTCTTTTGGAAAAAACCTGGTAGCTTCTTGGCTGTTGTATGTACCAATTAAAATTACATCAATAATGTGTGAGAGTTTCTTTTTGATAAGTAACTTTTACATGTTGTCAGTAAGGAGAGCAAATGAAATTATATTTAGAGAGCTGCAGCAGTTAGATTAAGGAGACAAAATTTGTGTAAACATTTGACAAGCAGGAAAATCATAATGCCCTTTTCAGGATTGGCGTTTGATTTTTATGTGGGTATTATTTGACTGAAATTAATGAATTTTAATTTGAGCATGTTGGCTTTTTACTCATAAAGGAAAAGCAATTCAACCCTGAGTAGTCAAAAACAAAAACCTTTTTAAAATTTTATATTCCGAGGGATAATTCAGCCCTCTTCTTTACTTTGTCTCTTTGAACTAGGCTGCTTACATTTATCAGATTAACTAGATGCTGTACAAACCCTTATATGTGCTGTATAAACCTGGCTGATGCCTGATGAACTATAGTCTACAATCTCCACATGAGTTATTTGTAACATACTTTGAGCTGAATTCTAATTTCCACTTCCCTATTTCTAATTTTTGATAATTGCACATTGCTTATCAATAATTTTCTCATTTAAGCTCTTGCTGTAAAAGATACATATTTATTTAGTTCTTTTGCTCTTGTATAAGCCATTGTGGCAGTTAATTCTATATCCTAAGTATCACTTTGTAAAGAAATTTTGCTTGAATTGCTTATAAAATAATCCCCTTCTCAAATTTGATCGATAAACCTCTCGTTTTTCTAATCGGTCATTACACTGGCTCAAACAGCTTACTAGAATCAATCTGTCCCTTTTTATTTCAAGTCTCTGTACCATCATTTCTTTAACTCTATTAGTCAACTCTGACTAATCTGTCTTTATAATTCATACTCACAATCCTGAACTATTTCTGTGCCTTCTGAGCCAACCTTTTCAATCTCTACTATCCTTTCTCCAGGGAGAGTCTAGAGGTAAGCCTGATATTTCAAAAATGATACTACCTCCTTTTGATGGAACAGACAATAATTTTGTCATAAAATAATTTATATTCTTTTTCCATTCTGCCCTCAGTTTTAAAATACAATAATAATAGCTTTTTCTTTGATCCATTGTTGATACACTAAAATAAAATTAAGTTATGCTTAAAAAACCTAGAATTTTTATGTGATTCAACATGACATAGTTGAGATTTATCAGTAACTGATGACAAATTATCACATTAATATATTTTATTCCTTCTAAATATAATTTTATGTTATATATAGTAAAATTCACTTTGTTGTGTGTAGTTTTATTAATTTTGACACATTTACAGAGTAATGTATCTATAACCAAAGTCATGGTGCAGAACAGTTCCATCAAATCAAAAACTTTCTTTAGGCATCTCCTTTGTAGTCAGTTCTTTCTCCTACCCTGAACCCCTAGCAACCACTGATCTATTCACCATTCCTATAGCTTTACCCTTTCCAGAATGTCATATAAATAGAATCATTTAGTTTGAAGTCTTTTGATCTGACATTTTTCAGTTAGCAAAAAGCATTTGAGATTTATCAATATTGTTGCATGTATCAATAGTTAGATTTTTTTTTTTTTAAGTTTTATTGCTGAAGAGTATCCCACTGTGCTGATGTACTACAGACTACAGTTTGGGTTCTTTCCAGAGTTTTGTGATGAGTAAAGCTGCAAAAACTTCCACATACAGATTTTTGTGTGAACATAAGTTTTCTCTGTTTGGGGGAGAAGTGGGATTTCTGGGTCACATGTTATAGATTGTTTCCGTTTCTGCTTTCCAAAGTAACTATTTTGCAATGTATGAATGTTCAAGTTTCTCTGATTTGTTTTAGCCATTCTAATAAACCTTTGGTAGTATTTCATAGTGATTTTAATTTGAATTTTCTTAATGATCAAGGATGGTGACCATCATTTTATCTGCTTATTTGCCATCCATATACCTTCTTTGATTTAGTGTGTATTCAACCCTTTTGCCCATATTTTTATTGTGTTGTTTATTTTTTCTTTGATGAGTTTTTGAACTTCTTTACATATCCTATAAACAAGTCCTTTGCCATATAGGTTATTTACAAATGTTTTTGTCCTGCTGTGGTTTGTGTTTTCATTCTCTTAACAGTGTGTTTTGCTGTCTCAGGTCTCCTATCAGTCTTCTGAGGGAAGGGGAAGGGAGGGAGGCCTTAAAGTAAGTTAGGTATTAAGAGCAAAGATAGGCACAATAAAGGACAGAAATGGTACGGACCTAACAGAAGCAGAAGATATTAAGAAGAGGTGGCAAGAATACACAGAAGAACTGTACAAAAACAATCTTCATGACCCAGATAATCATGATGGTGTGATCACTCACCTAGAGCCAGACATCCTGGAATGCGAAGTCAAGTGGGCCTTAGGAAGCATCACTATGAACAAAGCTAGTGGAAGTGATGGAATTCCAGTTGAACTATTTCAAATCCTAAAAGATGATGCTGTGAAAGTGCTGCACTCACTATGCCAGCAAATTTGGAAAACTCAGCAGTGGCCACAGGACTGGAAAAGGGCAGTTTTCATTTTAATCCCAAAGAAAGGCAATGCCAAAGAATGTTCAAACTACTGCACAGTTTCACTCATCTTACACCCTAGAAAAGTAATGCTCAAAATTCTCCAAGCCAGGCTTCAACAGTATGTGAACTGTGAACTTCCAGATATTCAAGCTGGATTTAGAAAAGGCAGAGGAACCAGAGATCAAATTGCCAACATCCGCTGGATCATCGAAAAAGCAAGAGAGTTCCAGAAAAACATCTACTTCTGCTTTACTGACTATGCCAAAGCCTTGGACTGTGCGGATCACAACAAACTGTGGAAAATTCTGAAAGAGATGGGAATACCAGATCACCTGCCTCTTGAGAAATCTGTATGCAGATCAGGAAGCAACAACTGGACATGAAACAACAGACTGGTTCCAAATTTTGAAAGGAGTACGTCAAAGCTGTATATTGTCACTGTGCTTATTTAACTTATATGCAGAGTATATCATGAGAAATGCTGGTCTGGATGAAGCACAAGCTGGAGTCAAGATTGCCAGAAGAAACATCAATAACCTCAGATATGCAGATGACACGACACTTATGGCAGAAAGCAAAGAAGAGCTAAAGAGCCTCTTGATGAAAGTGAAAAAGGAGGGTGAAAAAGTTGACTTAAAACTCAACATTCAGTAAACTAAGATCATGATATCTGGTTCCATCAGTTCATGGCAAATTGATGGGAAAACAGTGGAAACAGTGAGAGACTTTAATTTTTGGGCTCCAAAATGACTGCAGATGGTGACTGCAGCCATGAAATTAAAAGACACTTATTCCTTGGAAGCAAAGTTATGATCAACCTAGATAGCATATTAAAAAGCAGAGACATTACTTTGCTGACAAATGTCTGTCTAGTCAAAGCTATGGTTTTTCCAGTAGTCATGTATGGATATGAGGGTTGTACTATAAAGAAAGCTGAGTTCCGAAGAGTTGATGCTTCTGAACTGTGGTGTTGACGAAGACTCTTGAGAGTCTCTTGGACAGCAAGGAGATCCAACCACTCCATCCTAAAGGAAATCAGTCCTGAATATTCATTGGAAAAACTGATGCTGAAGTTGAAACTCCAGTACTTTGGCTACCTGATGCGAAGAACTGACTGATTTGAAAGGACCCGGATGCTGGGAAAGATTGAAGGTGGGAGGAGAAGGGGATGACAGAGGATGAGATGGTTGGATGGCATCACCAATTCAATGGACATCAGTTTGAGATTTGGCGATGGACGGGGTGGCCTGGTGTGCTTCCGTCCATGGGGTCACAAAGAGTTGTACACGTTTGAGCAACTCAACTGAACTGAACTGAAGAGTGAATCTGAACTCCCTCCCTATCTAGAATCCCCAAGAGTCCACATACTCGTGTCAGTCTCTACTCGTCCTTTACCAATTTTTTAATAATTTCAGTTGAACTCATTTTAATATTCTTATTCTGTTTTTTTCATGTGACTTTTCATTTACCTATGGGCTTTCCTGGTGGCTCAGACTGTAAAGAGTCTGCCCACAGTTCAGGAGACCCGGGTTTGATCCCTGGGTCAGGAAGATCCCGTGGAGAAGAAAATGGCAACCCACTTAAATATTCTTCTGTGGAAAATCCCATGGGCAGAGGAGCCTGGTGGGCTACAATCCATGGATTTGCACAGAGTAGGACACGACTGAGTGACTAACACTTTCACTTTTTGTTTACCTAAGTTGGAGAAATATTATTAGAAACAAAAATATTTTGTCAACCTAGAAAATCACTAGATTTTCTACTTCACTAGAAGTAGAAGAAGAGAAAGAAAATAGTTTTATTATTAAATAAGCATTAAACTGGAATGTGATATATCACAGGCAATCTAAAGAGAATGCAAAGACAGAAAGAAATCTAACCCTTTTATATTAATATCCAAACAGATACAACTCTTTATATACTTGTTCCCAAGTAGACAATAAACAATAAGAAGCCTCAGGTAAGAGGACTTGACCGCACCTTTCTCGCACAAAGTTCATCCAAAGTTCACCTGGTAATTGAAGTGACCATTTGTGTTTAGTAATGGTCTTTATCCAAAAGAAAAACGAATTGCCTGTACCTTTATGACAGGAGTTAGGTTTACAACATAGAGCCAGATGCTAGCCAAACTTAGCCTCCTATCCTCCAGAGAAACTAGGAGATACGAGCACTGTTTTGCTGGATGATTACATTTTCAAATCATGACTCCCAAGTCCCTGAGGAAACATTACTGGGTTGTAAAACTAACAAGAGGCTTATTTAGCTTTTGAAAAGATTTATGTACATTTCAAAGAGGCAGAGAAAGATTTTATAATTGCAGAAATTCTAAAGTAAATTCTTTAAGAAAAGGAAGGGGGAGAACCTGTTTCACTGTTTGTGCCAGAGAGAATTGGTGTTTTTTTTCTTATTTTTGATTTGTATTTTTTCTTACACTTGTAAATACACATCAGGAACACAGCCCACAAAAAAAGTTTGCACAATATATTTAAATGCTTGGGTTACTTGAGATTTACAAAAGTCCTGTGAGGTAAGTCAGAAAGTAATTATTTTTATTGGTCCAATTTAGTAGATGAGGAAATTAAGACAGAATTCAGTTGAATTGTCCAAATACATTCTTCTTAGAAAAAAATAAGACCAAGGCCTCTCAAATCCAGCTTCTCTGGGCCGTTTCCAGTCCTGCCACTCTATGTTGCCTTCTCAAAAGCTTATATATTGATAATCCTGAGTTTATGTTTAAGATCAAAGAGTAAACACATGCACACTTTCCAGATCTCAACCAACTTTTAGGGTATATAATTTAGACATATTATGAGTACTCTTGATTGGTTTAGTTGACAAGTAACTTGACTGAGCGGAGAAGACGATGGCACCCCACTCCAGTACTCTTGCCTGGAAAATCCCATGGATGGAGGAGCCTGGTAGACTGCAGTCCGTGGGGTCGCTAAGAGTCAGACATGACTAAGCGACTTCACTTTCACTTTTCACTTTCCTGCATTGGAGAAGGAAATGGCAACCCACTCCAGTGTTCTTGCCTGGAGAATCCCAGGGACGGGGGAGCCTGGTGGGCTGCCGCCTATGGGGTCGCACAGAGTCGGACATGACTGAAGCGACTTAGCAGCAGCAGCAGCAACTTGACTGAGAGCAAAAGAGCCAACAGTAATATTTATTGATACATTTATTATGAATACATGTGTCTCTATTCATTTATGCATTTTAAAATATTTATTGAATGTCCATTATATACCACACATCATTTTGGGGGCTGGGGAAGCAGTAATGAATCAAACTGATCAAATCCCTGCCCACATGATGCTTACATTCTAGTGGATGGAAAACAGAATAATATTTTAAAATGCATTTTATATATATGAGTGTGTGTGTGTGTGTGCATACTAAGTCGTTTCAGTTGTGTTCAACTCTGTGACCCTATGGACTGTAGCCTGCCAGGCTCCTCTGTCTATGGGATTCTCTAGGCAAGAATATTGGAGTGGGTTGCCATGCCCTCCTTCAGGAGATCTCCCAACCCAGGAATCAAACCTGTGTCTCTTACATCTCCTGCATCGACAGGAAGGTTCTTTACCACCAGCACCACCTGGGAAACCCCATGTGATGTATACAGTATAGAAAACAAAAGCAAGAGAAGTGGACAAAATGCGTTAGGAGGATATGAGAGCATTTTGTTTGTTTGTTTTTGCAGATGCCTGAGAAAGCTAAGAGTAAACTATAATAATATCTAGGGGAATAGCATATAAACAGGGGAAAAATTAATAAAAAGTTATTGAGGTAGGACTGTGTTTGTATATTCAAATAAATGCAAAGAAAATATGTGACTGGTGCTGAGCCCAGTAGGAAAGAGAGGTGGAACGGTCATGCTATTAACAGCCTTATAGAAAGAGCAGAGAGAAAAAGTTGGCTTAAAACTCAACATTCAGAAAACTAAGATCATGGCATCCGGTCTCATCACTTCATGGTAAATAGATGGGGGAACATTGGAAAGAGTGAGAAACTTTATTTTGGGGGGCTTCAAAATGACTGCAGATGGTGAATGCAGCCATGAAATTAAAAGATGCTTGCTCCTTGGAAGAAAAGCTATGACCAACCTAGACAGTGTATTAAAAAGCAGAGACATTACTTTTGCCAACAGAGGTCTGTCTAGTCAAAGCTATAATTTTTCCAGTAGTCATGTATGGATATGAGAGTTGGACTATAAATAGCTGAGTGCCAAAGAATTAATGCTTTTGAACTGTGGTGTTGGAGAAGACTCTTGAGAATCCCTTGGACTGCAAGGAGATCCAACCAGTCCATCCTAAAGGAAATCAGTCCTGAATATTCATTGGAAGGACTGATGTTGAAGCTGAAACTCCAATACTTTGGCCACCTGATGCGAAGAACTGACTCATTTGAAAAGACCCTGATGCTGGGAAGGATTGAAGGCAGGAGGAGAAGGGGACAACAGAGGATGAGATGGTTGGATGGCATCACCGACGCAATGGACATGAGTTTGAGTAGGCTCCAGGAGTTGGTGATGGACAGGGAAGCCTGGCGTGCTGAGTCCATGGGGTCACAAAGAGTTGGACATGACTGAGCTATTGAACTGAACTGAAGTGAAGTGAGAATAGAAGCATTTGTGTTTTGAAAAAAATGACATTGACTGAACATTTAAATGTTCATTCTGGCTGAGAAGACACTACAGTGGGGCTAGGGCACCAACATTGAGACCAGATAGGAAACTACTGCAATTCAGCTAAGTTCATGGTACCAAATAATGGAAATGCCCCTGCTTTACCTTATTGTTATAGTTTTAAAATTCACTTTTTAAAAAATGTGTTACAGTGTAATAGTTAATTGGATTTATGACACCGTGTAAATAGAAAATTTGGACTTTAATACATCCAAAGGGCATTTGCTTAGGAAATATTTCATTGACATTTCATGTAGAAAATAACTTCACATTTGCCTAGGATAAGCTGAGACCATGATAAAATGAGACAGTAAGAACACTCTGAGCTGTGTTTTTCAAATAAGAATTTACTTGGTAGTTTATCAAGTAGACAGTGTGTCTAGAGAAAGAGTTTGCACATCCAAATTCATTTTAAAGTAATATTTGTGATTGTGATTAAAGAGGGATGTAATGAAATAAATTCCTATCTGCCTAAGAACTGACAAAACTTGATTTACATTTGTCATTTTCTCAATATCACTGAAATATGTACTGGTCCACTAATAAACATTTGCAGAATATATTCTGCAAATTCAGTAACATTTTTTCTGCATGGTATCCCTGTTTTTGATCTTAAATGTGGCAAACTATAGAACATATGATTCCTCAACTTTCAGTTCAGTTCAGTCGCTCAGTCGTGTCCGACTCTCCGCGACCCCATGAATCACAGCATGCCAGGCCTCCTGTCCACCACCAACTCCCGGAGTACACTCAAACTCATGTCCACAGAGTCGGTGATGCCATCCAGCCATCTCATTCTCCGTCGTCCCCTTCTCCTCCTGCCCCCAAGATGGTCTTAAAATTCCTTTGCATGTTAAGTCAAAATTTATTGAAAATGTTTTTAAACCTATTTATATTCTTACTAAAATCTGAAATGCAATTTCAATGATCTTCCTACTTATTAATTTGAAATAAATAACTGAAGGCTTTGAAAGAAAAGTCACTACCAAAAATGTTTTCCCTTTTACTGATGTTAGAGTAAAGCAAAGTAAGTATTGAGGTCTCTTTGTCACCTTTAGATTTTTCATTACTTTCACAGCATTCCACTGTTTGCTACATCCTTAATTGAAGGACTGTAATAAACACTCATGATCATAGATCTTAGTAAGCTCAAGTAATTTAATAGACTTCTTGCATGATACTTGATACTCAAGGAAAAGTTGCTCTTTATCATTCAGTTTGTTTTCATGTTACTGGTCATTTGAGAAGCTGTATCTATTTTTTTCTTTTCTGATAGCTTTTAATTTCTCCACCTTTTGGTATTTATTTTTATTATTAAAAGAATCTAGATCCTATCCTTAGCTTTTACATAGATTTAGCAATCAGTTCAGTTCAGTTCAGTTGCTCAGTTGTATCTGACACTTTGCAACCCCATGGACTGCAGCATGCCAGGCCTCCCTGTCCGTCACCAACTCCCGGAGTTTACCCAAACTCATGTCCATCGAGTCGGTGATGACATCCAACCATCTCATCCTCTGTCATCCCCATCTCCTCCCACCTTCAATCTTTCCCAGCATCAGGGTTTTTTCAAATAAGTCAGTTCTTCCCATCAGGTAGCCAAAGTATTGGAGTTGCAGCTTCAACATCAGTCCTTCCAATGAATATTCAGGACTGATCTCCTTTAGGATGGACTAGTTGGATTTCCTTGCAGTCCAAGGGACTCTCAAGTGTCTTCTCCAACACCACAATTCAAAAGCATTTATTCTTCGGCACTCAACTTTCTTTATACTCCAACCCTCACATCCATACATGACTACGGGAAAAACCATAGACTTGACTAGACGGACCTTGGTTGGCAAAGTAATGTCTCTGCTTTTTAATACAGCATATTAAAAAGCAGAGACATTACTTTGCCAACCAAGGTCCGTCTAGTCAAGGCAATGGTTTTTCCCGTGGTCATGTATGGATGTGAGAGTTGGACTGTGAAGAAGGCTGATCGCCGAAGAATCGATGCTTTTGAACTGTGGTGTTGGAGAAGACTCTTGAGAGTCCCTTGGACTGCAAGGAGATCCAACCAGTCCATTCTAAAGGAGATCAATCCTGGATGTTCATTGGAGGGACTGATGCTAAAGCTGAAACTGCAATACTTTGTCCACCTCATGCGACGAGTTGACTCACTGGAAAAGACTCTGATGCTGGGAAAGGTTGGGGGCGGGAGGAGAAGGGGACGACGGAGAATGAGATGGCTGGATGGCATCACTGACTCTGTGGACATGAGTTTGAGTGTACTCCGGGAGTTGGTGATGGACAGGGAGGCCTGGCGTGCTGTGATTCATGGGGTCGCAGAGAGTTGGACACGACTGAGCGACTGAACTGAACTGAACTGAGGTTGATCATAACTTTCCTTCCAAGGAGCAAGCATCTTTTAATTTCATGGCTACAGTCACCATCTCCAGTCATTTTGGAGCCCCCCAAAATAAAGTCTCTCACTGTTTCCACTGTTTTCCCATCTATTTGCCATGAAGTGATGGGACTAGATTTCATGATTTTAGTTTTCTGAATGTTGAGCTTCAAGCCAACTTTTTCACTCTCCTCTTTCACTTTCATCAAGAGGCTCTTTAGTTCTTCACTTTCTGCCATAAGGGTGGTGTCATCTCCATATCTGAGGTTATTGATATTTCTCCCGGCAATCTTGATTCTGGCTTGTGCTTCATCCAGCCCAGTGTTTCTCATGATGTTCTCTGCATATAAGTTAAATAAGCAGGGTGATAAAATACAGCCTTGATGTACTCCTTTTCCTATTTGGATCCAGTCTGTTGTTCCATGTCCAGTTCTAACTGTTGTTTCCTGACCTGCATACACATTTCTCAAGAGGCAGGTCAGATGATCTGGTATTTCCATCTCTTTCAAAATTTTCCACAGTTTGTTGTGGCCCACACAGTCAAAGGCTTTGGCATAGTTAATAAAGCAGAAATAAATGTTTTTCTGGAACTCTCTTGCTTTTTCGATGATCCAACAGATGTTGGCAATTTGATCTCTGGTTCCTCTGCCTTTTCTAAAACATGCTTGAACATCTGGAAGTTCACGGTTCACGTATTGTTGAAGCCTGGCTTGGAGAATTTTGAGCATTACTTTACTAGTGTGTGAGATGAGTGCAATTGTGTGGTAGTTTGAGCATTCTTTGGCATTGTATTTCTTTGGCATTGGAAAGAAAACTGCCCTTTTCCAGTCCTGTGGCCACTGATGAGTCTTCCAAATTTGCTGGCATATGTCACTGACATCCCCATGGTCACAACATAAACTCAGTCCAAATTTAAAGCCATCATCTTATAGGCTTCCATTTTGCTGACATATAACTAAGTGATTTTTTTTCTCATTTGCATATACAAAGCCAGCCTTCTTCACTTTCATATTCAGTTCCTATTTCATAAATTTACTTATTCAACATAATTTATATGTATAGCACATAGATCAGTGGCATCAGAAAAGGCAGAGAAATAGGCATTGTATCATAGGATCAGATATCATTTATGATGAACCTTCCAGACTATTTATACCAGCAATTTTATCTTATTGGTAAGGAAATTCAAAGGCCTAAGAATTTAAGAGTCATACTTCAGGATACACAACAAAGTGCAAGTACTGAATTGGATCGTTGATATCTGAACTGCCATTTGGTGTTTCTGCTACTGCACCACAATGCTTTCACCTACATAAGTAGTCATAGTAACAGTATAATGAAACAATATTTTGAAAAGGAGAATTAAGATTATGTTGATGATAATTATATTACTAAGCACCTGCTTGGATATGCCATTCTTTCTTTCATCCAAATTGCTAAAATAGAATGCAAAGCACTTAAAAAGATACAACTATTCTATTATAGTAACTTATATGGATGAAATGACCATGGTTATAGTATAATTTCCAGAAATGTACCTAATTAAGGAACATTTTCAGAAGGTAAGCGTTTGCTTTATAAAAATTAAGCGGCAAGGTTTTCTTTGATTTGAAAGAGAAGAAATCAAAGGAGGTTTAGGAAAAGTAAAATATTCACTTTTATTTTTGTTTTAAGGAAAGTAAAATTTTTATTTATTTATTTATTTTGCTTGTTTTTTTATTGGAGGCTAATTATTTTACAATATTATATTGGTTAGTTTTGCCATACATTGACATGAATCCGCCCTGGGATGTATGCTTCTATGTGAATTTTGTAATACAGAACGTTATAGAGGCATAAGGAGTTCTAAGAGAGAATCAAAGAAAAAGGTAATTCAACAATGAACCCTGTTTATTACATTCTTACTCTATAACAGATGCTTCCAGGCTCTGGGAAGTAAAAGAAAATAAGACCCAGTTTTGGGCCTTAGGAATCTCAAGACTAATACTGAAATGAATTTATACTATTTAGTAAAGTACAGTATAGGTAAAAATACAGGTAGAAAACATGATACAGAGGACGTACAAAAAAGAAATTGGTTTGCTCTACCCATCAACGAAAAGAAAGGCCCTGCCAAGAAAATGATGACAAATAGTGGTGTCAAAAGTTAAAAGAGTTCACCATGGAGACATGAGGAATGTTATATCCCAGAGGGGAAGCAGTCTGTTCAATGGTGTGGGGACATCAAACAACATGACATGTTTGAGAGACGGCCAAAAATTTTCCTTTTGGATTATGCTTAGAATGTTTCAGGAAATGGGGATGTAAAATTACATAGAGAGTAGGACTTGAGAAGCCTTGTTCTACATTCACATCAGACAGTTTTTCATGAGAAGAGAAACATACACATGGATGAGAAAAAAACAAAAAACGAGCAAATTTGGCTTTATTTTGGTGAAATCTGTTGAAGCAAAGTTGAGGATCATGATCTTATATATATTGTAGTGAAAGTAGTGCTTTATGAAAGACATGAAGTCATCCACAATTGCATCATCATTTACCTTGACTTCTTGAAAGGCAGTAGCATCATACTCCCCTCTACATATCCCTTCTCACTTGGCGTTTCCTTGAACAGCCCCTCACTCCAATTCTTCTTCCTCTAAGCTCTTTGCTGCCATCATGCCCATAACTTTGTTGCTGAGGATATAATGAGATTGTAAAAAATTCCTCAGGAAATAATAGTGCAGCCAGGGAAAGAGGAATGGTCAAATCAGTTAAGTCAGGGGAGAAAACAGTTTGGTTAAAGGCAATGGAAATTGAATAGGAGGCTCATGGTTAAGTTGAGAAAGAAAGAGGAGAAAGAAGGCATAGTGATTTGTTTGAAGGAGACTAGAGGACTAGGGCCAAAATTAAAACCCTTAGAGCTATATTTTAGACTAAATGTGCAAACTAATTGGAAGCAAAGCTAGTGAAGCAAAATATAATAAAGAGTCCAAATTGACTGTGCCTTTTCATAAGCAAAGGTCATGAACCAGTGACATTTTCTTTGTAATAGGAACCCTATAGGAAACCTAAGATCAATGCTAGATATAGATTTACTTGCATTAAACATGCTGATTCTACACTGTTTTTGAAAGGTTAAGAAAAAATTTGAGGAACCCAATACAATTAAAAGTGTTTACATGATTTCTTTTTCTTAATCTTAGTAGGTTGAAGCAAACCCTGGACCGAATCTGTAAGATGATAGTTGTAGCAGACACAGATGCTTCCCATCCATATCCTCTCACCTTTACCACCTTGGTTTATACTTGTGAACTTCAAATTGCCAGCTCTTAAATTTAATGCATGTGTGTGGTGTTTTTTGTTTTTTGGTTTTTTTGCTTCCAGGGCTTGTTTTGAAGCTAAGCAGCACACCAAAAGTTACAGGCAATTAATAACTCCCAGGCAAAGGCTAACAGAATTTTGCCTAGAGAATGCACTGGTCATAGCAAACACCCTCTTCCAACAACACAAGAGAAGACTCCACATGGACATCACCAAATGGTCAATACCGAAATCAGATTGATTATATTCTTTGCAGCCAGAGATGAAAAAGCTCTATGCAGTCAGCAAAAAAAAAAAAAAAAAAAAAGACTGAGCCTGACTGTGGCTCAGATCATGAACTCCTTATTGCCAAACTAAGACTTAAATTGAAGAAAGTAGGGAAAATCACTAGACCATTCAGGTATGACCTCAATCAAATCCCTTACGATTATATAGTGGAAGTGACAAATATATTCAAGGGATTAGATCTGATAGTCAGAGTGCCTGAAGAACTATGGACAGAGGTTTGTGACATTGTACAAGAGGCAGTGATAAGACCATCCTCAAGAAAAAGAAATGCAAAAAGGCAAAATGGTTGTCTGAGGAGGCCTTACAAATAGCTGAGAAAAGAAGAGAAGCTAAAGGCAAAGGAGGAAAGGAAAGATATACCAATTTGAATGCAGAGTTCCAAAGAATAGCAAGGGGAGATAAGAAAGCCTTCCTCAGTGATCAGTGCAAAGAAATAGAGAAAAGCAATAGAATGGGAAAGACTAGAGATCTCTTCAAGAAAATCAGAGATACTGAGGGAACATTTCATGCAAAGATGGGCTCAATAAAGGACAAAAATTGTATGGACCTAACAGAAGCAGAAGATATTAAGAAGAGGTGGCAAGAATACACAGAAGAACTGTACAAAAAAGATCTTCATGACCCAGATAACCATGATGGTGTGATCACTCACCTAGAGCAAGACATCCTGGAGTTCAAAGTCAAGTGGGCCTTAGGAAGCATCACTACGAACAAAGTTAGTGGAGGTAATGGAATTCCAGTTGAGCTACTTCAAGTCCTAAAAGATGATGCTGTGAAAGTGCTGCATTCAATATGCCAGCAAATTTGGAAAACTCAGCAGTGGTCACAGGACTGGAAAAGGGCAGTTTTCATTCCAATCCCAAAGGCAATGCCAAAGAATGTTCAAACTACTGCACAATTGCACTCATCTCACATGCTAGTAAAGTAATGCTCAAAACTCTCCAAGCCAGGCTTCCACAGTACGTGAACTGTGAACTTCCAGATGTTCAAGGTGGATTTAGAAAAGGCAGAAGAACCAGAGATCAAATTGTCAACATCTGTTGGATCATCAAAAAAGCAAGAGAGTTCCAGAAAACCATCTACTTCTGCTTTATTGACTATGCCAAAGCCTTTGACTGTGTGGATCACAACAAACTGTGGAAAATTCTGAAAGAGATGGGAATACCAGTGCACCTGACCTGCCTCTTGAGAAATCTGTATGCAGGTCAAGAAGCAATAGTTAGAACTTGACATGGAACAACAGACTGGTTCCAAATCTGGAAAGGAGGACGTCAAGGCTGTATTTTGTCACAGTGCTTATTTAACTTTTATGCAGAGTACATCATGCAAAATGCCTGGCTGGGTGAAGCACAGGTTGGAGTCAAGATTGCTGGTAGAAATATCAATAACCTCAGATATGCAGATGACACCACCCTTATGGCAGGAGCAAAGAAGAACTAAAGAGCCTCTTGATTGAAAGGAGACAAGGAGAGTGAAAAAGTTTACATAAAACTCAACATTCAGAAAACTAAAATCATGGTATCCGGTCATATCACTTCATGGTAAATAGATGGGGAAACGGTGGAAACAGTGACAGACTTTATTTTCTTGGGCTCCAAAATGACTGCAGATGGTGACTGTAGCCATGAAATTAAAAGACGCTTGCTCCTTGGAAGAAGAGCTATGACCAACCTAGACAGCATTATAAAAAGCAGAGACATTACTTTACTGACAAAGGTCTGTCTAGTCAAAGCTATGGTTTTTCCAGTAGTCATGTATGGATGTGAGTATAAAGAAAGTTGAGTGCTGAAGAATTGATGCTTTTGAACTGTGCTTTTGGAGAAGACTCTTGAGAGTCCCTTGGAATTCAAGGAGATCCAACGAGTCCATCCTAAAGGAGATCAGTCCTGAATACTCATTGGGAGGACTGATACTGAAGTTAAAACTCCAGTCCTTTGGCCACCTTATGTGAAGAACTGATTCATTTGAAAAGACCCTGATGCTGGGAAAGATTGAAGGTAGGAGGAGAAGGGGGCGACAGAGGATAAGATAGTTGGATGGCATCACTGACTCAATGGACATGAAGATGATTAAGCTCTGGGAGTTGGGACGGACAGGGAAACCTGGCATGCTGCAGTCCATGGGATTGCAAAGAGTCGGATACGACTGACCGACTGAACTGAACTGAATGAACTGAATAAGTCCCAGGAACCACCCGCATCCAGTAATTGATAGGAGTCAATGTATAAATATCCCAGTTTCCATATCTCTCAATTGGGATTAGTCTGAGATGTGTGTCTTCAGGAGAAATAAGCTCCTTTCATCCAAAGTGATAGGTTTCTTGATAATTGCTCTTTATTGGCCGACTTTCTTGTCCTCATTTCTCACTGTTTTACTGCTGTAGCCTTAGTCTCCATATTAAATTATTTTCACTCAACCCTTAGATTCAGAGACAGCTTCTGGTAGAGCTCAAACTAATTATATTTCCTTGGAATGAAGCATATCAAAGAAGAAGATAGTACTACATTATAAATTTTCTGTAATAATCATGGTGAAATATAGTCAAGTAGTATAAAATACATGACAACTAAGAATATCCTAGGTCTATTAACTTAGTCTTGTCCAACTCTTTGCAACCCCATGGACTATACAGTCCATGAAATTCTCCAGGCCAGAATACTGGAGCGGGTAGCTTTTCCCTTCTCCAGGGAATCTTCCCAACCCAGGGATCGAACCCAGGTCTTCCGCACTGCAGGTGAATTCTTTTTTTGTTTGTTTGTTTTTTGTTTTTAATTGGAGGCTAATTACAATATTGTGGTGGTTTTTGCCATCCATTCACATGAATCAGCCATGGGTGTACCTGTGTTCCCCATCCTGACCCTCCCTCCCACCTCGCTCCCCTTCCCATCCCTCAGGGTCATCCCAGTGCACCAGCCCTGAGCACACTATATGGTTAGCCTATATGCAGGTGAATTCTTTACCAGCTGAGCCACGAGGGAAGTCCATTTGCTATGAATCTACATACAAATAATAGGGAAACCAAATACAGTAACTGTCATTATAACAGATTCTAAAAGCTTGTTTTTCATCTTTAACTTTCATTTTTGATGAATTAGTATCTAGTCTTTTCTTTGCCTTCTGGATAAGAGACAAACCAGTGTTGTGAGTTTTGTAGATTGCTATAACTTATGTTTATTTAATTCACTGTCAAAATTTTGTGCACCTTGTTTTGATTATTTATATCTGTATCCATTAGCTTTTGTTGCATAATAAACCACTTAGTGGCTGAAAACAAGAACCATTTACTTAGCTCACCATTCTGTATTGCCATCAGTTTAGGCTGGGCTAAGCTGGAAAATTCTTCTGATTTAAACCCTCATGGTCTTGTGATCAACCGGCAGATTGACTGAGGGCTGGCTGGCCTGGCTAGGATGACATGTCTCTGTTACACATTCTCCAGAAGGCTAGCTCTGATTTGTTCTTGTGACTGGGCAAGGTTCCAAAGAAAAAGAACAGAGGCTCAAAAGGCTTCTCTGAGGCTCAGGGTTGGAAATAACAGTATGTAACTTCCACCATATTCCATGAGTCAGGAGTCAGTTAGGAGACCAGCCCAGATTCTAGAGTTGGGATAATAGATTGCATTTTCTAATGCGAGAAACATCGAAGTTACATTGTAAAGAATATAAATTTAGGAAGAAGCAAATAAGTGAATTTCTAATTTTAATTTGTTTATATAATATTCATACAAAATTAAAACTAGATGATGCTCAAATAAAAAATGAGGAAAATGAAAGCACAACTAGACTTACATGTTTGTCTGTTTTTCCATATTGTATTTTACAATGGCTATATATTAGTTATGAGGAAATACAAAATATTTACTGAAGCAAATCATAAATTTGAGATATTTTTCCGTGAATACTTTTGGAATTACCTAGGGAGGGCACTGTTAGCCACAGTTAAGAAGAAAGAAAAGCTTTTAATGCAGAAGTTGATCTCACTTACTTACAAGTTAAAAATGATCAATGTGGCACCAACCAAATTTGTCAAGAAGAAAATGCCATTGAAAATTGCTTTGAATATTTACCATGTGTTTGAAAGATTATTTTCTTTGAATAACTAAATGTTAACCCCTGGAAAAGAGGAAAATTGAGTGAAAATAGTGACAGGTCCTTAATTCTGGTGGAACTCCTGGGTACTCTCTAATTATAATTCCAATTTGGCCTATTAAAGTAGGAACAAAGACATTGATTTTATTCATGTTGCTTACTCTGTCTCACTTCTCTTTTAATGTGTATGAGTGATGTTTGCAGTTTTTCCACCTTCTTAAAACTGAGTCATATATTCTGGACAAAGAATGAGGGTCAGTTTAGCCTTTGCTTTCCTAAACTAACCATAGAAATCAAATTGGTACCCCCAAAATAAAGAGGTGGGAGTGATGTTTATAATAGTAATTTAAATTATAGAATAATAAAACATTATGGACTCTTCTTTAATCCCTGCTATGCTTCAGATAAATCAGTAGATGTTGGAAAATAGATCTTTGTTTAAGCCAGAGAGAGTTCCCAGTAAAAGTGAATCCCCTCCACAAACGTACACAAATTTCACATAGTAATATCTCCTTTTAGGCATTCTGTGGCATGATGATGGCCAGCAAAGCATTTTTCTAGTATGAAA
Source organism: Moschus berezovskii (assembly GCF_049115385.1). Lineage (NCBI taxonomy): Eukaryota > Metazoa > Chordata > Mammalia > Artiodactyla > Moschidae > Moschus > Moschus berezovskii. The sequence continues at coordinate 24,998,348 of NC_142488.1, read as the reverse complement.
TTAATTTTCTCCTTCATAAGTGGGGAGAAATATATGATCGTTGGGTGGATAGACAGCCATAATAGTAATAGATGCCATTTGCTGTCCACAAAGTTTACAGAGCTTGGAAGTGGAAGAATAGAATAGAATAGAATGAATATTTTGTTTAATCTGTGTTGTCCACAGTAATCAGATGTCTTAAAGTAATCCTTCAGAATGTAGGAATTATTTATGTTGGAAAAATGGGACTATTTACTTTGTTCAGAGATTTTGACTTCTTTTTTCATTGGGAAATAATGAATTTTATATATATATGAAAATGATTACTTTTAGGCTCTTAAATGTATAAAATACAAATATTTTTTTTCTCTTTGCACTTTTGCTTTTCCTATACTTCAAGCATATTCATTGCCACCTGTGTTCCCTTCTTACTTTAGAAGACAAACTAAGAAACAAAATTTCCAAGATATCCAACATTCTCATTGCTTGACAAAAGCATGACTAAACACTAGTTTTGAAGAGCTATAAGAGCACATAGGACAAAAGAGTGGATCAATAGGTATATAATGTCTATATTTTTTTTACATCTATCCATTATCTGTTTATTTCTGTGTAAATTGGCACATTCACACACATACACACACATATATTGTGTAGAGAGAGTGAGTGAGAAGGAAGGGTTTAAAATTTATTTTGCTATATTTTATTAACTGTGTAATTTATATTATTGGATATTTAATAAAAAAGCACATTAATTCCTGACATCTCTATATTGCTTGAATTTTCTCTTCTTGGGACTGAAGGCAGGTGAGGGAAGCCAAGGAAATGGATTTAGAATGAAGACATGCAATTAGCTTCTGCCAAAGAAAAATACTTTATTATGATAGATGAACTTTTTTCTTTTTAACTATATTTATATCAGGCACTGTTAAAATTCAGGAGCATTATATATTAGTATGAAAAAGAGTAAAGTAAACATCTTGAACTTGATCCTATCAAATTGCAGAATACCAGTTATATATTTATGAGGAAAAATTAGTAAAGTTACAACTCTTTCCCAAATATCTTTGCATCTGTGATTCAGAGATTTTACAACAAAATAATTTATTTTCTACTCACCCATAGCAGAAACAGGAAATCTTTCTCTGCATACTTGCAGGTTTGCTATCTAAATAACAACATTTAGCAGTTCTACAGATGACCTCATTTTCAGAACTGATTTGGAATATTAAACTGTAGATACTGCAAACATCTGCAAGTATCCTAAATGATACATGCAAGTCACTGCCAAGTGGTTGAGTGAGAAGGGAAATAACACACTGTTTTTGAACATGTCTACACCATTGCACACATTGTGACCTCTGTCACTTCAGTGTCTCTGACTGTGGAAATGTAATCACTTTGGCAGTTTAAAATCAGTAAAGATACAAACACTAACAAACTTGAAGTTGCAGAAGTCATCAGCATCTTTCAGCATTGTGATGACAAGTAATCTTTTGTTGCTCATTTCTTTCTTACTGTAAAGCACAAGAAGATATGACCATCAGAGGATTTAGTTGTCCTGTTGCATTTCTAGGACAGCAATGGGCTGATAAAGGAGAAAGAATTAGAACATGGTATTATATAACCATAGAACATCAAATAATTTCTCCAGTAATATGTAGACCTTTGAATGTTGATATGGTCCCTCTCTAAATCTATGTATAAAATGCATTAAGCCCATAGTTTCTTTGTTCCTTAAAACCTGATAGATTCCTCAGTCCTTATGAGGTATATAGATGTTCAAACTCTAGATATGAATGAAAGCAAATCTGAACTACAATTTGAATCTACACTGTTAGAAATTTTTAAATCTAGACCTGCCTCTTGTCTTTTGCCCTAGCTCAAGCTTCTTTAGCCATTTTTGCTATTATAGTTATCTACTACTTACACCTAGTTTTGTTCCCTAAAATTCTTCATGCTGCTACTGCTACTGCTAAGTCACTTCAGTCGTGTCCGACTCTGTGTGGCAGTCAAAGCCATTGATGTGTCTATCCAGGTTTTTACTAGAAATAATAAGTTTAGGTTTCCACCCACCTCAATATATGTGTATGAAAATAACCAAAGCTGTGAAAGTCATGAAGCTGTATTCAGTTCATATCAAGCAAGAAGCCTTACCACTGCCATCTTTTACCAGTCATAGACATGACCCTGGGTAACTCTACATTGAAATATTTCTTGGGAATTTTCCTTTAGTGAGCTCCAGTACAGTTCCTTTCAGGGAACAATAGATTTCCTTCCCTTTTCTCCCTTTAAAAATATTTTTATGGACCACAGTGACCAAAGATACATGACAAAGAATTTCTCTGATGCTGTTACATCTCATGGAAGGGGAAATTTTATTTTGTAATGTTGGGAATTGAAAGTCATCTATTGGTTTGTGGAGACAATTCAATTTGAATTTGTATGAGATGCTCTTTTTTATTTTATTATTGAAATAGAAAAGTTTACAATTTTAAAGCTTTACAATGTTGTCTTAGTTTCTGCTGTACAACAAAGTGAATCAGCTGCATGTGTTCATATATTCCCTCCCTCCTGAGCCTCCATTCCACGCTCCCCATTCCACCCCTCTAGGTCATCACGGAGCATCGAGCTGAGCTCCCTGGTCTGTACAGCAGCTTCCCACTAGCTATCTATTTTACACATGGTAGTATATATATGTCAATGCTATTCTCCCAATTCGTCCTACCCTCTCCTTCCCCTGTTGTATCCACAAGTTCATTCTCTATATCTGCATCTCTATTCCTGCCCTGCAAATAGGTTCATCTGTACATACAGACTGAAGTAAGTCAGAATGGGATGCTCTTCTGAATCCAGTTTAATATGGTTCATGATTACCTTTGAATGCCTTTTTACCCTTTGTTCACCAAATATATATATATATATTTTTCCCCACAGCTCTTCAGTTCAGTTCAGTCACTCAGTCGTGTCTGACTCTTTGTGACCCCATGGACTGCAGCACGCCAGGCTTCCCTGTCCATTTCTTACCTTTTGTCTAAATCCTTACTACTTAAACTGTGGTCCCCACACCAGCATCATCATTTCCTGGAAGTTGTTAGAAATGTAGAATCTGAGACCTCACCCCAGACTTACTGAACCAGAATCTGTAGTTTTAAAAGACTCTTGCCAGGTGATTCACATGCATATTAAAGTTTGAGAAGTATGGTTCAAAAATATTTTCTGAAAGGAAAAATAACATTCCAGCTGGTTATTCTCCTTTGCATATCATGTACACACTATTTCTTTCTCTGGACTACTCACTACTTTCTTTCATTTTTCCTTGGATTCTAAGTACTCAAGCTGTCTCAAAAATATGCTAGTTTTCCAACCCAATCAAAAAATGGGCCAAAGAACTAAACAGACATTCTCCAAAGAAGACATACAGATGGCTAACCAACACATGAAAAGATGCTCAACATCACTCATTATCAGAGAAATGCAAATCAACACCACAATGAGGTACCATCTCACACCAGTCAGAATGGCTGCTATCCAAAAGTCTACAAACAATAAAAGTTGGAGAGGGTGTGGAGAAAAGGGAACTCTCTTACACTGTTGATGGGAATGCAAACTAGTACAGTCACTATGGAGAACAGTGTGGAGATTCCTTAAAAAAATGGAAATAGAACCGCCATACGACCCAGCAATCCCACTGCTGGGCATATACACCGAGGAAACCATAATTGAAAGAGACATGTGTACCCCAATGTTCATTGCAACACTGTTTACAATAGCTGGGACATGGAAGCAACCTAGATGTCCTTTGGCAGACTGATGGATAAGAAAGTTGTGGTACATATACACAATGCAGTATTACTCAGCTATAGAAAAGAACACATTTGAGTCAGTTCTAATGGGATGGATGAAACTGGAGTGAAGTAAGTCAGAAAAACACCAATACAGTATATTATCACATATATATGTAATTTAGTAAGATGGTATGATGACTCTATATACAAGACGGCAAAAGAGACACATATGTAAAGAACAGACTTTTGGACTCTGTGGGAGAAGGCGAGGGTGGGATGATTTGAGAGAGTAGCATTGAAACATGTATATTACCATATGTGAAATAAATGATCAGTCCAAGTTCAATGCATGAAACAGGGCACTCAAAGCCTGGTGCACTGGGAAAATCCAGAGGGATGGGATGGGGAGGGAGGTGGGAGGGGGGTTCAGGATGGGGGGGACACATGTACACCCGTGGCTGATTCATGTCAATGTATGGCAAAAACCACCACAATATTGTAATGTAATTAGCCTCCAATTAAAATAAATTAGTTAAAATAAATAAAATTACAGTGGAACTTTTTTCTGAGTTGGCCACATGTAATTAAGTTGAATTGTCATTGTTTTAGGCAAGTGGCCCATTTAAAGGATTTATATGATACAATGTTCACATTAATTTTGTAATGCTCTGCACACCAACTAAAGATATCATCAATCTGTTAGTCATCTGTATATCTTCTTTGGAGAAGTGCACCACTTTTTGATTGGGTTGTTTGTTTTTTTGGTATTGAGTGGTATGAGCTGCTTGTATATTTTGGAAGTTAATCCTTTGTCAGTTGTTTCATTTACTGTTATTTTCTCTTCATTCTGAGGGCTGTCTTTTCATCTTGCTTATAGTTTCCTTTGCTGTGCAAAAGCTTTTAAATTTAATCAGGTCCTACTTGTTTACTTTTATTTCTGTTACTCTAGGAGGTAAAGGAATGCATTTGAGTCAGTTCTAATGAGGTGGATGAACCTAGAACCTATCATACAGAGTGAAGTGAGTCAGAAAGAGAAAGATAAATAGCATATTCTAACGGACTGATGCTAAAGCTGAAACTCCAATACTTTGGCCACCTCATGCGATGAGCTGACTCACTGGAAAAGAGTCTGATGCTGGGAGGGAATGGGGGTGGGAGGAGACGGGGACGACAGAGAATGAGATGGCTGGATGGCATCACCGACTTGATGGACATGAGTTTGAGTGAACTCTGGGAGTTGGTGATGGACAGGGAGGCCTGGCGTGCTGTGATTCATGGGGTCACAAAGAGTCAGACATGACTGAGAGACTGAACTGAACTGAACACATATATATGGAATCTAGAAAAAATGGTACTGAAGAATTTATTTACAGGGCAACAGTGAAGAAACAGACATAGAGAACAGACTTATGGACATGGGGAGAAGGGAGGAGAGGGTGAGATGTATGGAAAAAGTAGCATGGAAATTTACATGATCATATGTAAAATAGATAGCCAATGGGAATTTGCTGTATGGCTCAGGAAACTCAAACAGGGGCTCTGTATCAACCTAGATGGGTGGGATGGGGAGGGAGATGGGAGGGAGGTTCCAAATGGAGGAGATATATGTATACCTATGGCTGATTCATGTTGAGGTTTGACAGAAAACAGCAAAATTCTGTAAAGCAATTATCCTTCAATAAAAAATAAATATATTTTTAAAAAGATGTCATCAATCTGAAAGTATATATATATATGCTAGATTGAAAAGATATCATTTCCATGAAAGCACTTTTTCTACATTTACATTTGACATGTTATTTTCTGAATCTAGAGCTGATCCTCCAATAGAGCAGTTATTAGCCACATGTGGTTATTTAGAGTAAAATTAATTAAAATAAAAATTAAGTTAAATATTTGCTTCTTCAGTCATTAAAGTCACGTTTCAAGTACATATTGTGCATTGGATAGTGCAGATGTTAAGCATTTACATCATTAGGGAATGTTCTATCAGACAGCAATTGTCTAGGGATGACTATATTCTAAGTTTAGGCTTTGAAATTGTCAGTTTCAACAGCTTCCAGATTAGATTGTCAGCTTCAGTGAACCAGGATAACCATCTGAAAGAGAAAGAGAAAATCTAGTTAAATCAATGGGTTATTCCCAATACATTTGATCTATTTCTAAAATATCAAGCTATTTCATGTAGGTTAGATGTGTGAGAGGAATGATGTATAAAATGCTTCCTCTTCTCAAATTTCTTTACCAATTATAAGGAGATCATAGTAACAGCATCCTACTGGAATGAGGGGACTTGGAAATGGGAGCATAGACTCCAGTTGGCAATAAATCACTGAATGTGTGATACTGGGTAAATCACTTGACCTGTCTGAGTTTGAGTTTATTTATCTACACAATCTGTTTGGTGGTCTTTAGGCTCTCATCTGTTTCTTTAATTGTCAGTTCCATGAATTAGACACTTGAAATCAACTCAGTGGGTATCAACCTATAGATAGCATTTAAAGAGGGGTGTGCATTTGATATCTATCAAACAGAAGTGCTGGGGTTACAGATAATTTTTTTAAGCATCTGCTTCTAAGGAAATAATAATCTAGAGGAGTGGCCTATAAAGTGGAGTGCTTTACTTCAGCAGAAACCAAGTTGATTCTCAAAACTGATGTGATGATAGTAAAATTTTCTCTATATATTCATTGTTTATTTAAAATCAGCCTTGGAAGAATTTGATATATGGATTATCAGTAGTAAGAATAGTTATGAGTGAAATTTTGTCAAGGAATATGTTTATCAATAAATTAAGTATATATTCAAACATATAATCATAATGCACACATTTAGTGGAAGTGCATGTTCCAATATTTTTAAAGTTTTGGAGAGGGTAATCATAGAAGTTTGGAGAGCACTTGTCTAGAGAGACAGAAAAATAATAATACAGTGTGTGTATGAGAGAGACTGCTTTAATGGGAATATAGAGTTCAATAAGTGTACAAAGGAGAGCACATAACCATGAGTGGGAGTCAGGGGTGGGTGGGGCAGATTTTCAGAAGATGTGCTCCTTGAATTGTCCAAGTGAGAAGCAAAGGTGGTCTGGGCAGAATGAGTGGCGTATGCAATGACACATATGCACTAACGAGGGTGAAAAAAGGAAGCACAACTGGCTCAATGTGGCTGGAAGCTACATTATATGTCAAGGAGGGGTAAGAGACAAGACTGGAGAGAAGAACATAAGCCATAAACATATATGTATATACATGGCTTTCCAGAATCAAGGAACATTTTCATTTTATTTATTTTTTAAAATGTTTTTTAAAGTGTCTCAGCTGTGCCACAATTTTCTTTTTGCCAAAATTGTTTTTTAAATATTAATTTTTAAAATTGGGATTATATATTTTTCTTTTTAATAATCTGAATCATTCCCAAATTATTATATAGAGAAAAGGGATCACTTTGATAATTTTGTAGGTTTCTTGTTTTGGTGTTTAGTTGCACTAGGTCTTCCTCGCTGCTCACCGGCTTTCTCTGGTTGTGAAAGCAGTGGTTACTCTCTAGTTGTGGTCTGCAGGCTTCTCATTGCAGTGGCTTCTCTAGTTGTGGAGCACAAGCTCTAGGAGCGTGGGCTTCAGTAGTTGCAGTGTGTGGGCTCCATAGTTGTGGCTCTCGGGCTTCGTTGCTCCACAGTATGTGGAATCTTCCCATACCAGGGATCGAACCTGTGTCACTGCATTGGCAGGCTGATTCTTATCCACTGTACTACCAGGGAAGTCTGGTTTTCATGTTTTATTAAGCTAGTTCATGTTTAGTGCAAACACTGAAGAAAACTTGAGACCTCTGGGAATCTCCAAGACTTTTACAGATGCTTCCAAACATTGACCTATTCTAAGCAGTAGATATCATTGTTGATCTTTCTAATTTCCAGTGTTTAGCATTATTTTAGTTTTTACCCTTTTTATTTATTATTTTTTAATACTAATATTTAAAGAAAAATAAACAACTTGGTAATGTGACCTTAAATTTTCTCAGGATAAAATGGTAAAATTATTATTTTTCTACAACACTTTTTCATTATATTCAGGAAAAATAATTGGTTGTTTATGATACCAACAAGTATTCTAGCACATACCAGTGAAGTATAATTTTGTTAACCTATTAATTTAGTTACTATTAAACTCATTAATTGAACAACTGTCTGATTAAACATAGATGCTATTATTTTTTGCCAAAACTTTTTTATTAAAAGATATTGTGAAAATCAAGAAAACTTCAATATAGATGTGTGTTTGAATGATCTCACAGGAAATAAATATTTCCCTGGGAATATATTGTCTACTCATCTGAAATTCTTGAGTTTATTCAAGGCATAAGGGCACTAAATCATTCACTTTCTTCTGCCAGACCCTCAGTAGTGTAACAAACCCCATTACAGTTCTCCTTTTTTCCCTTTCACTAGTTGCAGACCTCTGAGCTTGGAAACTTGACTAATAATAATAGGATTAAGACTTAAATTGCCCTAATCTTTTGATTGGCTGGTCAACAACATCAATTATTTCCTGGGTTTGTATTGGAGAGGAAGTCTATATACCTAAAGACCCTGCTGCTGCTGCTGCTGCTAAGTCACTTCAGTCGTGTCCGACTCTGTGCGACCCCATGGACGGCAGCCCACCAGGCTCCGCCATCCCCAGGATTCTCCAGGCAAGAACACTGGAGTGGGTTGCCATTTCCTTCTCCAACGTGTGAAAGTGAAAAGTGAAAGTGAAGTTGCTCAGTCTTGTCCGACTAGTAGCGACCCCATGGACTGTAGCCCACCAGGCTCCTCTGTCCATGGGATTTTCTAGGCAAGAGTACTGGAGTGGCTTGCCATTGCCTTCTCCGCCTAAAGACCCTACTAGGAAAATATCCACTATTGATTGTTTCTAATTTCCAGGTATATTGAAAGTAATAATAACCAACTCTAATAGTTTATATAATAATGAGGTTCCATGAATCTTACTTTAAGAAAGACATTTGTATTGTAGGCTACAAATTAAAAAGCTGTATCAATTATTAATTTGCATCTCAGCAGAAGATTCCTTTAAATAACTGTGAAGATATTTCATTTTGAATTTTATCAACTTTATTGACCATGAAAATAATATTTTTGTGCCATTTTCTGTTAATTATATTAATATTTAGATACAGTAAATAAAATTTTCCTTTCAGAAATTGTTAAAGAGCAGTACATTTCTAATACTTCTATTACTGATTCCAGAAATAGCAAAACTCTGAAAATGTTTTAAAGGATGAATTCTTTATAATTTGTTTCTTAAGGCATCTTTTGCCATTTGCTGTCCATTCCACACAATTGTTTTTTAACATCAAAGCATTTTCAGTAATGCTTCCCAAGAGACTTTTTTCTCTCTGTTAACAGTAGATGGATATTTGGGAGTATAAAATTTTATTCACTTCTAAATTGATGACCCATGCCTTAGATTACAAGCTATAGAGAGGAAGATGTGATCAGCTATGATGTACTGAAATCAACAATGTGCTAAGTATAAATGAGCAAAAAATATTATTTTAATTCTTGACTCACAATATCTTAGGATGTTAAAAATAACTATATTTAATACAAAATATTGGTTACATACCATGTGCCTGTCACTTATTAATATAAGGCCCTTACTTAAAATATCCCCCCTCCACAGGCCCTCTGAAAAAATTGTGTTAACTCTTTTTAGCAATTAAACAAACTGAGGTTCAGAGAAAGTAAGGAGGGGATCAGTGCTCAAATACATGGTAAAACACTGTGTGGATAGCTAACCCAGAGTTTCTGAGTTCTAGTATACTCAGAGCTGCTTTTGTTCTTTTCAATGATATTCAATTTTAACTCTTCTTTATTCCCAAAGTTTTAAGTTAGTCATAATTTGTGGATGCCATATATATGCAGATATATAGAGGAAAGTATTGGGTGAGCCAAAAAGTTCATGTTTTTCCGTAAAATGTTATGAAAAACCTGAACGAACATTTTGGCCAACTCAATAAGTTACTCTACCTAGCAAAAATATGTTAGTCAAGGTGATAAAATACTTGAATTAAATGAAGAGTAGCTAGGTTTGACCTTGACTGTCTTGTGACTTGCTGTATAATCTTGAGAAAGGCTTTATTCTTCCTCTGTGCCTCAGTTTCCTCATTTCTCCTTGTTTACCTCAGGTCTCTGCTCAATGATGCTGCAAAACAAAAAGCTCCAAATCTCAGGGGTTTAAAACAAAAAATATATATATATTTTTTTTTCTTGCTGACAAGTTTGCTGGTCAGTCAAAGTGGGTTTGTTTCAGGCTATGGATTGAGTTTAGGTCTGCCCCTTTCTTTCTGAGAGGAGCAGTTACTATTGTGGTGCATGCACAAAAGGACAAGAGGCCAAGCCAGACCACACTAGCGCAGTTAAAGCTTCTATTAATACTTGCTTCACATCTACTAACTATTCATTGTCAGAAGTTAGTCATACGGTGAAGTGCAAAAGTTAATGAGGCAGAGATATAAAGTACACCTAATTTGTTAATAGGCTCTATAAAGCTGCACAGCAAAGGGAATGTTTTCAGAATTCTGTTTGTGGGCGGGAGTGAAGAATTAGGTACAATAATTAAATCTGCTCCATTTCTCTTTAGTTAGCAGATGAGTAGCTGTACTTTGTTAAACAAAACTGTTCCAACCAACTTTAAGGTGCTACATATTTTCATGTAGCTTTAGAAATGATGTGTGGATGTTAGGATACTTTAGTAGAATTATGGTTTGTTGTTTATAGGCTAATGAAAAAATTCACATAAGGAAAAATATGTTTACTTTTAGAAAATCAAAATTTAAATACACACTGAGGCTCTGATAGCATTAGTTACTCACTTCTTCAACATTGTCATTTTATTGACATTATTTCAAGAAATATAAATCTTACAGAAGCCAAGGGATTGTATGAGCAGACATATGGTTTTTAATTTAGTTTTACATATTTCCTTCACTAAATAGGGCATGCAGTTTACTGGACAGTGCATAAAGCAAAGCTCTCCCTATTGGTACCAACTTGGCAGGCAATTTGGTTTTAATCCTGTAAGGAGATTGCTTGTGCATTCCTGTACATTTCAACTCTGATCCTCTAATGGTCATCTGTTATGCTGTGATTACATGGATGAACTGCAAAAAGATCATCTGACTAAATTGTCAAGTTAAGGGCACAGTATCTGTGCAAAGGAAAAATGCTACAATTCAAAATAAAATAGACTGTGATTTACAACGAAGTTTGACACTTTAAAAAATAATACGAATACTCTACTTAATAAATTCTGCCTATGAAAATGTTCTAATGAATAATTCTCTGCATTGTTGACAATCTCAACAGAATGGCTAGTTTTAACATGGGTTTGAGGACAGAAATATCTTTCACTCCTGTAGTTAGTAACCTTAAAGCTAGAAAATGCTGAGAGTTCACATCACACCTTCTATAAGAACCAGTAGACTGGAGTTTTGTGTAGCTTCTTTTTTTTTTTTTTGTACTCTATTAGCAGAAGAAACGGAGAAGGAAATGGCAACCCATTCCAGTGTTCTTGCCTGGAGAATCCCAGGGATGGGGGAGCCTGGTGGGCTGCCGTCTATGGGGTCGCACAGAGTCAGACACGACTGAAGCAACTTAGCAGCAGTAGCAGCAGCAGCAGAAGAAAAACTGCCTATCATAAGCTTTTCCAAAGAATATTTTATTTCTTGACTCAAAACACCATCACTTCTTTCAATGCTTTACTTTATGTAATAATAATTGAAAGCAAATTTTTACAAGACCCACTGGTCCTTCAATGATAGATACAAGAGCCTGAGTCAAAATCCAAGATGGGCAATAATCTCTCTGTTGGTATATAGGACTTCATGCCATATTCCCTTTGGTTAGCTTTAGAGAAGCATGAAGTGTCTTCTTTTACTCATGCTTCATCTAGAATGTAAACAGAAGTTGCGTACTTCTAAACATCATCTTGCTTTTGATATCCTAATACTCAGTTCCCATGTATTAGACCTTGTGGACACAACCTAACACCCGAGTTCCTCTCAGGAAATTGCTCCAAGAAAGAAGTTAAAGGTAGGCAACCTGATGATAACCTTTTGGGATACAGGCAGAATATTATTAGTAGTCATCATCTGGAAGGCTGCACAATGGAATCACTTGATCCACAACCCAGAATAATTGGATCAGAATCTCTAGAGGCAACCCAGAGATTGATATTGTATTAAAGATCCCAGTGATTCCAATAGGCCCTGAAGTTTGAGAACCACCATCATAAGGGGAGTTAATTCCACTATGCCTTTTATCTTTTTCTCATTATTAACTAGCATTTAGTGAGAAGTTTTTAGATTAGCTAAATTCTTTACATGCATCATGCCGCATGTACTGTCTACTAATTAGCTAACCTCTGCTTAATTGTCTTCATCTGAAAATTGGAAATTATCATAGTACTGATCTCCTGGGGTTGTTTTAGGAATTGAATAAAATGAGGGTGTAAACTACTTAGGAAAAAAAGTGTGTAGCATGTGTGAACAATAAAAAGATATAAAATATTTCCATTCATACATTCAAAAAATGTAATAAACGTCTACTGCATTTGCACACACTGACCTAGGGACTGGGAATTCAGTTTTGAACAAGACAGACAAGGTTTCTGTTCTTGAGGAGTTCACATTTCAGGGAGAGATGACAAACAATAAATAGCTAAAGCAAACAAGATTGATTCTAGTAATACAATAATTTTATAAGTGAAGACATTTAATTTGAAAGAAGGCACATAATTTGCTCAAGATCATAAAGCTGAAAAGTAGTAGAACCTGGATTAGAATCTAAGATTATGGTATCCCAAAACCCATCTTTGGTATTCCAAAGCTTTAAGCCTGTCATCCTTCCCATGCTGTTATGCTCATGATAGTCTTTGAAAGTTTTTCCCACTGCAACCTTCCTCTCTTGTACTCCCTATACCATTCTCTGAAATCACTATATCATGTCTTTACCTTTATTGAAACTTGATTCTCCTTGAAAGTGAGCATATAAATTATGATGGTGGTTCTCAAACTTCAGGGCCTATTGGAATCACTGGGGATCTTTAATACAATATCAATCTCTGGGTTGCCTCTAGAGATTCTGATCAAATTATTCTGGGTTGTGGATCAAGTGATTCCATTGTGCAGCCTTCCAGATGATGACTACTAATAATACTCTGCCTGTATCCCAAAAGGTTATCATCAGGTTGCCTACCTTTAACTTCTTTCTTGGAGCAATTTCCTGAATCCTTTGGAAATTCCTATTCTTAGGGGTCACTCCCACATTTCCCTTGATCCAAGTAGATCTCTCTTTCTTCCAGATCATAACCTGCAGCTCTTTTCAAAGCTCTGGTATTGAAAGTACATTTCTGTTACTTGATGGTGTCTTCCTCCCTCTGCCACTGCTGCTGCTAAGTCGCTTCAGTCGTGTCTGAGTCTGTGCGACCCCATAGACGGCAGCCCACCAGGCTCCCCCGTCCCTGGGATTCTCCAGGCAAGAACACTGGAGTGGGTTGCCAATTCCTTCTCCAGTGCGTGAAAGTGAAAAATGAAAGTGAAGTCGCTCAGTCATGTCCGACTCTTTGCAACCCAATGGACTGCAGCCAACCAGGCTCCTCCACCCATGGGATTTTCCAGGCAAGAGTACTGGAGTGGGGTGCCATCGCCTTCTCTGCTTCCTCCCTCTAGATGACCCTATTGCATGGTCTCTTGACCTTTTTATTACATTAAATAAAATCCTTCTTGCATTTTCCTCCAGTGAGTATTCCATTATTCTGGCCCCATCACAGCCGAATTTCTGAGAAATGTCTTTTCACTTTGTCTCAGCTTAACTGCAGTCATCTCCATTGCTGTATTTCTATTCAGTGTATATCTGCTTTTGTTACTAGAATATAGAATATACAACTCAGGGGATGTGAGCATAATACAATTTTATTTTGCCCTCACCTTGCCCATTTGTAATGTAGTGCTACCTCTGAATAGGACTCAATACAATGTCATATTGGCTCTTGTCTAGTCCACAGGACATTTTGAACGTGTCATGCTTCCATCTGCCGATCCCAACACAGCTACCCAAATCCTGAGACAATTAGAGCTTTCTCAAGCAGGAATTAAGCACAGGTTCTCCATACCTCTGCTGCTGCTGCTGCTAAGTCGCCCAGTCATGTCCGGTTCTTAACGACCCCATGGACTGCAGCCTACCAGGCTCCTCCGTCCATGGGAGTTTCCAGGCAAGAGTGCTGGAGTGCGGTGCCATTTCCATACCTCAGTACTACAAAATTGAGTGTCTATTATAGAAGTTCCCGTTACTAGACCCATGACGAGAGGGGAAGGTGATGAATCACAAATCGCCAAAGAAATCTATTCCTCCTCTATTATTTGACTCACTTTTGTAATGGAATGAGATGGAATACATTCCACATTTATAATGGCATACGTTCTCACATTATTTCCTTCATTGTTTCATCTGGACCCACTAATATCAATCTTAATATCACTGTAAGTAGTACAACCAGACATCATGTGTTTCATGATGTGATGTAATGAAGTATACTTGCTTAAAAAAATTGAATCTAAATCAAATCAGCCTCTAGATCTAATTTAGAGTTTATAGGAAGTACATAGCTTTAAGGAACAAGTTAAATGATACTACTAGAAAGCATGGAACTTAAAAAAAAATGTAAGTAGCTTTATAGGACAATGACCTAGTTTTCCCAGAAAATCAATTGCAAGGGGGAAAAGGAGTGGGGCTCTGCAGCTCTTACAGAATAAAAAAGATTTAAAGGACAAAAGAGCCAAACATGATCAGCAGATCTTGCTTGAAACCTAATTAAAGGAAAAAAGCTAACTAACTGTAAAAACAGTCTTAGAGCATCTGAATATTGTCTGGTTATTTGGATAGCATTAAGAAATTATTATAAATTCTGATATGTATAAAATAGGATAATAGGTATGTTAAAAATCAAAATATCTATAATTTAGGCATTTTAGCAAAATATTTATTTGTCAAATGGCACAATGTCTGGAATTTATAAATGTCTACTTCCTAAAATTTTAGAGAAGACAGAAAAGTGGGCAAGTACTAATTCTGGGACTGGGTTTAGTATTCTAGTTTCTCTAATTTTGTGTATGCTTGAGAATTTCTAAGTGAAATTGTAATATTGTTTTTGCATTCTTGGTTTTTCCAGTGGTCATGTATGGATGTGAGAGTTGGACTGTGAAGAAAGCTGATCACCGAAGAATTGATGCTTTTGAACTGTGGTGTTGGAGAAGACTCTTGAGAGTCCCTTGGACTGCAAGGAGATCCAACCAGTCCATTCTAAAGGAGATAGATCCTGGGTGTTCATTGGAAGGACTGATGCTAAAGCTAAAACTCCGATACTTTGGCCACCTCATGCGACGAGTTGACTCACTGGAAAAGACTCTGATGCTGGGAAGGATTGGGGGCGGGAGGAGAAGGGGACGACCGAGAATGAGATGGCTGGATGGCATCACCGACTCGATGGACATGAGTTTGAGTGAACTCCGGGAGTTGGTGTTGAACAGGGAGGCCTGGCGTGCTGTGTGATTCATGGGGTCGCAAAGAGTCAGTCACGACTGAGCGACTGAACTGAACTGAACTGAACTGAATTTTCATTTAGTTGTTCTTGTTCTTACTGTTGAGTTTTGTTCTTTCAAGGATCATGGATCTGTGTATTTAAAAATGTATTTAGCTCCCAGGTTAAGTCTGCCCATTGGCTGCTGCTGCTGCTGCTAAGTCGCTTCAGTCGTGTCCAACTCTGTGTGACCCCATAGACGGTAGCCCGGCTAGTTGTAATTAATTACTCATTTAGGGGATGATTCCCAGTTGGGTGTTCAACATCATTTCTTTACCAGCTCAGCTCTCACGTATTAATCTGAAGTTAAGTTTGTTAGTCGTTCAGTCATGCCCGACTCTTTGCAACCCCATGGACTACACCCCTTCAGGCCCCTCTGTCCATGACATTTTCCAGGCAAGGATACTGGAGTGGGTTGCCATTTCCTTCTCCAGGGGATCTTCCCAATCCAGGGATCGAACCTGGGTTTCCTGCACTGCAGGCAGATTCTTTACTGACTGAGCTACAAGGGAAGCCCAATTTGAAGTTAGACCCCTTTAAAACCAGCATTGAAAGATTTATGGATGTGTGACTATGCAAATCACTGTACTTTTATTTTGAGGAATTAGGAAAAATTAATAATTTTTGGGGTTTTTTGGCACTATTGTTTTTAACTATTAATTGATACAGACAGTACACAAATTTTAAATATATATATATATATATATATATAAATAAATTTTTCAGCAGTGTTTAAAAATGAATTTAGGTTGGTCTTTCTCTTTAGAATAAGTCCCCTAAAAGGAATCAGTCATATTTATTATCTCAGTTCTGCAAAGGTTGTTATAGGCTAATCAGAATGTGGCATTCCACTTTCCTTGTGACTGTATACCTTAGATACTACCTCAGAAAGTCACCAGACTTTATACAAGGTAGACTGTGTCCATATTCTTATGTGATACCAGGATACCTTATTGCAAAGATAAGAGATATTAAAAGTCCAGTATTCTAATCTATAATAGTGATTCTTCCAAAGCAGTATTTAAGAAATTTGCCTCACCATAAAATTTACCTAGGATATGTGCTAAAGACACAAGCCCTGGATCTCCTGTAGATCCTTAAAAATCTTGACTCAGTAGGTTGTGGGTGAGCCACTTAATGTATCTTTTAAAAGTTCCTCAAGTGAAAACCCATTTATGAAAACGCGTTTGAGAAACATTGCTCCACACTAATACATTTCACTTTAATTAGGCATACCCAAACTCTTCCTGACCGCGTGTAAGAAACCACCAACTTAAGGTCTTCCATTAAAAATATGTTTTGCATTCAGTGACAACCTGGAGCCCACCCTGATATCTTGTAGCCTCATGCAGAGACAAAATGAAAAAGAACATCTAGTATTAAGAAATATAGTTTGCATACATTATTTTTGCTAATTTGATTTGCTAATCCTGAATGCCCAGTAAAGTTTTTATTTCTAGCTTTAACTTCATCATCCACCATGCCTTAGAAGTAAAGATGAAGTTCTTAAGAGACTAAACCCTGAGGAACTAAGAGTTTTCATCACAAGAAGAAAATATTTTTTCTTTTTTTTTTGCTCGCTCTTTTTATTGTATATGAGAAGATTGATGTTAAATAACTTACTATGGTAGTCACTTCACTATGTATGTAGGTTACATCATTATGCTGTACATCTTAAACTTACACAGTGATGTGTCAATTATGTCAATAACACTAAAAAGGGTGAACATATACTCTTTATGGGCCTTGTAATTAGCTGTTTTTTATGGGGATAGTACCTGGATTGTTCTGTTTAATAAATATTTATTGAATGAATGCATGCATGCATTAATTTAATACATTAAGTGTTGATCTGTTTTCTGAAGCATTCCAAGATCAAGTAATAATTGAATGTGTTTGTTTTTCTGGTACCTTTCTTAATATACTTAAAACAACATGTACCAATCCAGAGTCCCATCAGGGAAATGTCATGCTGTAAAATGACAATTTGATATTTTATTTATATTTTCTTTTTCTTATATTTCATTAGTTTTGCAGCCTCCTTCAGGGAATTTACTGAACTAATATTTTCAATGCTGAATTTTGGTTTTCTTTTGTTAAAAGTCATTTATTCATGTTTTGCATGTGATTAGGAATCTCATTTTGAATAAGATTTTTTCCTTCATTTTCTTGTTTGCCTGCTGGAGCATTCGTAGTTGCCACCTCAGAGCCTCCTCAGGAATCGTCTATCGAATTGATGATCTCAGTGTTCTGCCTCTGCATAAGCGGTGGGTATCACAGATCTAATCACAAAGCCAGGGAAGGTGGTGTTGCCACTTTCTGGTGTTAAATATATATATATATATATATATTATAGAATAGCTCCAGCACATAGAAAATGTGAGAGAATTTTACAGTGAACATTTGTATGTTTGTGTGTGCTAAGTCACTTCAGTTGTGTCTGGTTCTTTGCAACCCCATGGACTGTAGTCCACCAGGCTCCTCTGTTCAAGGGATTCAACTGGACTGGGTTGTCATGCCCTCCTCCAGGGGATCTTCCTGACCCAGGGACTGAACCTGTGTCTCCTGCATTACAAGAGAAGACTTTACCACTGAGCTACCAGGAAAGCCTGAACATTTGTATGCCTAACACTGAATAGTCAACACAATATTTTGCTCTGCTTGTTTTATCACATCTCTTTGTCTAGCTATCCTTCTATCCCTGGTATTTTTTGTAGGCGTTTTATCATAAGTTGCACACATCAGTATACTTCAGTCATAAACATTTTAGCATGCAGCTCGTAAGCAAGAGGTCAGTATTTTTTACAGTTCTTTTTAAAACTTAAAGTAAAATCTACATACAACAATATGTACAAATCTTAAGCAGGCATTTTGATGAATTTTGACAAATAACCCAAACTCCCATTATAATATAGGATATTGTCATCACCCCAGAAAAACTTTTCACATTTTCCTTTCCAGTCCATTTTTATTTCATACCTTCTTTCAGAGGTAACTACTATTCTGACTTTTTTTCAACTATGAATTAATTTTCTCTGCTTGTTCCAGCACTTTCTATGATTTGTTTATACACTATGTACTCTTGTGTAAGGCTTTTATCACTCAGCACATTTTTGATATTCATTCATGTCACTCTCTGTGCAAGGAACTTACTACTTTGTAGTACTAAATAGTATTTCATTATATAAACATACCACACTTTGTTTATTATCCTATTGATTGACACTTTAGTTATGTTTCTAGTTTGGGGTTTTATGAATAAAGCTCTATGCACATTCTTGTACAAGGTTTTGTGTAAACATGTTTGCATATAACTTGGGTAAATAACTAGTAGTATATTTCCCGGTTGCAGCATGAGTATATCTTTACACTCATGCTTTACACTCATACAGTTTTATATAAAACTGCTTGACCTTTTTTTCCAAGCTACTTGGATCATTTTAAACCCCTCCCCAACAATATGTATGTGAGAACTCAAGTTGTTCCACATCCTTGACAAATCAGGTGTTATTGGCCTTAATTTATCCATAGGTTGATTTAGTGGTATCTCATTGTGATTTTAATTTTCATTTCCCAGATGACTAATAATTTTAAGATTTTTTTTTTCTAGTGTGCATTATGGCTACTCTTGCGGAGAAGGCACTGGCAAGCCACTCCAGTACTCTTGCCTAGAAAATCCCATGGATGGAGGAGCCTGGTAGGCTGCAGTCCGTGGGGTCGCTAAGGGTTGGACACGACTGAGCGAGTTTACTTCCACTTTTCACTTTCACACATTGGAGAAGGAAATGGCAACCCACTCCAGTGTTCTTGCCAGGAGAATCCCAGGGACGGGGGAGCCTGGTGGGCTTCTGTCTATGGGGTCGCACAGAGTCAGACACGACTGAAGTGACTTAGCAGCAACAGCAGATGGCCACTCTTGGCATAAATAACATTTGTTTATTAGGTATTCTTTTTGTTTAAGAGTTGATTTCAACTTGCTAATATATTGCTAATCATTCTTATGACAGTATTCATTAGGAACATATGTTTTTTATTCCCTTTGTTAT